>NC_092642.1:32223976-32823976 GCF_039555335.1 Amphiura filiformis
TGTGATCACTATCTCACATGGCGCAAGAAAGACGAATTGCGAAAGTCCAGTGGATGTTTGTGGTTAATCTTTCTTGAGCGATCAGAGTCAGAGTATAGTTGGTTACTAATGAGAAAAAAAAAGGTCCTACTCGTCGGACTAATACTGACTAGTAAGAAATGTAAATGTTTTTAGCTTTTCAAAGTAATATAGTTCGCTAAGAAGGATTTTCCCAACTTTCTAACGCACATCACCGTGAGCGATATATCATAGTTTTGTCAGAATATTCGTTTTGATTCCATAATTTTTGACTACCAGCTGAAAATTTTTCAAATCCACGCGTGAAATATTAGGCTAATACTAGCATTGTGGATCGATATCTCTGGGAGCCCGGCCTGGCTACAGTGTTGCCAGAACTTCAATATAGCAAAAAAATTACCTAGTGTTTCAATTGTCATGAAGGTGACTGGGTATAGTGCCTTTTGTTTGTGTTTGTTTGAAATTGCTAAAACCCACCGAAAGTCATAATGAAGCAGCCAAAACAATACAAGGTTAAACATGGAAGTTTATAACAACCTATTATAATGCCCTAAAGGAAAAATCATTTATGGCAACAATGAGCCTTGCATTGTAAGTCATGGTTAAAATGTGTTGAGTACCCACCCCACCCCCATAGGCCTACATAATATTACATACCGGTACCTAATAATATTTATATATAGCACGGCTATAGCTATACATTTAGAAAGTAGGTTTTATAGCGCTAAATTATGACAAATAGGCCTACACAAACCCGAACGCAAGTCTGTAGGGTGTAATGACAATGCCAACCCGCGATGGGGGGAGGTCATTCAAAATTCACCTGGAGATAGGAGGGACAGAAAATTAAAATCCCCTATAATAACACGCGAATTTTTCTAGGTTTGGACAGTGGATTTTCCCATGGACCTCATCCTAGGTAAATAAACAAACAAACAAACAGACAAAATGGTTTTCATAATCATGGAATCCATAGCCCCTATAAATTGAAATTGCAGGCTATCACGGGAGCAAATTTCCTAAATGCACCTCATTTACCAGAATTGGGGATTTGGGCTACCAAATCGCTGGTCAGGCAATCCTGGTTTTCAATGGAAAAGGGACCTGGTTGACAACAATTGAAATATCGATTATTTCTGCTGGTTGCTCTCGAGATAAAGTACTGAGTTTGACATTTTCGGAGCATGAAGGGAAAAAGGGTAAAATAAAACGAAAATTCTGACAAAACTATAATATAGAGACCCACACGATGTGCTTTACAGAGGTGGGAAATATCTTTCTTTAGCAAACTATATTAGTTTGAGACGCTAAAAATGAATTCCGTAAAAAGCTCGCGGGCGAACTAAAGGCCTAAAAAAAAAAAAAATATCACACTAAAAGACTAAATATGATGCTTGAATTTTAACACCAGGATTTAAAAAAAAAAGTATATCCAAGCACTATGTTTTTAACTGACATTACTGAAGAAAAAAAATTGCTTTATATTTGACCGAGAAAATAAATTTCATAGCAAAAAGGTGTATCTCTGAATTGTGCTGATTTTAACATGTATCGATCGACTTTTAGCGCGACTATGCATTTCTAAAGAATTGGTTGTCCTGCGTAGAGACTGCATACATAACCATCATATAACATTAAAAATGCTTTATTATTATTTAATATTATATGCAGTATTATTATTGCCATTGTAATTTTTATCATTTATTATTATTACTATCATTAACATTATTATTATTATCATCATCATCAATAATAATAATTTTTATTACTATTATTTCTGGTAATTTTGCACCTATTTGGATCAATTGGTGAATATTTAGAACTATTTATTCACAATCCATTCCCACGCATTTCGACCCATTACACAAAAGACCGTATCAGTGACTTGAAGGTGTTACATGACAGTACGTCGTGTACATTGAAAATAATCGCTTATATTCTGCATAATGACTTAGATCAATTGATTAACTCACTTGTTTCAGGAGTAGTAACCTTCATAACTTCTGAATAAGGACCAGCGCCATCCGAAGTATTTGCGCGTATTTGAAATCGATATTCTGTGTAGTAATCAAGATTCGCAAAGGAGGCCACTCTATCGTCTGGTTCTGCCGATCCATATGTTGTCTCTCCACCCTCTAGGTCTAATCCAAAGGCGTACTCATATTTGATTATCACTCCACCACGAAAGCCACACACCGGTTGCTCCCAAATATATGTTAGCACCAATTCTTCAGATAAGTGATACACAATGTTATCAGGAGGTCCCTTACAAACTGTAAAAAGTCACGAAATTGGTATGGAAATTCAAGTAAAGAAGAAAAAGAATGTCATGAAAGAAATAGCAACTTTTATTTGTACAACAGTATTTTTGTACCTGTCTCTTGTGTTATTCCACTGCCAGTCTTCTGTTCTCCCGATATTCCGTTAAGTGTCGCAAAAAGAACTATTTCGTATGTGGAATATGCTTCGAGACCATCTATAGTTATACTAGTTGCCGTTGTTCTTTCTTGTATCTGCTGGTCTTGTACAGGAAGACATTGGTCAATAAGTGTTAGTCGATATAAAACGACGTAGTCAGTGACGTCACAATTCGACGGTTGTATCCAACTGACTTGTAAACTCGAAGAAGATATCGACGTGATATATAAACCTGATAGTTTCTTCGGTGCTGTGAACGAAAACATAAAATCGTCGGCTGTATTCCATAGTGGCGTATAGTGATTTTTGGTAATTTTTTTGAAAATTGGCACATATGTTTTTAATGATGTTTTCTTTCATTTTTTTAAGTCTCATCAGTCAAAACTAGCTAATTAATTAGTAATTAATTAATTAAATGTGGCGTATAGTTACAAAGTGAAATTTGTTGTTTTCCATAGTGGCGTATCGACCATACGGCACTTTTTATACACATTTTATAATTATGAAATATCGGCAAAAATGAAAAACATTGTATGTCATAGTGGCGTACACGTCTTAGTGACGTATCAGACCTATACGCCACTATGGAATACAAACGACGAAAAGTAACGCCATAAGGATTACACGGCGACCGAGGTGGCGTAAGGTTAACGTTAGGTTAGGGTATTGCGTTTTGCTTGTTTTCCATAGTGACGTATAGCTTTGTGCTTTTTGTTTTCAGTTTGCCAGCAATAGTATGTATTTATTTCTTTTGAAAAATATATAACAATAAAATCTAATTAGTTTACTACAGAAATGTCACATCATTTACAAAATATAATGAATGTCTGATTAACAAAACTCGATTTTAAATTGGCATTTCTTCAAACCCGATTTTCTCGAAAAGTTGTTTATTCGCGGCGCCCCACTATACGCCACTATGGAATACAGACGACGAAATATGACTGTTTATCAGACAGATATAAAACAAAACAATAATTTAACATAAATAAAACATTCGTAATTATGATACAGTATAGTACCCAAAAATGATCAAATATGAAATAATATATAAAAACAAAAATGCAAAGAAAATCAAGAATACATAAACAACATGAAATCGAGGGCTTAAACACCAAGCCCCGCTTGGCCAGTTCACCACAGAAGAACTTTCTTACACCTGTTACTTTGATCACAGACAGAACAGAATTTACATGGATAAATTTTAACCTTCACTAATTCCCTAAGGAACTTGAACCAAAAGTGAGGCTTCCACTTTAAAGCCAGAACCTCCTATGTCCATTTGTATTCTCAATTACATGCTACTTATTTTGGTAACAAATGGACGGTTAATTCTGCCCTCCATAAGGAAATGTAAGTGACTTTGAGGTATATGCATGTCACTTGCGTCTAACTAACTGTTTAAGTAACCATGCATATACTCCAAAGTCATTTGCATTTGTTATGGAGGGCATAATTAACCGTCCATTTGTTGCCGAAATAACGAGTAACATGTAATTGAGAAAACAAATGGACATACAATGTAGGTGGTTCTGACTTTACGCCCTCGAAATGATAACATATGTCTCAGAGACATATTTGCCACATCAGTTCGACTCATTGGTGATAAACTGTTCCAAATATGATCAGCTCTGACATGAAATGTACGCAACATTTAGAACCAAAATTAGTTTTGAATTTTGGAACAATCAATAAGAAGAATGATTTCTGTTTATGTACGTGAGAATGAGTATTATAAAAAAATTCAAATTAAGATGATAAATAATGTAGGACTAAGATTTCTTAAACATTTAAATACAACAAGTTTATGATTTTTCTATCTGTCACTTTTATTTATGCCACTAAATGTATCTATAATTTGATTGTTATCAAGGACCATTCATTTAGTTTTAATCACATTTAAAATAAAATACTGTTTGGGAATATCTGTATTAAAGTCACAAAGAATATACCAGCTGGGTTAAACACATGGACGGTACTCTAACGAATAACCTGGCTGGCACCTTTGTCCAACCCTGATGCACGGGACTCTATATAGCCACAAGGTGGCGTGGTATTATTCTGCCCAAAACAAAACCACTTATCATTGTTGAGACTGTGTGTCGCCCATAATATTCTACTGCTGATTATTTGGAAAAGCATGATTCAATTTTTCAAAGTGTAATCCTCTTGATAGCAGATAAGATCCGTATTGAAGACCCATTTTAATCAGCATTAATGATCGGAACAAACTTCAGTCCGTTTGGGGTATAATCCCTATATTGCGTACGCTGGCCACCCTGTAACACCATAAGATGGTGATTTCTTTTAGAGAACATTTTGCGCTGTAGAGCGCTATTTGAATACCTGTTATGTTATGTTTCGCACACAGTTTGGTCACCGTAGCTGTGGAGTGATGTTAAAAAACTGGTTCGTTATTTATTCTGCATACTCTATGCTAAACGTTATTTAAACTTAATTGATTTACTTTTTTATTAGTCATTTCCAACAAACTTACCGGTAGTGGTCGTTTTAGTGTTATGAGGTCCAATATTGTCTTTGTTGGCGACTTGGATGGAGAAATGATACTCTGTGCATGGAGTTAAGTTATCTATCACTGTTTTCCTGGCGCTGCTATCTTCTATTCGTTTTTCGGATCCTGTCCCGTAAGTAATGACGAACGCAGCTATTCCTGATGAACATTTTATCCAATCGCTTCCTTGAGGAATCTAACCCATGACAAAAAATACCGAATAATTTAATCGCAGAAGTGTACTTTACTATGCCTTCAACCATCAGGAACATACTATGCTGAAGAATTGATGCTGACAATACTAGATAATAAAACGCAATGCAACTAGACATCCGCAACCACACATCTACTACTAGGCCCTACACATCCTCACCTTTGTTTCATAACTACCAAGGTTTAGGACATTTTTTTGTGTTAGCTATGGCCCCTCTTCAGAAGACCTATAGGGCCTATTTAATTATTTTTACACTTGCTCAAGAAGCATTCGATGCAAATTTTGTTACACAATTCGATGCGGTTCTTTTTTTATGAGCATTTAAGGGCCTAAAGCGGCCTAAATTAAGGGTATAATTTATAGCGCCCTTTCCAGCATGCTCTATTTTTAATATCCATACTCTTTATATGTAAAATGAAAAGGTCCATAAAAAGAACGGCAAAATGCTAATTGAGCAAGTAGGCCTACGTATGCAATGCACTAGTTTTCGAGAGGGGGTTATACGAAATATTTTTGTGTATTTTATATCACTGGTATGTATGGTCTTTTCAAAAATAAAATGTCCATCTTAAACATAGGTGCTGCATCTCTCTATATAGACGAATCCAACGAGCCAAGTCATGGTCAGGATTGGGTCGGCCATATTTGGTTACCCGCATGCACCAAACAGGTGTTGTGAGTGCCCAATTGGGTGGATTAAACCCGCTTAAAATTCGATGTTAGATTATTTTGTGTTGTAAAATGTCATCATTCTTTTGTCTACGTGTAACACGGGTGATAGAATGCAGTTTAAAATACCCTTCAAGGCCGCATCATTTCACATTTTAGGTGAGATAGTTGGCTCCCCGTCGCGGTTATGGCTGCCATTGAGGAGTAGGAATGCGTGAAATTGGATTCGTCTATAAACACAATCCCAGTATTAGGTGTAAAGGCTTTACATACCGTCCACTCCAATTGAATAGAATATGGCCCTTCGATAGTATTTGTTATGGTCGGTGCCTGAGAAGGAACTGAAAAGGAACAGATACGGTGCAAACACATTGTTATAAATGAAAGCTATATTGTGACTTCGTTTTTGTATATTTCCCATTAAATTTTATTATCTCTGCAGTTATAAAAAGTATTCAGTTTAAAATAAACACCCATGAAAAAGTGTTTCAAGTTGTGATTCGGGCAAAGCAAACAACATAGTGGATCCACAGTATCACCAATACATTCTACCCTATACGTTACTGTGTAATATCATGCCACTCTTCACCATACATACATTCTCCCAGCCATATTTCCCTAACATAATATGAAATTTAAAAAAAAAGGAGATTCAGTTCGGCGGAGGCGGATCGATATTTTGGAATCGCCCAGATCTGAATCCACAGTACCATATTATTATGGTATTTCTAAAAAGCCTCAAAAATTAACAAAGTGACACAAACAAGATAATTTCTGTTCAATAGTCCATGAATAGACCCTTATGTTTGATATAATATCATATAATGTATGATCCATAACTAAATTTTTTATTGAATGATATTTGTTTCAATTTGGAGAGGGCAAGTTACCACTGCTGCTTTTTCAACAAGAATGATTGCCATCGTGTCGTTTGCTTGATTTATAGATTTTAATGGACCTAAAAGGAAACCTTAAAAATATTACGAATCCAAAACCAAGTAACATGGGTATATAAATATCATGATAACTGGAAAGGCATCACTAACCTCCACATGTTGTTGTAGCACTGGAAATAGGCCCTATACTTCCTTCATATGATATTTCAACGAAGCGAAACACACTCACAGCAAAGTCATAGGTTGTGTCATACAAGAGACCAGTTATTTCTTCTTCAGTATCGGTACTTTCTGCAACCGGTACTAATGGTTGCCCTTGTTGTGCAATGTAGACTTGATATTTCTCAACTGGTCCAGTACCGTAGTCAATGTTTACATCCCAAGCATTCCATTGCATTGTCAATGATTCATAACTGACTTCAACAATTGGTTTGAATTCGTAAAGCGCTGGCAATGCTGAAAATAGATTAATGAATATTTTGGTTGCTCTATTGCCAATTGGTCAAATGCCATTTCGTCTAATACCCATTTACTCTATACAATTGGTCTCTTACCAGAAAGGTTACCAGTTTAGTCTAATAATATTGTTTGGTCAAATAACCATGTCTACTAACAATATAGTCTAATAACCATTTGGTGTAATATCTTTAAATCGTGTAATGAGACGAGCCCTTGTAACAGTAGACGAGCCCCTGTAAGTCAAGAGCAGTCAAGACGTTCGACTTTGGTGCGAGATGTTGCGGGTTCGAACAATGGCGGTGCCTAGTACGCTCTCGTGGAAAAATTGAGTTAGCTGGAAATTCCCCTGCTTACTGCTAATTGTCTCGTTGTAACCCATACGAAACTCGGGAAGCTGATCCTGGTTGCGAAGGTTATTTGTGGAATTTATAGGGTGTGCGCTCTTGTAGCAGTAAAGTCCCTGAATTGTTGTTGCTGTTACATGGTTTATGGAATGATGTGGGCCGTATTGGTCAGCGACAACCTGTAAAGTGTGCTGAGGCCTGCGGATCAATGTCTATAGGCGTTGTGCCTTTGCGTAGCGCACTATAAATCACTGCGCCTTTTTTAAAAGTGTTATAAGACGAGTCCGTGTGTAAACAAACGTGTTACATGCATCGCATCTTATGCACTATTACCAGGAATTCTCAGTAGGATTATTATTGTGTATTATATACCTCATATATAGATTCCTCTCATGTGATTGGTTGAATATGCAGTCATTGAATTAACGATGCCCTCAAAATGAACTATGGGCCGGTCCATGGAAATGAACTATGGACCGGTCACGTGCGTCCCGATCAAACTGCGCAATCGCAACATCCACGTATCCATTCGGTATATAAAACAAATATTGACTGCTTTATTCGGGACATGGTTAAGATTATAGGCCCGCGGTGATCTCAAAACCATGCTATAACCCTCGGCTGCGCCTTGGGTCATAGCATGGTTTTGAGATCACCTTGGGCCTATAATCTTAACCATGCCCCTCATAGCAGTCAATATTTGTATATTATTATTTATTATGTATCCCAAAATATGACGAAGAAGGAAGAAGACATGCGGACTGCAAGTATTGTACTCAATTAAAAGGGACATTTTGCCGGGATGTTTGCCCTTCTTTCCCCCGGTCTTTTTAATAATACATAGAGGAGATTTCTGCCATTCCACCATTAAAACAAAATAGGTTTCACTGTTTTGCTATTTGCCTTAAGAGTTATGGGTAAATACCTTGCGCGTATTTTTTTTTTGGGGGGGCTTTGAGGGCGCGAGACCCCCGTGGTAAATGCAGGGGCGGCAAAAAAGAACGGGCGGCAAGAAGAATTATTAAAGACAAAAATGTCGAGTTAGAAGGGGCGGGAAGAAGAATTATTAATAGAAAAAGGGCGGACAATTATGGAACTTTTTTGGGGGGGGAGGGGGGCTTTGAGGGCGCGAGGCCCCGGGGGTAAATGCGGGGGCGGCAAAAAAGAATGGGCAGCAAGCAGAATTATTAAAGAAAAAAATGTCGTGTTAGAAGGGGCGGGAAGAAGAATTATTAATAGAAAAAGGGCGGAATATTATTGAAAAGGCTGTGCAACAAAATACCTTTTTGGTTGCCAGCAGGGCCATCGCTTGAGGGGTGGATTATATTGGGAGAGGGTGAGATACCTCTAGTTGCTAGTTGTTTAAAATTTAAAAAAAAATTATACAAATGCTTTGATCCGCAATCCCCTACAACCCGAACGTCATCCTGGCTGAAAAAAGGGTCAACTTTTTCGGGTTGTTACTGAAAGAGCCGGCAAAGTTAAGGGTGTAAGTGGTGAATCCGACCATAAGTTTTTACCGTAAAATCCATTGACTAACCTGTTTGCTAGTTTGAAATAGTCATTTCCATTTATTTTTAGAAGAAATTTTGGTAAAAATAGCACGTTCGTAGAATTTGCAGCCTAAATCCAATTTTAGTATACTCAGTGAACGGCTCTTTTCAGAGCCACCAAAACTTATTAAATCAGCAGATAGGCGAGATCTGCTTGTTTCTGTAGACAAGGGGCAGTCTTCAGTGAACGGCTCTTTTCAGAGCCACCAAATCTTATTAAATCAACAGATAGGCGAGATCTGCTTGTTTCTGTAAACAAGGGGCAGTCTTCAGCAAATGGCTCTTTTCAGAGCCACCAAAACCTATTAAATCAGCAGATAGGCGAGATCTGCTAGTTCTCTGTAGACAGGGGCAGTCTTCATTGAACGGCTCTTTTCAGAGCCACCAAACGCTTTATATTAGCAGATAGGCGAGATCTGCTTGTTCTCTGTTGACAAGGGGCAGTCTTCAGTGAACGACTCTTGTTAGAGTCATCAGTAGACAAGGGGCGGTCTACATGTCTCATTCTTAGGTACTTTGTCCTGAAGAAGTCAGAGCTACTCCTGACGAAAGCTTGACAGTTCTAAACTTGTCCGACGGCAAACCCGCTAAAAAAACCCCACTAATTGTTACTTTGTACAAAGCCAGAATATCCCGATTTTCAAAGGGTCATTCATACTATGACGTCATAATGACATTAATATGTGGGGCATGTTTGTACTTATTTTGGTAACACTGCATAGAGTAGACCCATAGCTAAAATAACGGTATATGTCGTTTATAATTGAAAATTAGGGGGTGGTGGTTGCAAGTCCCCCACCCCACCTTAGTAGTACGTCACAGAATGTGTATTAGTGTTATTGTGCCTATGTGCCTATGTGCTCGTAACCTTGCACATGGTATTAGATCAATCGATTGTAGACCACTTGGTTGGTAGACTAAATGCTTGTTAGGCAAAATGGTTTGCAGACCAAGTGGATATTTATTTTGAGACCAAATAGCTACTATACTTAGTGGTTATAGACCAGATGGTATTAGACAAAATGGTTTTTGGTTATTGGGCCAAATGATTATTGGACGAAATTGGTATTCGACGAAATGATATTAGACCAAATGGCAAGTCACCTCCTCGTTAACCTCTAAATTATAAATATTTGCCCCACTCTGGCTCAGCCAGTCGAACTACATTATGATTAAATAAATGGACAGTTTGTGATTCTTATCTCTATTAAGCTTTCTGCGACAGCAGAAAATTAATAATTTTATATACCATGATAAATTTTCCCCCTTAAGGTGGCCAATTTTGTGCCTATTTTTGCATTTTTCTCAAAAATTAAAGCGCATTGGTGACAAGTAAGATATGTATATTATAGGGGCAAGGACTACAACTACTGCACTGAAAATTTTATTTCAGCACAGACCACACTTGTGTTTTATTAGTTTTTGAGAAAAATGCAAAAATAGTCACAAATTTATCAAGGGGTGTAGTACCACCTTAATACAATAGTAATTTACGATATTTCTTTTAGGTAAATTTGAATACATTTCAATTCATTTTTGACATTACCATGTTGACAATCGTGACCGCCCCAGCCATCAGCACATTGATAATCGTCGACACATGTACCTATTGATCTGGTACAAGTGTTATAATTTTTGCAGTGACATTGGAGATGACACAACTCTCCAAAATAGTTATCTGCACATGAATCTGGAACTACAAATACAAAATATCATTAATAGATGTTGCGTATTTATGATTCATGCGCGCATTATGTAATCGGTAATTTCTGTGCAACAAGTAAACTGAATTAAATAACATTTTCGTATGTGATGCACGATAAAATAGGCTATGTGTTACATTTTAAAGTTTTTTTGATTCTGATGTCTATTTCTCGACTTACGTTCAATTTTATTTACTCGGTAATTTTTTTTGGGACACCCTGTAGTTAAGTATTATAATGTACGTCATTTATTCTAACATGAATTCTTAACGCCATATGTGATGCGATCAAGCCAAATCAGTCGGAACTCGGAAATATAGATTTTGAGATATAGCCAAACAAAGAAAGTTTTTCGTTTTGTTTCCTCTTGTTTTTGGAAACTCTTAAATTACTCATATCTTTGGAACTGGTTGTTCAATTTCAATGGGGTTTTCTGCAAAATCCAGCTTTGTAAATGCTTTTTACTATCCTTACCTATAGAAAACGGAAAATTTATTATGGCCGAGTTCCGACTGATTTTGCTTGATCGCATCACATATTATAACATTTGCTGAGGAGGACGCCCTCACTGAATTTTTTTTAATTCATTTTTTACACGATTAAATTGTACTTTATTAAACCAATATAGTCTGCAAAAATCAAGACTCTAGGTGCTGTAGTTTTGTCAAAATCCGAGATTTTGAATAAAACGCCGGATTCGGCGCTTTATTATTTATACGATGGAATTATTAGTCGAACGCATATACGATGTTCATAACACACAGTACGTACACGGCGTGCGGGACGGTGATATACACAACAAAAGGTCGTACTATAACATGACCGAAGAAGTAATACAGACTCTCCGTTTTGATGATATGCACATAGCTATACGGTGGTACAATTTTTAATATTTATGCACAGGATATATTCTATATTTGAATTCATGTTATTTGTTATTGTGCCCATGTGTTGGCTGTAATATCTTGGCTGTTTTCTTTAATTCGTCGGCTTCTTTACATAGTGGCGTATTAGATGAGGTACCGCGAATAAAGTCTTCGAGAAAATAAAACCGAGCTATGTAAATCAGCCATTTATTATATTTTACACACGATGTGATTTTTGTGTAGTAAAATAATTAGATTTCTATGTAACTTCCAAAAGAAATTAAGACATATATTATTACCGGCAAAAACAGAACCATAAGTACGAGCTAGTACGTCAGTATGTCAAACACGCCAAACACAATAGAGACCTTGCGAAATGAAGTTAGAAACCACTAACTTTAACGTCTATAGGATTATACTTTAACGCGAGAATCTATAGTGTGCCGTAAATTATGATGAAAATACGTCATGATTAAGAACAATAGTTTGGATATTTCCTCATAGACTACATAATTACCACTTATATATTATCTAGTTAATAGACCAATTATTGGAAATCTAATTTGGTTTGGGTAAAAAACATACCACATGTTGCTGAAAATTACTGATTGAATAATAGCAAAATATTTTTTGATCCAAACGTCACAATTGGTATATGTTTTTGTGTGTGCTCATGACGTACACCAAATCAGCTTGCGGAACCAAGTTTTGGCTTCGACTTCAACGCCAAGGGGAATAAGTTCCAGTAAAATGGCCTGATTTTACGGGACCCAGCAGTGTACTGAACTTCTGCGAATTGCAGCTACTGTGAACATTTTTTTACAACGTTGCGTGCCTTTTTTACACCTCTATATAACCAAATATGCTTGTACTGTTCAGGTATTTTATTTAATTATTTATTTTATTCATTTAGGCCTACATTATGTACCCCAATTCAGCAGAAAGCTGGTCTAACATGTGCCACGCTATACGCTGACACTCTTTAAATACATTCATCAAACATAAGTTATACATTGGGGCATATAGGCCTTTGGGTATTGTATGTCAACCAAATTATTCATTATTAAAAGAGGAGGCCTATTTGTTACAAAAAAATAAGAATGTCAGAAAAGGAGCATCCAGAAATATGTTGGTTGAAATTCAAAATTCTGGGAGTTTTTAAAGAACAAAATGAGGATAATTCGGGGAGATATATTCAATTCGATCAGAATGCAAAGAGGAGTCCTTGTCCTCCTAAAAGAAAACTCCTGGCAATGCCACTGGGGAGTTTTAAAGTGAGGATAGATGAATAGATGGAGGGAGGGGAGGATAAGGAGAGGTGGTGGTGGTGGTGGTGGTGGTGGTGGGGGGGCTAGGGAGAGCAAACAGACAAAATGGGCTTGTGTCCTGATGGAAATATAAAATTGACAAAGCTAACGTTTACTGGAATAATAATTGAGCTTTTATTATAATAATCCGGGACAATAATATAGGCATATCACAAGAATATTTAATTGAAACATGTTTAGAAGTATAATATTAGCGTATAGCTCATACCATAGGCCTAATTCCCATTGCATTGGTCATCGCCAAGAGATGTAATCCACGTTTATTCAAACTAAGCGCCTATTGTAATAAGTGTTACCAACAAACCACTTCAGCAAACAAAAGGGAGAAATTTGTTGCAGACGCTTTTACAAACCCTTCTTTTGATAACCCATTGATACACTTCCCTAGTTTAAACAGCAAGACGCTGTTGGTACAGAAACCAATCTGACGTTCGCGTTGAAGTGAATTTGAGCAAGAAATCGAATCGATATTTTTGAAGTTGCCGTTAAAGTTCCAGTAACTTCATTCCGCAAAGTCTCTAATTACTCTAATCTTACGCCACCTTGGTCGCCGTATAATCCCTGTGTCGGCTTCATCCTATACCCGTAAGAAGAATGAAGCGAGGTGATACGCCAATATGACGTAAATGTTTTTCATTTTGCCGAAATTTTTAGTTTGTTTACTATTTTAAAATATGTATAAAAAGAGGCGTACGGTAGAGAAAACACAAAATGTAACCATACGCAAAATGTAATTAATTAGCTAATTTGACTGCTGATACATAACAAAATGAAAGAAAACATCATTGAAAAAACGTAATTGTCAATTAAACAAAACAATTACCAAAAACCACCTTCCGCTATGGAATGAATCAGACGAAGAATGTCAAACCATAGATTATCAATATAATCTATGGTCAAACTCGGCCGAGGACTAATCAGAGTGTTATGTTCAGACGTTACAATTAGCTTTTTATTCGTAACTCAAAGAAAACCATCGGCAAAATTACCAAATTGTGTCCACCTGTTGCGTTAATTTTACGCAAAATGTGTTGATTTTGGCCTACCGTTAAATTCTCTTTAAAGGGTGGGGAAAACCAATTTTGGTGACGCCACGGAGTACGACATGTTAGTTAGATCATCTTTACTGCTCAATATTCTACAAAATGCTATTAATATTAGTATATACCTTGACAGCGATCGCCACTGTACCCATTGTCGCAGATAACATCAGCATTGCACCCTCTTGCGTTGTCGCAGTCATTACTTCCACAATGGCATGTCATCTCACAGTTAGCTCCATATAATTTCTCAGTGCATGCTTCATATTAATAAACACACACAAAATAAAATCAATTTTTAAACATGTCGTTGTTGAGCTCTGATCATATCATAAATACAGGCGAGAACGCGGAACTCCAGTTCCGCGGGTCCACTTTTTTAGAAGATGTCCTAGTAGGCTTAGATGTCCTGATATAATATTGTCAACTTTGCGTACTTAAGCTTAACCTTTTTTGGTTTCATGTTTCTTCTCTTCTGAAGCCTCCTTTTAACAATTTATTTTCACTTCTTTTGTTTAAGTTTTGTTTATTTCCTTCAGTTTTGTCATTGATCATGTTTTATTTGTTATTTCTAATGGCCGATTATTAATACCACACAACAAAACAGCAACCACCAACAACTTCTTTGCCCTGATCGATTGGACTTAGAATAAAATATATGGTTTGTCATATCTACAACATTTAGTTAAGGTAATATACGGTCAAGGTCAACCAAATGTCAAACGAGGTCAATTTTTAGCAACATCCGAATTTTGACAAATGATACATCAAATTGTTCCATTGGATATGGGCATTCCAAAAATATATACTTCTAACTTATATTGCCATTCAGTTTTAGGAAAAATCAATTTGTTTCAATCTGACCAATGATTGTAGTGGAAAAAAGACTCAAGTGCAAGATATCGATTATTGATTATAGAAAATCAATAAGTAACAATGTGTTAATTTATAGCTGTAAAAGAATAATATTGGATATAAAATTACCCCTGCAAGTTTTAGTCCAAAATAATAAAGTTTGTGACCTGCAGATAAATTTCAAAATTTAAGACCCCATTTTCTCAGAACTAGTATTTTGGCACTTGGCCACTTCTTCCACTACAGTCTTCAATTGCTAAAATAAAGTTAATTATGAAGGCGTGTCTGTGATATCACGCATTGTCAAGATAAGATATTGTTTTAGTTAAAGCTACTAATACTATAATTATATTAGAGGTCATAATGCCAAAAGCTCATGGCAACATCAGAATTGAAGCAATAAAATTAATTGCTTCTGGGAGACAAAAATTATTGACTTACGTGGGTTGCGTGCCATCATTCAATTCAACAAACATCGATATAATTTGGACTATATAACTTTGCCCCGTTATTGCGTTTATCATACACGATATCTGTGTATGATCGGCTTTATTTTATAGAAATATTATCATTAAATAAATTTGCATTGCACTGCTTGCTAGTTGTAAACAAACATTGTATCATTTTCATTTTGAAAAATATTTAAATAATACAATGACATATCAAACTTCCTTATTGCATTTATACATGTAAACTTGATTGCACGGCCTAGCACGTACAAGAATATTGTATGGGCCCACTACAGTTTTATTATAGCAAATTCTTCCTTCAATCAATATTCATGTAAACTGTAAATTTTCCGTACATTAGTGATTAAGGGTGTCCATACACTCTGTCTAATTGTACAAGAAGCAATATTTTGACAATTCTAAACCACGTTTTTTCAATGAAAATATAATAATATGGTGGTATGCCGCAATTCCACAGCATTAAAATGGTTTCTGCTTTGAGATAATGTCACAGGTTTTTGGTGTCAATAACTAAAGTATATGCATTTATTTGTAAGTTTGTGATGTTAATTTCATATGAAAGCTGCAAACAGAAAAACATTAGGGGTCTATTTTTGCGAAGACTTAGAGCAATCTTATTATTGATTTAATAGGATATTACGTGTGGTAAATCAGATGCAAGATCGATCGTAAAGCTTTATGAAACGGTCAGGGCCCCAAATTTTGGGGGACCACAAAAAATTGCACTGTGCGGTGTGCATCTTCCATATTAGCCCCAAAACACCATGTTTTGGGCCAAAATAGGGTAAAAAAATGCAAAAGTTTCGTGCACACAGGCCTGGTATATAGTAAAATTCAGCTTAATTTGGGGCTAAAATATTATAAAATTCATTTTTTTTTTCGAGCGCTCCGCGCGCAAATGTCCAAGTAAAATAAAACAATTTGCCACTTGAGTGCACATGCCTTTCTCACGGTATGTTGGGGGCCTCCTAATTTTGGCCTGGCCCAGGGCCCCCAAAAAGGTAAACCCGGCCCTGATCATTCGCAGGAAGCCACCAGTCAAGATGGCGAAAATTAAGTAAAGTCATGCATTTTGATACCTTCATCACATATGTCGCCCATATATCCAGCTGTACAGGAACATCCAACAGGGTCAGGTACACACAATACTTTCTCACCACAATCACTACCTGTCGATGAACATAGTATTGAACATGCTGCGCCGAATAGGTTATTACCACATGCTGTGAATAAAAGGAACAACAACAACAACAACACTAATAATAATAATAATAATAATAATAATAATAATAATAATAATAATAATAATAATAATAATAATAATAATAATAATAATAATAATAATAATAATAATAATAATTATAATAATAATAATAACAATAACTTTCACCTTTGGGGTTATAAATTTCATTCATATTTTCATTTTATTCAATCATTCATTCATTCATTCATTAATATTTTTAATATGTTTAGAATATCGAAAGAATCATTCCTGTTGAATTTGAGCTCTATTGGACCAATTTTAAAATTTAGGTCATATTCAAAATATTTTTAACCCCCAAAGTCAAAATTAATGGGAAATGACCCTTTAATGACCTTTGACCCCAATTTTGTGAACACCCTATAGACACTGATATAGCAGATGCATATGTACAAGTAACGTCACCGTACTATGCAATTCGTGGCTGAAGCATTTTGAAGATATTTGGTTCTATACCGGAAATGACCCCTTAATGACCTTTGACCCCAAATCTGTGAACACCCTACAGACACTGGATATAGCCGATGCATATGTGCAAGTGACGATATTGTAGGATGTAACATGTAAGAGAAGAACCAATTTTTAAATTTGTTGCCAGAAGGATCGAAGAACAAGCGGTTATGGCAGGTGTTCACGTGCGTATTTATAAATACGTAATTATAAATAAAGTCGAAGCATACTGAATGACGTAAAACAGTTACATGTTATTTTGCAACATTTCGGACATAATTCAAAAGCTTGAAGATTTTAAGTGGGCAAATGAACCTAGGAACTTACGTATTTCACATTGTGCTCCTTGAAAGCCTGGGCGACATACGCAAACACCACTTGATTCTTCACACATTCCGCCGTTGTAACACGTGTTGCAGTTACTAAGGCAGTCAGAACCGTACTTTCCATTTGAACAAGCTGTTGGTGGGAAACGGACATGAGAAGAACAGGCTGTCTTAAATGATTCTTTACCACTCTAAATTCTTACATCCGTAACCCCTTTTTTTATCCTGATTGAAAATTGAAGTGCAAATATACAAATGCTAATACCTTGCATCGACTACTACTAATATTAAAAATAATGAGCCTAATAATAATAGAAAATACTGCTATAAGTTTGTTTGGCGCGCAATCTCAGTTATTCCTTTTCTGGTGGCTGTGTCTCTTACAAACTCCCGGTTCACTCTCTTTACAGCCCTTATGCAAGTTTGTTTGGGTAATGTAGGGGTGAGGCTGTCAATCGCGTTACCCACTTTAATGCTGCATTAATTTTGAGACACCCTGTGAGTATCCATCATTGCGCATATAAAAAAGTGTACAGCTTCTATAAAATAAAATAGCCTACCTCTCACAATTAGCCTCATGATAGCATGCAAACCTTCCCCATGGCTACTAACTCGGTAACATTCATAGATGCCTTCATCTGCTTTTCTCACGTTACTTCTGTACACTGTCGTCATGCCGTCCCATTCACTTATTGACTCTTCATTGTGTTTCCATCTCAAATCACTGGTAGGAATATTCGTAGATACTTCAAGAATAGCAAAATCACCTACGCTGGCTGTTACCGTGTCTGCTGATGACTTTACATTGGCTGAAAGAATGCAAGTTATCTATTACATCATTTTATGATCATTAAGGATTGATGACCAAATAAAAGATCAATCCATTCAGTTGCAAACAGCATTGGATATGTTCCGGTAGTTTAACAGACTCATCATCATTTTTAGCACATTGTAAATGTTCATAGAAGTTACATTTAGTCATTTATTTCAGTAGCAACATTTTTTTCAGATCTCCAAACATGTGTGTAGGTTAAATACCACTAATTATGTATTACACGTGTTTCAATGGGAAAATGCCTAATTTCGGGTGGAATGTTCTCATATTCAGAACTCTCACAGTTCAATGCCACCAATATCAGGTGAAACTATATGATTTAGATGCCAAATGATCAAAAATTCAACATAGGTTGACCTGAGACTTTTCTTGTTTTAACGCACTGAACCGTAAACACCTTAAAATGACAGTGCGCCCTCGAAGCTGAAAGTTACAATATCATAAGGCGACTATTTACTAAAAACCGAAGCCGTGCGTATGAATTTTGGTACTATTACATCAAAAATGTCATATAATGAGAGAAAATGTACCATTTTGAAGCATCAAACTCTGAAAAGTACTTTTTTGGCTATATAACTTGATCAATTTAAGCGATTTTAATGCAGTCTTTTCGAATGCCATGAAAACAAATAGTTCCTCATCGTATTTCAATGTATCGCCCAGGCCTATTAGTGGTATTTAACCTATAGGTTAAATACCACTAATTATGTATTACACGTGTTTCAATGGGAAAATGCCTAATTTCGGGTGGAATTTTCTCATATTCAGAACTCTCACAGTTCAATGCCACCAATATCAGGTGAAACTATATGATTTAGATGCCAAATGATCAAAAATTCAACATAGGTTGACCTGAGACTTTTCTTGTTTTAACGCACTGAACCGTAAACACCTTAAAATGACAGTGCGCCCTCGAAGCTGAAAGTTACAATATGATAAGGCGACTATTTACTAAAAACCGAAGCCGTGCGTATGAATGTTGGTACAATTACATCAAAAATGTCATATAATGAGAGAAAATGTACCATTTTGAAGCATCAAACTCTGAAAATTACTTTTTTGGCCATATAACTTGCTCAATTTAAGCGATTTTAATGCAGTCTTTTCGAATGCCATGAAAACAAATAGTTCCTCATCGTATTTCAATGTATCGCCCAGGCCTATTAGTGGTATTTAACCTGTATTACCTTGATATTTGCCTTTTGACGATGCGTTTTAGAATGTTCCAGCTTGAATTGTTTATCATGCTGAATTATTTTAATAAAGTAACCTCTTAACCAGCGATAAATATCTCCCCACTAAAATAAATAAATAAATAAATAAATAAATAAATAAATAAATAAATAAATAAATAAATAAATAAATAAATAAATAAATAAATAAATAAATAAATAAATAAATAAATAAATAAAGATATACTTAAAATAAGTATAAAATATATATTGGTTCTTATCGTGTACAATGTATTTTAAATCATCAAGCACTATATTATTACTTTAATTTACCTTGTGACGGTCGTGTTATCGTTGTTATTTTGACAGTATCACCCCCACCAGATGACACCGCTTTTGCATAAAACGCTCCTATTCGTTCTCTCCGTTCATTAGCACCTTCAAGCATCACATTGATTCGTTTATATGTATCGTGGTTGGCATATGATACGCTACTTCCAGATGGAAACCCTGGGTTATTTATAGTTCCACTACTGGGATTGATAACTTCAGTACCACGTTCACCAGGTCCTGTATCACTAGTCCTCCCAATGTTGAAGGTTCCACTCTTGTCTGCATCTGATAGGAAACCCTTGTACACTGCATCTTCATTAGAATCCAAATCTACCAGCAACGGAGGTTCTTGCAAAACTGTGGCATCTATTTTGTGCACTAAAATAAACAGAAACTCTACATTAATAGTATTACATGATACACGTATTGTATAATTTCATAATGTACAGAAACTAATTTTGTATCCATTATTCTTTTTCAAACTGATGTTCTCATTATTAACTTCCATACCATAAATTCACTCAATACCTAACACATATTAAACTCATTCGAAAAGAAAGTTAAAAAACCTAATTATTGTACCTACCTGCTGATTGAGCAGAAGATGAAAAGAAAACGCCAGCAAAAAGAAATGGAAGCAATTGGTAAAGCTCCATTTTGGATTGATGAACTATGTAGAAACACAGTATACATGGTATTGAACTTTAGAATGCAAAAACTTATGGCCGTGTAAAAATAAAAACACGTTTTTCATCAGAGATTAAAAAAAAGAAAGGAGGAGGAGGGGCTTTATTTTTTTATCAAACAATAGGTGTGTACTCACATTTGGTCTTGTATTTAGCGTATAGAATAATGCCCGCAAAAAGCAGGAGGCCTTTTTTATTTTATTGTTCTGGTATGTAACACCTTCTAATCATAACAGCACCTTCCACAAGTGTGGCATGTCTTGTATTAGAAAGGCTATAGAAAGCATCCCAACTTCCTAGATGTATGTCTTAAAAAGTTATGACTGTATGAATTTAAAACAATTGAAGCGGCCTCAAAAAGGGAAGTGGGAGGGGACGAGAAACGTGTTTTATTTTTTACCCGGCCTATTATAAATCTGGTGACGTTGCTACCTTTCACGAATTACTATCACCATTATTGATATAGCTATCATAATGGGGTCCACAAAATATATTATTATCATAAACATTAATCGTTTTATCAAGATAAAAATTAAAACACCTTTTGTTAACCTATATTAGTACAATATAATCTGGAATTCACCTTTTGATAAAATTACGTAAAAGCTGACAACCCAATTATTTTTATTAATTCTCGTATGATGAATTCCTATATTTTGTCTGCCAAGTTGTATTTGAACCTTATGACCCTAAAAAGACCAACAAATACCCAGAAGGATAATAAGTTGCTCCTATTTTCAAGGGGTTCAGGAAAAGAATATAGTCTTTACTATCGGCGATATGAAGCTCACAAGATAGATGATAAATAATTTCAAAGGCCGTTGTTGCTGTGTAATTTACTAACTAGATATCGCAGAAAGTTTTAACTGTTCTTTTTCTAAAACCTCTAAGCTAGACAAGCTGTACAACAAGCAAATCGACCGTTGACCCTCTGTGTGCCACATAAATTCTTAACTATAAGTCGTATGTGCACAAACTTTATATTTTTGGGATCCATGAGGCCAGGAAAATAGTTTGACATGTTTGAAAGTATTATAGGAATAAAATGAATGTTCCCCTATATGGTCCTTACGGGGTCATTTTTGGGGTCTTTATGAGGGTCGCGGTGTCAAAATACTGCTTGTATACAAAGATTCGAGTTCAGCATACCCAATTGAACTATAAAAAAAATAAGCTGGTTGCCAACCTTTACGCAAACCAGTCAAAATATACATGTTCCCATGAAAGAACATCAAGCCCTGAAACAAATGCAAATAAAATTGTCAAGATCTTCTTGGCTCATAGATATAATACAGGTCAAAGGTCAAATTTTACCATTTTGGTGCATTTTCGGACTCTCATTTTGTCACACGCCATTATCATTTAACTGGGAAAATGGCACCAGATGGTAGAGAGATTTATTATCTAATAAGAAATTTAAAAAAAACTTGGGGTCTCTGCGATTAGTATTTTTAATTGTTTTTCAAAACTCTCTAAAGGCCAGCATTTGGTATGAAAAGTCTGTCGCATGGAGTAACATGCACTTTTCAAGTTCTTGTAGATTTATGCGCCAACAAGATCCCAGCAAAATTACGTCATGTTAAAAGTGATGTAGCCTACATAAGATCCCAACAAAAAAACTTCATTTTAAAAAGCGATGTACATAACTGCAGCTAATATCAAATGAAATGACGCAGAAGAATAGCGATTTGTTATTCATGGACAAAGCTAAACATGCACGCACGCACTCGTCAACTTTTACAGTAGTGGCGTGTCCACAGTGCCGTCCCATGAAATTTCCTTGTTCCAAAGTTCAAATCATTTTAATTAATGCAAACCATGGAGCTCAACTTATATCATCTGTTCCCATTCCTTTTCGCTGGGATTTTCTTTCCATTTTCAGTTCAAGCAGCAGGTAAGAAGTCTTTATTTATTTTGAAGAAAGTCTTACAAATACTATCAGGTCGTAATAGAAATCACAGATACCAAGCTTTTGTGCTTTGTACATTTACATTACATGAAATTTATGTTACATAAAATACTAAATTAAGAATACTTTTTAAATTATATTTTAGTGCACAAAATAGATGTAACAGTTGTACAAGTATCGCCGTTGCTGGTAGATTTGGACTCTGACGGAGATGTACGGTACCAGGGCTTTTTATCAGATGCAGACAGGAATGGAACCTGCAACATTGGAAGGACTAGTGATACAGGGCCCGGTGATCGTGGTACTGAAGTCATAAACCCTAGCGGTATTCTAAATAACTCAGGATTTCCATCTGGAAGTAGAGTCACATACGACAACTCAGCTGATTTCAAACGAATCAATGTCATACTTGAAGGTGCTAACGAAGGGAAAGAGCGAATAGGAGCATTTTATGTAAAAGCGGTGCCATCTGGTGGTGGTGGTGGTGGTAATGATGATGATACTGTTAAAATAACGACGATAATGCGACCATCTCAAGGTATTAATTAACATATCAATAATTCGGTGATGATTTTGGATTACAAGATTTAAAAGTGTGTTTATTTATTTATTTATTTATTTATTTATTTATTTATTTATTTATTTATTTATTTATTTATTTTTTTATTTATTTATTTTTTATTTTTTATGTATGTATTTATTTATTTATTTATTAAATTAGAGCCTTGAAATTAAGTATGGAATATTTCTTCACGAAGTGCCAAGACTAGTCTGGAAGAGGTCTATGTAAACTGCACGGGCTAAATATTAATTGTGGTGTGTCGGGAGATTGTGTAAAATAATTGTTTGATAGAAAATGTGCTTTCCATGAGTATGCATTATAGTGCTCATAATGAGGTGCATTTGCCTAAAATGGAAGATTTAAGGAGGCTGGATTTGAGGTGGGGGGGGGGCAATTTCGGATCTTATGCAACATTGTTAGGCTAAAATAAACATGAATAGGCTAAAATGCTGAGCATGGAAAAGAAATTGAATAATCTTGAGGTCATCATATTCGGAAATACAATGCAGCCCTTATATCTGTATAGTCATGATCAAACATTGCCAGGTGTATGCTTGTACTACCGAACATAACTTCTTTCTTAAAAGAATATTGTAATTTTTTCAGCCACAATCAAGTCATCAGCAGACACGATAACAGCCAGTGTTGGAGATTTTGTTATTCTTGAAGTATCCACGACTATCCCTATTACTGATTTGAGATGGAGACACAACGAAGAGTTAATAAGTGAATGGGATGGCATGAAGACAGTGTATATAACTAACGTGAGAAAAGCAGATGAAGGCATCTATGAATGTAACCGAGTTTTTAGCCATGAGGATGGTATGCATGCTATTATGAGGCTAATTGTGAGAGGTAGGTTATTTTTTTTTATGTTTCTGTGTTTTTTATTTTTACAAGATATCACACACAAAAAATTACAAAGCAATCAAAACAAATCACAAAGATCACCAAAAAAAAGCACAAATTTAACACCAATGATACAATCCAGCAACAAATGTTGAAAAATCATAACATACCTCATAGCATACAATGTAGATCATGCAGCCTTCAAAACTTTATAGAATAGATACAGCTAAAATTACAAATCAAATCTCCATTTACGGAAATGGGCAGAAAGCTTGTCTTTACCCTTAGCAATAAAGTATTCTGTTTCCCTATTAAATTTAACATGGGCCCTAAATCCAATAAAAGTTGGCTTTTTATTTTGAAATTTGCAAATATAAATATAATATTTTAAAATCAGGAATAAATGGGTAAGGAATTTATCACCTGGGACACCAAACATTTTATTAAATTTTGAGCAGGAAAAATCAATATCATGTTTGTTAACAATTACAGAAATAAGCTCATTCCAAATTGGTTTAACAACTTCACAGTCACAGAACACATGCACAGTTGTCTCAGACATCTTATCACAAAAGGAACAATTTGGGGAATCCTTTCTTTTGATCTTAAAAAGAAAGTCATTGAAGGCGATAGCCTTGTGAAATATTTTGAAATAAAATGAACGGAGACGAGTGTCAATAGAACATTTAAAATTATTAAGGTGAATTATTTCCCAATCCTCGCAAGAATCACAACTTGCTTCAAGATCATCCACCAACTCACTCCAATCACTCATACGCTTTTCAGGAATACACTTTTCATTCATAACAGAATACGTGTACTTGGGAACTTTTGTATTTCTGAAAAGATCTTCAACAATACGATCAAAAACAATAGTATGAGTAATTTCAGCGGTTGGATTATCGAACCATGCTCTGGGAATATTTTTCATTAGAAAATTATACTTTTGTCTACCTCGGCGCGAAATATCAAAATCCAGGACTAATTCTTCAAAAAGCTTAAAATCAGGGAGAGGTGGATTAATTAAGTCATTAACAAACAAAATACCATTGTCCCACCATTCTTTGTAAAAAAAAGTACTGCTTTGATTTTGATCTAATATTTTTATTATACCATAAGGACTGACAAGCTCCAAGGTCTGAAAAACTAACATCAAACAATAACTTAACAGCACTTTCTCTATAATAATACCACGTTCTAAGTGAATCAGCTAATTGAGAACTCTGTAAATGTTTTAACACTCTTTCAGGAGCATATGAATGCCACAGCATATCACCATACAAATCATCCATTTTTGTTAACTCAATGGATTTCCACAAAGACTTATAGTCATTGTCAAGCAAAAGTTTAACCCAAGTCATTTTCTGTGCAATGGCAAATTATAAGGATCAATCATACAAAGACCACATAATGAATAATCATTGCACAAGCATTTTCTTTTGACTCTATCATTACCCCCATTCCAAATGAATTTGAAAAACAATTTCTCAAGTTGTTTAAAAAATGATTTAGGAATTTTGACAGACAAAACTGAAAATAAAAATAAAAGTTGAGGCAGGAGAAGGGACTTAATAACACAGATTTTTCCTATCATTGAAAGGTTTCTAGAACGCCAACAATTTAAAGTACCCTCAATTTGTTTAAGCTTAACCTTAAAATTAAGATCAAACATAGAATCAATATTCAAGGAAAAGTGGATGCCTAATGTTTTAAATTGGTTTGTTTTCCAAGAAAGACCTTTATCTGTCAATGGGAAGTGTATCGACCCCTTTTTTGCACCAATCCAGAGTGCTTCTGATTTGGATAAATTAATCTTGCAACCGGAACAATTTGAAAATTTGTCCACATTCTCAAACAAATTCACGAAAGAATCAGGGGAACCATCCAAAAAACATGTTGAATCGTCAGCAAACTGAGAAATTTTTAAATCCTTCTGTGCAATGGAAATGCCCTTAATACTTGAATCTTGCCGAATCGAAATGGCCATTGTTTCAATCACCAAAAGAAATAAATATGGAGAAATCGGGCAACCCTGAAATATCCCATTGTTCATATCAATGGGTTGTGAAAGGAATCCGTTGTTTATCACGTAACTTTTCCTATCAGTGTAGAGTGTTCTTACCCAAGAAATAAAAGTATCCCCAAAATTAAAACGCTTTAAGACCTGAAATAAAAATTGATGATTGACCGAATCAAAAGCTTTCTCAATATCTAATAAAAGAATTGCACCTGGGATTTCATTATGTTCAGTGTATTCAATAACATCCAAAATCAATCTAATATTACTACCAATATTTCTTCCTTTAAGAAACCCAGATTGATCTGGATCAATCAGATTCGATAAACATCTTTTTAATCGGTTTGCCAAAGTTTTTGCAAAAATAGTTCTAAGTCTATTAAAACATATTGCAATATCTCCGCTCTCCCCGTGGTTCATCTGGTAATGGCGGGGCAAATGATCCATGATAAAAGACTTCGTTTACAGGCGGTTTTGATTAGGGTAACGCCCGATGGTCGGCTACACTTGCCTGTCCTGTAAAAATACCCCGGCCAGCTATCTACAGCAACCCCCTTCGTTCACCACGTCACTTGTGCCTGGCCGAGGTTTCGTCAGCGTTTTTTCCCTAGATTTCAGCTGTTAATGCCTAGATATGCCCGACATAAAAAAAATATACTCCCCGATTCAGAACATATATTGTTTGACTTACCTGGCGTTATTGGCGAAAAGGTATGAATTTGGGCTCCTGGAGTCAAACATAGGTATACACCAAAAAGAGTTGCTTCCCGTTGAATCTAATTGATGTTGACCTATTTTCTTGCTTTACCCATGAAAAGAACATTTTGAGACAATTTTGATCAACATCGGATAACGATTATGTATATGACCCCCTATGGAGCCCAAACAATATTATTATTATTATTATTATTATTATTATTATTATTATTATTATTATTATTATTATTATTATTATTATTATTATTATTATTATTATCATCATCATCATTTGTATTAGAATGTACATAGTTGTATTATTATCATTATCAGGGCAATGAGACCAAGGATAAAAAAAGACGACTCTTCAATGGAAAAGTTGAAGTTTAAAAGTGGTAAAGAAACTTTTATGTCATTCTTGTTTCTCATCAACAGCTTGCCCCAAAAGAAAATATGGTTCTGACTGCCTTAGTGACTGCAATACGTGTTACAACGGTGGAATGTGTGAAGAATCAAGTGGTGCTTGCGTCTGTCGCCCAGGCTTTCAAGGAGACCAATGTGAAATACGTAAGTTTCAGTTTATTTCTCGAGTTCATTTGGCTGCTTCGTCATATCAAACCTAGATTCAATATTAACAAAAACGCCGCTGTGCTTATTACAAGTAGCTATTTAATATCATTATGTCCAATTATTATTCATGAAACCATCCATTGACTAGTTTAATGTTAGGACGGTTTCATGCTTAAATTTGAGCCAAATAAGATTTATTTCCTTTTCATGGATCACTATTTGCAGAATAAAGTTTGAGGTGTTTTCTTGTTTTAACTGAATTATTGTTGTTGTTATTATTATTATTATTATTATTATTATTATTATTGATTTTGTGTTATTAGTTTCGTTGTAATTTATTATAGTTGGTTTTCATGTTGTACACCTTTCTTTCACAGCATGTGGCAACAACCTGTTCGGAGGGGTATGTTCAATACAATGTTCATCATCAGGCAGTAATTGTCGCGAAAAAGTTTTTTGCGTACCTGACCCTGTTGGATGTTCTTGCTCAACTGGATATATGGGGGAAATTTGTGATGAAGGTAATATGATTTTATTTTATTTGTGAATGATCCATAATTAAACACATATTATAATATTTGCTGAGGAGGACGCCCTCAAACTATATTTTTACATGATTGTAATGTACTTATTAGTAAACTAACATACCCTGCAAAAATCAAGGCTTCATGTGCTGTAGTTGAGACTTAATCTGAGATTGTTAATAAAACTACGTGTCCCGTCATTTTATTCATACGATCGAAATATTCGTCGAACCTGTACGTGATGTTTATAACATTATACATATATGTCATAACACGTCAAAAGGCCCGACTTCAGTCACGATCGACACCCCAGCAAACACACAACGTTTTCGACATCATTCTCAAAAGGTTATAAAAGGTTGTCAGAAAACGTTTAAATGTCGGGTTATATAAAGGGTATATTAAGAGTATAAAACGTTTTCATAACCTTAACAAACATTTTTTGATAATCTACTGCTCAGCAAACAAAAATGTTTGACAGAAAACGTTTAAATGTCGGGTTATATAAAGGTTATAAAAACGTTTTAATAACATTCCAAAAACATTCTTGAAAATTTGATACAAAACATTCTAAACAGAATGTTAATTTGGGGTTGAAAAAATATTTTGCGAAAAATGTTTGCCCAAAATATTTTCAATAACGTTTAAAAACGTTTTCATGACCTTTATATAACCCGACATTTAAATGTTATTAAAAGGTTTTGAAAAAACATTTTAAGAACATTTCTGTGTTTGCTGGGTTCAAATATTTTAACATAATGTTATATAAGTATTGACAAAATATTTGGCAAAAATGTTTGCAAAAATAGTTTAAAATAACATTTTTTGAAAACTTTTAAAAAATAGCGTTGTAGTGTGTTTTTCATACAAAACGTTTTAAAACGTTATCATGACCTTTATATAACCCGACATTTTAATGTTATTAAAACGTTTTTACCTAAACCAAAAGCCAAAATATAACTTATTTAAAACGTTTTTAAAACGTTTTTGTGTTTACTGGGACAGTGACAAGTTGACGCCTTAATGTGCTGGAATTAAATAGCGATTTTCGTGGTTTTACCTTACGTGTTCGGATCAAGTTTAAACGAGAACATTATCTTAGAGTTGAAGTAACATTTTGCGGAAAAGAAATATAATTCTAATTCTTATGGTTTGCTAAAATGGCCGACAGCTGCTACTTGACTTTGAAAATGACCGGGACGTGCGGACAAAATATTTGGGCCAAAAACTAAAATTTGAAGAAAAAAACTAAAACTTTGAAATTCTAAAAAAAGGGGTTGTTAGTGAATTATCAGAAATTCAGCATATCTCCGTGATCCATTTTCGTGAGTTCTACCCGACAACAGTGGCGTAAATTTCTTTATGACCTTGTGATGGGGTGAAGGTGAGTGTACAAAAAAATGTCGTTTAAAGCGAAATTCAAATATTTATATTATACGGGGAAAATATAGGCGAAGCTCGCCAAATAGTACGGTACTGGGCGAAGGCATAGCCTTATGAGTAATCAATCAAGCCGAATCGCGATCAGAAGGGTGATTCGGCCTGGTTGATGGTCAAGATCCATACTGTTTATGTGAAAGTTTGTCCAACTTTCATGGGTTATTTTGAACGAGCTTTCATCCTATAGTAGTAGTTCAATGGTAGTTCAACCTTGTACGTCACGTCACATATGTCTTGCACTGGCTAGAATACTACTTTTGCAAGCTTCTGTTCCGGGTCAGAGTAAATCATGCGATAGGTCTGTTATAATGATTACCAGAATAATATTGAGTTAATCTTTAGATTTTTGGGGGGAACAAAATATGTATCTTCAATGTAAAAGGTCAACTACTAATCAAATAATGATGGTCGGATTTTACTCCCAGATTCATATATTTTAAGTACATATCATTAGACTTGTAAAGTTTACTTCGGAAACGGTTAAATATGAAATATAAAACTAGTGGCAAATGGTGGTCATAGACCACAAACCTAGCTGGGCATGTTGGTGTTGTGGAGGTATCTGACCCCTACAAAATGTTCCAAAAATGCTCCCCTGGTCATGGGGTTTGTTTTCACCGAGTTTGAGTCCCGTACTCCTAACAGATGTCCAAAAAATTAAATTATAAGATTTGACCCCAGATGACCTTTGACCTGACCTATGCATGATGTTCCATAATGTTCCCCTGGTCTTGAGGTTTGTTGTCACCATGTTTGAGCCCCGTACCTCTTACAGATATCCAGAAAATGAAATTCTACGATTTGACCCCAGATGACCTTTGACATGACCCTTGCACAGTGTTCCAAAATGTTCCCCAGGTCAGTAAGTTTGTTGTTGTGGAGTTTGAGCCCTGTACCCCTAACAGATGTCCAGAAAATGCATTTAGAAAATTTGACCTCTATATGACCTTTGACCTGACACCTGCAAAATGTTCCCCTGGTCATGAGATTTGTTGTCACTGAGTTTGAGCCCAATACCCCTTGCAGATATCCAGAAAATGAAGTTATAAAGATTTGACCCCAGATAACCTTTGACCTGACCCCTGCAAAGTGTTCCAACATGTTCCCCTGATCATTAAGTTTGTTGTCACCAAGTTTGAGCCCTGTACCCTTACAGATGTCCAGGAAATGCGTTTCTAAAATTTGACCTCTGCATGACCTTTGACCTGACCCCGCAAAATGTTCCCCTGGTCATGAGATTTATTGTATCGAGTTTGAGCCCCATACTCCTTACAGATGTCCTTTTTTTTACTGATGCGACGTCCTCCGAGATCTACACTCTTGACCCCAATTCTGTGTGCAAGGTATGGACACTGGGTAAAGCCGATGCACATGTGTAAGTGACGTCATTGTGCTATGTAATATGTGGCAGAAGAAGCATTTTGGAAGTATTTGGTTAAATACCGGAAATGCCCCCTTAATGACTTTTGACCCCAATTCTGTTTGCACCCTATGGGCACTGGATATAGCCGGTACATATGTGCAAGTTACGTAATTGTAGGGTGTAACATGTAGGAAGAGAAGCATTTTGAAATTTGTTGACAGAAGAAGAAAGAAGAATCGGATAGCATTACAGTACCTAGCTGGAAATTTGCCAGGAAATTTGTATTATTATGTGAATGTATTATTATGTGAATGTATTCCTCGTATTCAGAATGCAACTCGATATGTCTGATGTGCTCTTATGTCCCACAAAAAAATGTTGCTATCCTTTCCATTAACCTTGTTGATTTCAATATTGATATAATCCTATTGGTAAAATATAACACATATATCTTTCATAACATGCTTAAATAGGAACAGCGCCACCATAATCATAGACAGTATATTTACCCTTAAATGTCCGCAATTGAATGCGCATAATAGGTTGCTGATATACAGCCAAAGAGGTAGGAAAATTAGACCAGATAACAATAAAAAATCGACAAAGCCATTTGAAATATTTTGGAAGATGCGCAAATAGCATAACACCAGAGCGCGTATTTCCTCGAATGTTTATGACCAGCAATGATCAAATCGAAATGCCCCTTTTTCTTATTTTATTTTTGTTATAAAAGCATGTATTGGGGAATTGTATGGAGCTAATTGTGAGTTGACATGTCATTGTGGAAGTAATGACTGCGACAACGCAAGAGGGTGCAATGCTGGTGTTACCTGCGACAATGGATATAGTGGCGATCGCTGTCAAGGTATCTACCGACTTTCTAATATTTTAATGATTAATATCTTTCTAGTGGGTATTAAATAAAGCACCAAGCAATGTAGATATAGATGATGTCACGCATGGCGGGCACGGAAAAGAAAGACATAACCCTAGGGGGCACTCGACTTTAAAATGGTCTAGATATATAAAGTAAGAGTAGCAAGCATATTTTAACGTTTCTGTACTGTCTTCCTAAGCTTTTTCTTGAGCATCTTATTGAAAGGTGTCCCATAAAATAATATGTGCCAAAACTCGCTCCTTACGACCTGCCGAAAGTGCTTGCACTCCCATATGCCCAAGGCTTCAGAAACATTACACTGTGTCCTTGTGGAATCAGCGTCCCTTCTCCATAGATATTTGTCCTCATTAAAATTTTCGGACCATGATTAAAGAAGGCCAAATATATATATTTCAATATTTGATCCTGGAATGCCTTAAGCTTAGGCAGTTATAAAACTCATTTAGTTTTTCCTTTCCCCTTTTTATAGTATTTCAACCTTGGTGAGACGAATCCAAGTGCACCTGTTCATCTTATCTTACCACTGCTTCTTATCGTACATGTTTTTGCGCTTGAACTATTTCATATTTCAATTTTGCAATAAATGACTTAATTGTGACTACTGTTTTCTAATCAATTGAATCCATGATGTACAATACATGGTAATCAAAATTTGTATTTGTAGTTCCAGATTCATGTCCAGATGACTATTTTGGAGACTTGTGTAATTTCCAATGTCACTGCAGAAATTATAACACTTGTGCCAGATCAATAGGTACATGTGTAGATTTCAAGTGTGCTGTTGGCTGGGGCGGCCACGATTGCCAACATGGTATGTTGCAATTGCAAATGTATTAAAATATATTAGTGCATATTACTCTTACAAGTAAAACAATGTATGGTGTCTTTTTATGGCTATTCATAACTTTTAATTAAAGTATTTTGACCCTACAGATTTATCTTCGTGTATAAAAAAATTAACTTTCACACCTGCTTCAACGTAACATCGAATTCCTATGTACCATGCCTTTATTTTTTTATATTGTCTCAAACACGAGAGGCTAATGAAATTGATTCGTTAGTATAGTCAAATTTATTTTTCAGCATTACCAGCACTTTATGACTTCAACCCAATTTTTGAAGTCAGCGAGGCTTCATTGATAATACAATGGAATGCTTGGGATGCAAACATTGACTACGGTACTGGACCAGCTGAGAAATATCAAGTCTACCTTGCACAACAAGGGCAACCATTAGTGCCGGTTGCAGAAAGTATGGATACTGAAGAAGAAATAACTGGTCTCTTGTATGACACAACCTATGAATTTGCTGTGAGTGTCTTTCGCTTCGTTGAAAAATCATATGAAGGAAGCATGGGACCAATTGCCAGTGCAACAACAACATGTGGAGGTTAGTGATGTAGGCTATAGTGTGACCCAAAGAGTTAAGAAGACTGCTATCGGAATTCACAAAATTGAAGTATTGATCACAACAATATGATACCTCAATCAAACCTGTTTTACAAACATTAGTCCACGATAGTTTGATGTATTCATTTATTTAATTATCTAACAAAACATGTAGACCTGGACAATAGCAACAACTATCACACTAATCTGTACATATATTTCTAGCTCTTTTAAACATTGATTTTCGTTTCTTTTTCAATTTATTCATCTTTTCATATTTTTGTGCTATTTTTTATTCGGTAGCAAAATTTGAGGAAGTACAGTTTTGTGTCTTCACAACATAAATATGCGTTTTTTGTTGATTTGTTGTTATGGTGGACGAAAAAGAATTGGCATCGGAAATTAAATCTCAAAAACGGCGGATTTTGTAAGGATTTTGCTATGCTAGTTGGATTTTTGTGACATTTCCTTTCTGGAAATAAATAATGTACGTACTTATCACCATTACTATCACCTGGAAAAGCGTCTAGCTTGGATTTATGCAAATTAGGCACTGCTCCACTACTTGGATTTTCCTATATTTTTGATATATTTTGGTATAGGATGCGTGTGAAATGGATCATGTTGCAAATATTGGTGGGTTATCCAGAGGTTTTTCAGTCATTTGACTTGACAATGATACGGGTTCTCTGTTTTCAACATCTCACCAGTAACAAACAGCTGATAAAATAATATGTACGTCGTTTCTTTTTCAGTGCCTGCTCTGGCACCAACAATAACCAATACTATCGAAGGTCTATATTCTGTTCAATTGGAGTGGACGGTATGTAAAGTCTGTATACTAATATAATGCGAATGCATTTTCAGTGTTGTTTAGCCAGGGTGCGCACGTTTGTTTGCGTTGTGGGTGTTCAGGATGACGTGTGTGTTGGATGCGGTTTGGGGACAAGGGAATGTGTTGGGGATGTATGGGATTGTGTGTATAAATGGAAGGTGGGGTGTGTAGATGGCGTGCGAGTGAGTGGCTGTTGAAAGTTTAACTCTAAAAGTATTAACAAGGGAAGTGGCTTACGCATCATACACTGGAACATGGAAATATTCAAACATTTAATACTGGCGCGCGAGATCAAAATAATGAGGCTTAACCGTTATTCTAAATATATCGATATACAGGGTAAACAAGAATTACGCATCGCATACTAGCACAATTAAACATGAACTAATTACAAATGGAAACATGGCATGCATAGGCAGATATACCAGAGTAAAAACTCCGGACATAACTGCCTGTGCGGGGTCGTGAACCCCATACCCCAGAGCGAGAGGTATGGGTTCAAGTCCCCGCACAGGCAGGTATGTCCGGAGATTTTACTGATAATAGGTTGACGCATCTGGGCGCTATTGTCATTTCAAAAGAGAACGACGTAATCATGGTTTTACTTACACAAAGCAAGATGAATATATTTACTGCTTGAAATATTTATTGGATACATGCTCTCAATAAATATCTCAGTCAACATAACATAAAATTGCTTTACACGTAATTTTAGAAAGTTCCTGAAGTCTCTGCCCTACGACTCTGGCAGTGTCAGGTACATGAAGCCCAAACACCTAGGGTTGATCCATTCTGAAGGGGGTGGTGCCATAATTATGTGTACCACTGGGGTTGTGAATTATAGAAGGGGGCAAAGATTTTTTTTGCAGGCCGAAAGAGGGGAGCAAACATTTTTTGGCAGGTCGAAAAGGGGGGTCAAGCAATTTTGGCAGGTCGAAAGGGGGGGCGATTTTGGCACATATATTTTGGGCACAGTTTCTATATTACGCCCTAAAAAGGTGTAGAATTAAATGATAAGACAATTCAAGGTTAAGAAAATTCAAGGTTTATAATTCAGTTTCCCCAAAATCTTAGTGTGTAAGGTGTAAGTGTGGGGGGGTGCACGTCAAAGGGGGGACAAAGTTTTTTTTGGCAGACCAATATGAGAATTGACCACCCCGGGGGTTCACATAATTATTGCACAGCCCCTAACTGCCCATATCAATTTTGAAACATTGTAAGTTATAGCATGTTTGCATGGGATCCTTCTTCCTCTTCCTTCTCTGAACTTTTCTATAGCTTAGTGACAACCAATAATTCTTCACTATATAATCACGCTGAAATGTAGAATAGTGTGGAGCCATTCCAATAACTCTTACCAAGTCTAGCCTAACAGACACTAGCAGTCTAGAACCATTTTACAACACCATCTACAATTTAAATTAGGTGTAAATATACCAACTTCTTTCACCTTACCTATTCAAGTCAATAATGTATTACGGCTTTGGCATTACTCTCAATCAATAAATGTGAATAGATCATTTATATACATTATGAATGAAGAACAAGGAAAATTAAACATTTCCAAGATTTCAAAATGTAATTCTCACTTAAAAGGTATTATTTTGTAGTAAAATCGAGTTTTGAAAATGGTGCGCTACTGATCCAGCGTTAATAAGAAAGGTGTAAAAACAACAACTTTCCTGTAGAATCATGTCACTTCTGAACGGAATGTGGTATCTTTATGATCAAAAATTCTTAGAGAATTAGAGAAGGCTATTATAATTTCAAACTAATACCAAAAATAGTAAACAAATTCTGCAAAAATAAGAAGTCGTCAGTACCAATCATTTTGATACACCCTGTACGATTAATTGAATCGATATTTTGTCATGGTTTTAGGTTCCTGGCGGTAGTGATTGGATAAAATGTTCATCAGGAATAGCCGCATTCATCGTTACTTACGGGACAGGATCTGAAAAACGAGTTGAAGATAGCAACGCCAGGAAAACAGTGATAGATAATTTAGCCCCATGCACAGAGTATCATTTCTCTATTCAAGTAGCTAATAAAGACAATATTGGATCTAAAAGTAATACTAAAACGGCCACAACCGGTAAGTTTGTTGGACTTAACAAATTAACAAGTAAAAATGTTTAAGTTAAGTAGTGACTAGAATATGAAGAGCTTGTTTCCAAACCATGTTAAGTCCACAGCCACATGTTTCTCATTTACTTGTGTGATACAATCACAATTACTTTGACAAGTTTGACATTAGCAACAATGAGTTGTGCCATCAAGAAGCCATTGAATATGCAGACTATTTTGTTCTCATTTGGGAACCAAAGGCCTTACACAGTATTTTTACTGCGCGTTACTATAATACTATACGTATAGCATCACAACCCATTGCAATATCGCACAGGTAAATCAGAAACATGAGTGTGTGGACTTAACATGGTTTGAAAACAAGCTCTCCATAATATGGTACATCCCAGAAAACAATTTTTTTTCTATAGCTCACTTTAGCTATATATGGAATTTTGAATCACATACTGCAAGTTTGCAAGCATGTCTACACAATCTAAATACCGTAGTTAAAGATAACAAAATGTATTGGTTGTTTTCGTCTTCAGCACCGCAGAAAGTATCAGATTTATCCATCACATCGACATCCTCTGAGATTTTACAAGTCACCTGGACACAACCCTCAGGTTGTATGGTCACTGACTACATCGTGTCACATCGACTCACACTCCTTGACCAATGTCTTCCTGTACAAGACCAGCAGATAAATAAAAGAACAATGGCAACAAGTATAGCTATAGATGGTCTTGAAGCATATTCCACGTATGAAGTAGTTGTTTATGCGACACTAGACGGCACTTCGGGAGAACAAGAGATCGATAGTGGAATAACAGAAGAGACAGGTACTAAAACATAATTGCACAAATATATAAATGTTGCGATTTGTTGAATATGATATCGCTTTTTTCTTCTACATATCTCGTGACTTTAACATTTTTCATCAAAGTTTGTAGGGGACCTCCTGATAACGTCGTGTATTACTTATCAAACGAATTGACGCTAACATATAATTGGGAGCAACCGGTGTGTGGCTTTCGTGGTGGAGTGATAACCAAATATGAGTACGCCTTTGGATTAGACCTAGAGAGTGGAAAGGCAACACATGGATCGACAGAACCCGACAATAGAGTGACCTCCTTTGTGAATCTGGATTACTACACAGAATATCAATTTCAAATACGCGCAAATACTTCGGATGGTGCTGGGCCTTATTCAGAAGTTATGAAAGTTACTACTCCTGAAACAAGTGAGTTACGCAATTAATATGATCAAAGTCATCTATAGATTATTGTTATGTGCGAGTACATAATGTAAAAGTAGTCCATCACTTAAATCTAGTGGGATTGTAGCAGGCAACAGCTCATTTGCTTAAATCGGGTGCGCTGAACTCGAATCCGTTGTCTCCCAAGCAACCCCGCCCCTCCGCTCCATGGTCTACAGGATCATATAGGGCAAAAATTGATTTTATTCCAATAACACTTTCAAATTATTCGCCTGGCCCTACGGATCACAGAAAATGTAAAATGTTTGATACGACCTATAGTTATTTAGTACGAAAGGTCTAAGATCGATTTGCTTGTTGTACATGAGTCAAAAGTCAAAGTTGCTACAATTTTCGTAAAAATTGTTGCACATTTTGTGTCAAGCTTAGAGGTCTCAGAAACAGAAAACAATAGTTTGTACTATCACAGATAGTGCAAACTATTCTTTTCCTGGATCCCGTTTAATTGAGGAACAATTTGTCTCCATTTTGGCAAAAATCGATGCAATTTAAATTGTTCACCCATGTACAACATGTTAATTAACCTTGGGCATATTGAGCCTTATAACTTAGTAAGTACATGTCCAACGAATAATTTGGTATTTTTTATTGAATTTGGAGCATGTTTATTTGTTTCCCCCTGTATGATCCTATTGGGGGTTTGGGTGGTCCTTTTTAGACCACTGGGTTAAAATACCGCTTGGCAGCCACAATATTCGAATTTAACAGTTGTTTGCCAACTTTTACGTAAACTTGCGGATTGACGCAGTCTAGAGCTACGTACTAATAATTCGTCGGCCGTATCACATACTGACGTATCGACATTTTTAACATTTTGGAAAAAATTGTATATTAGTTTGTTATGTTCTACTCTATATATTCACCAAAAACCATGCCTCAAAGGGGTTTAATTAGTAAGATATTAATTAATTTAATTATGTCGTATTTACAAAACCTTGAAATGTCTGCATCACATAACGACGTATTTGCCGATCACCTATACTGCCCAAGCCCAATATATCATATCTGCAATTTGAAGAATTTGCCGGTTCACGTACTGACGTATTTGCGCTATGCATTTGCGCTACGTATTTGCGCTACTCTGTCATTGCACGGCAAAATTGCTGTTTTGACCTTTTCACATACTGACGTATGTGTGCAACTGCTTCACATACTGACGCATTTGCGCGACGTATTTGTCATTTGAACGGCGGAATTTATATTAGTCCTTTTCACGTAGTGACGTATTTTATTTAATATTGTTTTTTGGTTTTTTTGCAGAATAAGTTATGCTCTGGTAGTGATAACTGAATTATATTGAAAATATGGTATATTTGCATTACTGTTAACCTGGTTTTAATCGACAGTAATATTTTAATTAAGATTATGCAGCAAATGAAAATCGCTAGATTTTCAAGTTCGCCTTTGGACCATCAACCACAGTTGAGATTGATGATTTTGACCGCCAAGCTATCATTAGAAAAATCCACGAGTTTTATATTTGATACTACGCACAACGTATTTTTTTCTGGCGCCTTTTTCTTTTATGGCAAGTTTCTTTGAGACGCGAATCAGAAATCGATAATAATATTAATGACAAGCCGTTCTCTATTTGGGACAATGGTCGAGGTCCAATGCCCTTTAACCTTTTCCCATCGCTCCAAATAGATATGGAATCAATTATAATAATGTTTTGATACTTTGATGTTGGTTATTTTTAGGTTAAGATATGTTTTTATTTTAAAAGGTCCCGATGCACCACCAGAAAATGTTAAACCCGACAACGGTGGCGTCAAAGGACAGCTGAGTTTCAGTTGGCAACCTCCTCCTGAGGACGATCGCAATGGTGTCATTATCCTCTATGAATATCAGTTTGATATCTACGCAGAAGCTAAACTGATAGATTGGGCGGTCAACGGTTCAACACCTGACACCACTGCCACCTTTGATGGTTTGCCACACTACACAGAGTTTCAGTTCAGAACCAGGGCGCATACATCAGTAGGTCCTGGACCATTCAGTACATTTGTGATTGGCAGAACTCCACCATCAGGTACTTGTATACATTTTAGTACTTTCAAGGTTCAATTTGAATATTTTTACAAAAAGTTCTTCTGAAGTTTGTCTCTTAAATTTTATCTTTAACAGCTCCATCGGCACCTAGAAATCTGGTTGCGTTGAGAAGTTTTAAGGAAAATATTGAGCTTACTTGGGTGCGTCCAACAGATTTGAACGGCGAATTGAACGCATACGTATTAACTGGAACAAGGAAAAATAATGTAATTATAACTAAAATAACATCTGGTCTGGATGAAACAGTCATCGGTAATATAACTGGATTAAAGGCGGGATCGCAATACACAATTTCCGTAAGTATTCTATATAATTACATTGTGTCTCAAAATGATCAGTAGCGATAGTGTATTAGCGTTGCTTCCTTCCTCTTTGTCGGAAAGTGAATACGTTAAGTAACTAAGTGATAGCACCCTACCAACAGCTCAGTTTTAGCATTTCCGTCATGACAGAGACTGTACATGTAGCTGGAGAGGAAGGGTTCTCGGGATCAACAGTCCGGTCCGACTGCCTGCCCAGGAAACACTGCCGGGCCAGGCAAAATGTTGCCTGCGCAGGCAACACAGTCTTTGGTAACTCTTCCGAATTTGACAGACTAAGCCCTAAGTTGTTCATGGTGATTTTATAAAAGATCGGTGGACTTTTTTACCGGGCGAAAAAAAATTTGATTTAAACATGCAAATTACCTTTATTTTAAATGAAATGAAAAATACTACTGACTGTATATCTATTGATAATTTTAAAAAATATAGACACAGATATTAATACATTTCACAACACTGTGTTTCACGCCAAAGCGATCATCAGGTGAATAAATTAAAATATTGATAATTTTATATAGTTTACCTACTTCTTTAAAATATGGATAATTTTATATAGTTTACCTACTTCTTTATTCTAAACCAAGAAATAATGGTCTATTATAGGATGCTCTATTTGAAATTGCATTGTGGGATACCATGTTGCCTGGCCCGGCAGTGTTTCCTAAGCAGGCAGTTGGACCGGACTGATTAAAGCGCTTAACTCACAATCGATATCGCAAGTCGAGGGCAGTTGCAGTAGACAGATAATTGACAACAGCAGGATATATTATAGTTTAGCCTGAGTTTGATAATCCTAATAATTACATCAAGACTGCGCACGTCCTAAAATGTCATTGTAGATCAAGCCACACCCTGCCATGGTTTTCAGTCTAAAAATAAATACAGTCATATCCCCATTCGTTAATTTTCTTTCATTCCGACCCAACAGGTACACGGAGTTACAAATGGCGGAGAAGGTCCCATTTCAAATCAAGTGATTGCTGAAACAGAAGAGGAAGATGGACAGAGTGGACAAACTAGTGAGGAAAACATTTATTGACTTTGTCTTGTTCCAATTTAATCATGTTAATAGTCGGTTGCCTTAAGGGTTTGACCTGAGAGCATATTAGACACACCAAATTGTATTCTGAATACAAGGATGTCTTTCTGATATCAAATAATTGATTTATTTTTTTAAATACAAAAAAAATTTCAAGAAAATACTAAATTTAATGATTTACTTATATTAGATTCATACACTCTTAGATAGCGAGAACCAATCAGAGCAAACGTTAGAAAAATGCGAAACATGCATTGACTGTGTACATATTCACGGGCGCGCACTTCGCGTACTACGCACAATGCTTTTGAAAGCGTTCATTGTTATTGTGGGTTGATGCATTTATATATGCTTATATTTTCCAACATTTTTAGTGTCACTTTTGTTATAAAAATAGCAAAAATTATGGATTTTTTTCTCGTGTATGAAATAGGTTAATACATGCGTGTCACTTGTTGCTCGAATAATTGTACAAAATAATGCACTTATACTGAGATGTTAATGCGTTTAACTCCCCCTTCGGGGCTCGTGCATTAGACGCATCAACATCTCGGTACGCGTGCATTATTTTGTACATTTTCACTCCCAACAAGTGATACGCATTTATTAACCTATAATTAATACTAAGTTACTTTATTTCAGGTTGGGTTGATAGATACATACAAAATTGTTTGTATGTTTCTCAATGGTTGTTTTAAGAAAATAAACATTATGCTTTACTTATATCAGAATAATAAGTTACCTTATTTCAGATGTTGGCTTGATAGTTGGCTGCTTGATAGTTGGCTGCTTGATAGTTTGCTTCTTGATAATCTTGGTGGTTTATAAACAAAAGAGAAACATTGGAAAAGAACGGTAAGAAAAGTGTTTTCAACATCTGCAATATTTATAAACACCCTAGTCCCACACCAACACATAATAAAAACAACAATAACAACTAGACATTAAGGGTATACGATGTATTGTTGGTCGAAGCAGCAAAAACAAATGTAGTTCACAGCATCTTGCGAATGGTAGTGAGCTTTAGCAAAAATTGCATTGCTCAATTCATAGCGAGCGTGTAGAAGAATTCAAATATCAATATACTTTTGTAGGTCATGTGGTTCTTGTGTTATGTTGTAAAGAGGGCTGAAACAACAACACTTTTGTAAAACGTACATAACTCATTAACAACAATAAATTAAGCAAGTTTTTAATTATATGATTTGTAGAATGAACTTTTGCAAAACACCAAAGTGTTATTTTTCAATAATATATTGATTCAGATAATGAAAATCGATTTTTTGGCTGCTTCGGCCAACAATACCTCGTATACCCTTAATGGTCATTATTGTGATAGTGTTATTTTGAATTTTTTGAATTATTGGTGATGGGGCATGGTTGTTTGATTGCATATCAAACTGTGGTAATTTTTAAGTAAATGTGAACATTGATGGCGCTATTTATCTTAAATATCATGTTTGCATCTTTACAAGGGGTGGACACTTCTATAATGGTATTTGAATATCAGAAAAAAGTCTAACAAATGGCAAGGACATTTAAGATAAACATTTTATCATGTAATGAACCCATATTATTTTTCTAATTTGAATTTATGTAAATAGCACCCTCAATTTGCACACAAGGTTACATACCACTAATAGGCCTGGGCGATACATGGACATACGACGAGTAACTATTTGTTTACATGGCATCTAAAAAGACAGCATTAAAATCGCTAATATTGATCAAGTTATATAGCCAAAAAAGTACTTTGATGCTTCAAAATGGTATATTTTCTCTCATTATATGACTTTTTTGTTGTAATAGTACCAAAATTCATACGCACGGCTTCGGCTTTTAGTAAATATTCGCCCTACCATATTGTAACTTTCAACTTCGAGGGCGCACTGCCAGTTTAAGGTGTTTACGGTTCAGTGCGTTAAAACAAGAAACGTCTCAGGTCAACCTATGTTGAGTTTTTGATCATTTGGCATCTTAATCATATAGTTTCACCTGATATTAGTGGCATTTAACTGTGAGAGTTCTGAATATGAGAAAATCCCACTCGAAATTAGCCATTTTCCCATTGAAACCCGTGTAATACATAATCTACCAAAAAAACGTTGACAACGTAAAGAAATCAGCAAGTTTAAAAAAACCCACCTCGGCTCACTTTTTGAAACTTGGTCCCATTTGTAAAGGTACTGATTTAAACTTTATCATATTTACATCAATTTAAAACATTTCCAGAAGTGTTATGTATCTTTAATGTGCAGATGCGATATTAATTTGTAAGCTTTCTGGAACGACCTGAACAGTTATTATCTTGTTGCATGATAAGCCAATATCTTTTTGTGTTTTGTTTTATAATATCATGATTAATGATTGAATTAAACGAATAACAAGTAGGCTTGTTTGTAATCTTGTTGGAAACGCCGTCTTCTGTTGAAATAAAATAAAAACACTGATTTGCTATTGGTGTTCAAATGGGACCAAGTTTCAAAAAGTGAGCCGAGGTGGGGTTTTTAAACTTGCTGATTTCTTTACGTTGTCAACGTTTTTTGGTAGATTTCTTTTCTTTTTATGAATGTAGCCAAGCAGCTCCAAGCTTGGAAAGTCAGGTTATGAAGTGCACCATAAAACGAATAAAACGAAAAATGGATGTTTGAAGTTGCCATTCTTGATTCATGACAATAAATAATTAAACAAAACTTTATCAGTCGTTTATTTTAAAACTTGCTCGTCACGCGTGACTGTAATGTTCAGAGGCGTACACAATGATCAATAAACATTTTAATATACTTTAATTATTCAAGGCTACGTAAATATGTAAATAATATGTAAATATGAACAACACACACCCAATGTTGACAATGCCAGAGAGACACACATAGAGTAAATCCGATTTAGGACTACTTCATGTCGGAACTGGTAAATGCGCATATATTTAAGCCTATACTACGGAAGCGTCTAAATGCCCCAGATAATCGTGTTTTAATGTTGGTGGTTCTTTGTAGATTTGCGGGCAATCTACTTGGCTATCCGAATTTCGCGGTTTGTGGTTCTTTGTAGCCCTTCAGGGGCAACCTAGTTGAATATTCCTATTAAGCGGCGGTTGTCGGCGATCTTTCGTGGTTTGTGGTTTTCATCAAGCCCTGCACTCTATCGGGAGCTAATTTATAGTTTAAGCTTGTTGAATATCCATATTTCGTGCTTTGTGGATCTTTGTAGCCCTGTGGAGCAATCTAGTTGCATATCTAAATTTCGCGGTTTGTGGTTCTTTATAGCCCTGCGGGGCAATCTAGTTGGTATCAATATTAAGCGGCAGTTGTTGTTGATCTTTCGCGGTTTGTGGTTCTTTATAATCGAATAATCGATAGGCCTGCGGGCAATCTAATTGGATATCCCAATTTCGGGGTTTGTGGCTCTTTGTAGCCCAGCAGGGCAATATAGTTGAATATCGTGGTTTGTGGTTTTAATTTCCCTCATCAAGCCCTGCCCTCTATCGGGAGCTAGTTTATAGTCTAAGCTTGTTGGATATCCGTATTTCGTGGTTTGTGATTCTTTATAATCGATAGGCCTGCGGGCAATCTAGTCTTTCGCGGTTTGTGGTTCTTTGTAATCTTTCGTGTTTTGTGGTTTTAATTTCCCTCATCAAGTCCTGCTCTCTATCGGGAGCTAATTTGTAGTTTAAGCTTGTTGGATATCCATATTTCGTGGTTTGTGGTTCTTTGAAGCCCTGTGGGGCAATAGTTCCATATCCAAATTTTTTGCGGTTTGTGGTTCTTTATAGCCCTGCGGGGCAATCTACTTGGATATCAATATTGAGCGGCAGTTGTTGGCGATCTTTCGCGGTTTGTGGTCTTAATTTGTTGGATATCCATATAATCGATATGCCTGCGGGCAATCTGGTTGGATATCCAAATTTCGCGGTTTGTAGTTCTTTGCAGCCCTGCGGGGCAATCTAGTTGGTTACCCCTATTAAGCGGCGGTTGTCGGCGATCTTTCGCGGTTTGTGATTTTAATTCCCCTAATTAAGTCCTGCCCTTTAGCCCTGTGGGGAAATCTAGTTGGATATCAATATTCAGCGGCAGTTGTTGGCGATCTTTCGCGGTTTGTGATTTTCATTTATAATATTTATATCAAATATAATTTCAGTCTGAGCTGTGAACAGAGCCACTGATAAATAAATAATAAATAATAAATAAATTTCGGTGTTTTAAATGACGAAGATGCCATGATAGTCAGGCATGGTGATAGCATCTGGATGGTGAAAGTAGGCCCAAGGCCTAGGCCTAAATGTGAATAAAAAAATCAAACATGTTTGTTTGATGAAAAAATAATAATATCACAATAGCAATGGATGTTCGAAATGGTGTTATTCTTGATTTACGACAATAAATTGATTAATAAAACATTTAAAAAAAAAGTGGTGGGAAGTTTCGAACTTGAGCAAAATTCATAAATGGATTAGAAGTCCATGGCCTTAACCACTTCGCCACGCGGACGTCCCGTTATTACGATGTGTGAAAGTGGAGTATTTATTAATATGAATATATGCTGTGGTCCGGAAAGAATAAAAGAATTGTGAAAAACTTGATTTTTTGGCGAATGGGGTCCAGAATTTGTATGTAGGGTATCCAGGAAAATGCCTGGGTATATTTGAAAGTGAATCTGAAAAATTAGTGCGACAGTGACAGCCATGTATGGCTGTAGCAGTGTCGAAAGATTGTGGATATCAGTATGATTAGCTATGATTTGCCACTAATTTTGGCTATGAAATACCGCGTGAAATAAAGCAAGAATGTTTGTTTATTATCAAACAATCGGATTGACTGTAAGATTCATGTAACTTTTTGAAATAAAGAGTTATTAAAATATGACACTTTGGACAGTAAATACGATTTAGCATGGTTTTAGATATATTTTGTACCCAGCGAAAAATATCATAGAACAATAGCGTTTTGTTCCGTGTAAATATAGTCTCGCGGTGCATCTGTTTATTCTTCTTTATCAGTCGGGTTTTTTTTAAACTTGCTGGTCAAGCTACCGCGTGACTCTAATTAGTGGTATTTAACCACAAATGTACAGTTTGAACACATTTTAATTTTTACCCAAAGCAGCCAGCGTACATATAAAGCTGGCTGCTCAAACGCTTGCTGCTCTGAGCATGCTGATATTAAAATTTGTTCATCCCATCAACCCAGAGAACTAAGTATATAATTTTCAAATGCACAGTTTATAGAATAAAAATTACCACAGAAAAGCAGAAAAAGATGAATAATTTGATACAGAAACGAAAATCTAAGTTAAAAATAGTTCAAATAGTATAATTATGTGTAATAGTGTGATAGCTGTTGGTACTGAACATTTTATAATGTTTCGTTTAAAAAATGATTACAAGGCGAGTAAGTTCATTTAAGTTAAGTTAGTTCAAAGTGGGTTAATTAACAAGATAGCGTTAATAGACTAGAAAATGGGCTAAAGGTGAACATGGTGAAAATAATGAGCTATAGTGGACAAGTAGAGAAACCAGATTAGCGGACTTATAGGTGTTGGAGGAAATGAGCGAAATGCTAGTTAGTGGACATGTGAAGACGACAAGTTTGGCGTAATTTTAGAATCTTGTATGATACGCATGTATACTCTCTCATTGTGTACTAACCTTATAAACGTTTGTGATGTACCTTATTGCACAACCTAACCGTAAATTTGTGGACAATGGTGAAAGAAACAATGCAAAATCCATAATTCAGGCCAATTGCTTTCCAGCAAAAGTCGGTTAACCTAGAAAGTACCGCTACACAACCTAAATACGTCTACCATATTTTAGCTTTGTCACAATACATGAACAAAGAAGAGTCAGGTGATTAATAAAGGTATTAGCAAGCGATTAACTTTGCCGAACCATAACACCCTAAAATTGTCATCCATTTTTAAACTCTCTCTATCACCAAATGACCCAAAGACTCCCTTTTTAAATAGGTCTCAACAAATTCTTAGAGAAGATCACCGAATAAACAATGTGTTCATCTAAAATGAACAGAACTATTATTTTTCTAAAACGTTTTGGTATTGTATATTTGTATTTCAACACTTATGGGCCCTGGGGTCCATTTCGCTAAACTTTTAACCCTACGTATTAAAAGAGTACCATTCGTAAGTATGTTTAGTGATATGGAACTTACGACTCGTCGTAAGTTACGAATGTTTTTGAGACTTACGAATCTTCGTAAAGTTTAGTGAAATTGACCCCAGAATTGTCCAAGTCCCACTACATAAAATTTATTAAATTAACAAAGTAGAGATGAAATATGTTATTAAAGCTTCCAGGCAGTTTTCAATATTTATAAAGTGAATAAAAATGGCGGAATGTCTCGTATATTATTAAATACATGCGTTTCAGTTTTGTAAAATGTTAAGAATACCATTGTATGTTTTGGCACCAACAGGTGTATTCCGGAAGATCTGAATCGGAATCTCACAAAGATATCGACATGTCTAAGCCGGAATCTCACATAATGCAGAAACAGCCTGAGAATGAATACACAGACCTGGAACTTCGGTGAGCTTATAAAGATTATTCTTTTGTGTGTGATAGTATAACACGGTCCAGTACTAGTTCTAAGGTACGCTGGTAAGGGTTGCTAGTCCGACATTTCGTTATTACTTTAACCCTATCTCTAACCAACTTTACCTCAACCTATCTCTAACACTACTTTTCCAACTAGCGATCGCCCCTTCGTACTTTTTCGGACTAGCGAGCCGTCTTGTCGGAACAACCGAACTACGGCATAACATAATGATATAAAATTTTATCAAACCTGTAGGCCTTGTAGAGCATTTAGAGCATCAAAATGATGCTTTATAAGAGTTAAACCATGAAATACCGGTATGCCATTAACAATTAATAATTACTGAGCAAAAACTGATATCGTTGTCTATTTAATTCATCTTGTCAACTCACCTTCCACCAATTCACTGTTTAACTGTATTCGCTAACTTACCTTACTCACAACAAAATTACCCTACTCACCACATACCCAATCCTCCAAATATGGCCCTAAGCATGTACACCACAAATAAGCTGTAAAGTCGGCAAATTGTATTCTGAGTTACAGTGTAAAATTAATGTGCATGAATGTTGTATTCATAGGTACCTCAATTTGGTGCGACATGTATCTCATTTTGATAGCGTCAGTCTAACACCTTTTAAACAATCAATAATCCTATTGCTGAAGAGGATAATAAGCTTCTACCTATGTCTATAGCTATTTAAATATAGCTCTAGTCTTTGTTTGCTTTGGCTAAATCCTGTTCATGTGGTGGGTTACAAAGCATTGTAATTTGTCTAGGTATGTATAATCAATAATTAACACTTTCCTGAACCTCGTTGACTTGGGGATGATTTGAAATGACCGCCAGTTATGACTGTTTGATATTAATTACCAGCAATGTGGGAAAATGAGCCACATTTAATACCGAAAAAAGGTACCATTTTGTTGAAGGAGCAGATTTCAACAAACCATAACCCCGCTTCTGGATGTCATTTGAAGCCCGGTTTGAAGTCAAATGAAAAGCTTATGATATGTATTTTCTAAACATTATTAAATAAAACAAAATTGACGGGCCGACTTTACGGCTCATTCGTGGTGTACGTCACAAAATGATATAAATCAAAAGTAACATAACATTTATATTTTTGCCATCAACAGGCGCTATCAGAAATCTATTTCGGATTCCTCCCCACCATTGCCACCAATACCTGTGGACGAGGAGGGTTCTTGCACAATGGAGACGGAGTCAGAAAATACATACGAAGATGTCAGTAATATTCGGTGAGCTTCACACGGTTAAAGACGATTATGCTTTTTGTAATATACATTAAGTTTATACTGTGATCAGCAATGGACTGCAGCGTCTGTTCATCTATCATGTCTATTGTGTCCGATTTGAGCCCTGACATATGATTCTGTGTCATATACTGGGGTACCCAAAAAGGTGGTTTTGTGCAATTGGGATTTCAAAACACTGTCTCTTGAGTATTCATTCACTTAGAAGATTCAATTAGGTCTTAAATTGAGGCTAATTTATTCTATATTACTCATGTTTTCAACCTGTTTTAAAATAATTTTTAATTATTTTCTTATGACGTTTGGCATGAAATATGCCAAGGATGGTTGAGGATTAGGGGAGGAGGATTAGGGGAGGGATTCGTATCGTAAATTTGATCTAAAACCCCCGTTAAAATTGAATCTAGTAAAAAAATGTCTAAATGAACTCACAGACATCTAAACCAAGTAAATAAATACAGAGGGTCATTTGAAAGACTAATACTTGCTCAGAATGATTGTAAATGTGGAAAAAAGAGGTGGGGTTAAATCCCACCTACTTTGTGATTGTTTTTGCCCGCACTCTCTCATTTTTAACCGATTTCCATAAAAAAAAGGTGTCAAAATGCTCAGGAGGATGAACCACTTTAAATGCGACGTGTAGGTAAAATGTTTGAAACATTTACTTTTTTACTATGTAACACATAGGTACCCCAGGTTGTGACACAGGACCATATTTGAAAAATTGCCAATCAATATTCACTCAGAATGGAACGTGTTTCTCGACGGGTGGCTTAGCAGTCGGCTAGTCTAGCGTCAAGGTTAACGAGGTCGTAAGACCTTTCTTAACTTAAACACGTATCCCGAATCACGGCTGCCATAGTCTTGAGTCTCGTAACACTGTATGTTTCTTTTTTGGTATCAACAGGTTGAAATCTGACACAGGCATATCTAAGTCGGAATCTCACGCAAAGCAGAAACATTCAGAGAATGAATACGTTTAAGTCGAATAATATTGGAAACGTTGTCGAGCTTCATCCGCCTAAAAACGATTATCCTTTTGGTTTATAGTTTATAATTCGATCAGCGTCGAAATAGTCCAACCTCGTAAACATGGTGTGTTGGTATCAATATATTTTTTCATTGAGATTGATGTTATACATAAAAGTTGAGAACAATGTGTATGCTTCCTATTCATTTATTTATTAATCAACAACATCAACAATAATACCTACATAACATTTTGTTTTAAATGAAAAATACACAGACTCCAATGAGATGAACATGTGCATAATACCCATTATGCACTTCATTTGGTAAAAGTGCGATCATTGAATTAGCTATATGGCCCTCTTTTTAAAAAATACGTCAAAACTGAACTATTCTTCAGTTAGAGTTCATTTGCTTTTTTTACTACTCCCAGGGCATAGTTATTTAAATCTCTTCTCCTTGATTAAATAATATCGCTGGTTACATTGCGTAAGTTGCCAATTGTGACATCAAGACTGTAGAAGAGACTGATTTTGTTTCGACGACGTCAACACCGAGTCCACTGACCCGGTAAAAACAAAACAAGCAAGCAGAGAAATTGTGGTCAAAAAGGTCTACGCTTTCAAAGTGTTGATGGACCGAGTAAAGATGCTCTACAAGCTGTTCGCATTATGCATTGAAGTGAAACACGGATGGAAACTTTAAAACTAGGCCTTGGCCTAACTTCAAAATCATCGACACGGACTCTAGAAACCCACACTGAACGTGCCCATGCATGCTGTGGATTGAATGACAATGCCGCAAACAATTATTATGAGAATTATTTAAAAAAGGCGATCATCTGGAGGAAAACAGTTGGTCAAAATAATCAAGCTCCTAAATTGAACCCCGAGCTATTACTTATCTATATTCCTTGCTTTGGTTTGTGGCCTAGTCTGGGGCCTAGTCGTGACTCTCTGAAAAAAGTGGGCCTGCCCTCGGCAAACAGCCTGGCCTAGCCTAGCATATTATTGTATCCAATCATATGACAAGAATCTATTTTATTCGGAACATGGTTAAAATTATTGGCCAATGGTGACCTATGACTATGTCCCTCGATTTCATCGCGGGGCATAGTCATGGTTTTGAAATCACCGCGGGCCTATAATTTAACCATGCCCTTAATTGCAGTCAATATTAAACAACAACGAAACATAGCCCACACTACATTGTCCTACAACTTGTACACATTATGAGTCACATCTGAAGCAAAATTAAGATTTTAAAACTCAACTACTTTGTACTCAAAAATAGCCTGCCGCAGGAGCTTCTATAATCAAACCATGCCATTGAATACTGACATTTTTGTATTCAACGAACATGAGAAGCACGTCTATGGTTGGCTAAGCAGTTCATAACGTGTACTAATACGTGTATTCGAAATTTCGAATACGCGTAATGGAATAAACCAATCAGCGTTTAGATTCGAGAACGTGGGTTACAATTTCGACCTCGTGAGACTGCCCGCATGTGATATCAACGCAATTGGCACTTGTCCTCGTGCACTAATAACAAACTTAACTTAATAATCAAAAGGCTTATAATTATTATAAGAATAAGAAGCGGGAGAAGAATGTGAATGAAGATTATTTTGAAACTGACCCGATATAGCATTCATTTCTACATACTTACAAAGTATGATGTTTTGCATAACTTTTATTTTGCATAAAGAAACACCGCGCGATGTGTGTGGTAAGGGTGCATACTACCAAATTACTGCCCATCATCATTTATTAGACATTAGGATAATCATCCCTAAAAACAGAAACATACAGTCATGCAGCGTACACTTAACATGTGTTTGAACCTGAGGTAGGTGTCAGGTTTGAACATGAACACTAACTTATGCAGGATACACCCCATGCATGCAGCCTATACGGTAGGTCTGACCAAACACGGAGAAGCTGAAGGTCACTCTGTACTCTTCTACCTGACCAGCATGCAAATCCCTCAGAATTTGGACAACCGCAGGTCAAGGCTGTGTATGTGTTGTTGTTCGGTATCGGCCGCTTTAGGGGCAGGATACGGTCACTGTTCTAATATCCTCTACTTTCAAAGAATAATTCATATTATATGTAGCCTAGCCTAATACTTTAGGATTCAGTATGGAGACAGATACATATATTGCTAATTCATTTGTTACATACACTATCCGCTGTTTAAAATGTTTTTATTCCAGGACGGAATAAATGTATTCCACATAGAATAAAGTTGGTATTAGGAGTGGAGTGTACCCTATCTATTTTTTGCTACATCAGAAAATATTTCAAAATCGGAATAAATGCATTCTTGAATTCCCCCAAAAGGAATTTTTGAAAAAGCATTTTATATAAAGGAAGCCGATAGGCCTACCTTTAACCCTTCTCCCCTTAAAAGGTATGAAAATACCAAAAACGACTTTATTCTCTGATCTTTTAGCATGTTCTGTTCATTCCCGTCATTTCTTACAAAAAACGGCGTGATGTAGCACGGTGAGGATTAAAATTATCTCCGAATTTTTATCTGCAGTGAACGAGGTTGTTTACGTGCCTCGATTTAAATACGCGGGCTTTAAAATTTCCCTCCCACGTTCTCGAAACTCAACGCTGATTGGTCTGTTCCATTGCGCGTATTCGAAATTTCGAATACACGTATTAATGAACGTTATGAACTGTTTGGCCAACCATACACGTCCTGTTTTGCAGCATCGTATACAAAATCGAAGGCGTCTAAAAGTGATGTATACATGGCTATATGATTTGGCAATAATTCTATGATTTGGACGTGCAATATTGCATAACTGAACGGTCAAAGTTAGAAGCATATAATCTTAGGCGCGTTTGGATCAAGACAATTAAGCTAGTACCGTGTGTCATAATTCCCTCGGTTTTCAGACGCCGCCGAACCACTTGAGCAGAAAAATATCGGGAAGAACCTCAAACGGCCATGTGGTCTGCAAAAATTTAAATGGCGAAATAGCGACAAAAACTGTCAGTGCAAATACAGCTTATTTAGCCAATGCCAACATGGTGTTATCGGTTTGGACTAAAACCACTGACAGCTATTTATAGTTTTTCACAATATAACAGTAATGGAAAGAAAGGTGCAAATGTTGGTCAATTTTCGGCACAAATAATTTTGACAAAAAATGACGTCACGGACGCATTCCTCCTGCTTGCTGTTTACGTGATTGGTCCTTTAGCGATCTAGGTATTATTTATGTCTATGACGTGGATGCTGTTGGCAATCCGTGATTAGAAGCAAGTAAATTGTATCACAATGGGCCATAATGATGTATATTTAATTTTAATCTGGATTAGGAGTAGAGGCAACACCACCATGAACAAGGACGAGGGGGCGTACATACTTGATCGGATCTACGATCAGATTATCAATCGGCATAGAACCCATGTGACGTCATCAAAATACGTCACAAAGTTTGCCGATAACATCTAGAAACACTACCACTCACCACACCAGAATGAACAAGACTCTGATAGGAATCGAAATATTTCTAGTAAGTACCTAATTTACTATTTGGATCTGTGTTTAGAACATTTGCTTACCAGTGATTTATGAATGATCCTGATGAATGTGTTCATAACTTTTTAATACATAAAATAACATATTTAACAAAAATAATTTCTTGCGTACTTATCTATCCAGTCTCCGTGGATGATGCTGAAATAACGTGTTCCCAATGACTAGGTTATTAGCTTCACAAAATTCCTCCAGTCTGTCTCCACGTTCATTTCTGATCCCAAGTCCATATTGGCCTATACACCCAGTTTTCTCCTTCATTTTGCCAATCTTAGCATTCCAATCCCCCAGTACGATGAGTAAGTCTCTTCTAGGTATACTATCCATAACTCCTTGTACCATCTCATAGAAGTCTGTCATCTCGCTCTCTGATGCATCTGATGTTGGTGCATACACTTGTATGATAGATACATTTAAAGGATGTCCTTGCAGTCTTACAGTCATCACTCTTTCATTTATTGGATTATATCCCAAAACACACTTGGCTGTGGTTCTTTCTATTATGAAACCCACACCTCCTCGTTTCCTTCCAGTATCTTTTCCAGAATAGATGAACATACTTCCATCATCTGTAGTGAACCTCCCTTGACCAAGCCACCACAACTCTGTTACTCCTAGGATCTTAATAGTGTTTGCAACCATCTCCTTCTCCACAACTTCAATCTTTCCTTCTGACATACTGCGTACATTCCATGTAGCAATATTTATTGGCTTCCTTAAAGGGGTGCTGTTCCTTTCCTTCCTGGGACCGTCAAGAACAGGACTTCCTGTAGCAGGCTTTAATCCTGATCTGTCATCACCAACAGGTGTACTCTGAGCAGCATCTCTCTCTTCCCCAGTAGCCATTGACGTATCTTCCGGCCTGCGGGTCGCACCTTCCGATACCATCGTTTTCTTTTGACTTTGTACTCTCATGCTTACATTCAAGGCCAAATAGTACGGTGGGTGGCCAGGTCCTTCCGTACCAACAGTAGAGGGCCATTCCTGAGTTCTTACAGTACTAGCCTCCTCTTGACACAAACCATCTCCCTGGATGCCAGATATGAGCTTTGTGTAATTGTGTTTTGTCGTTGACCATACGGTTGATTCCTCCGGCGCAACACATACATCAATGCTGTTGACCATTGACGACTATTTAAACCATAGCTAGTATTCGCTATTTACCCATAGCTGGATTACAGAAGGTTCACCCTACAAAAGTGTCACTTCCTTCTGCCTACTCATACCACACTGGCGAGGTAACATGGTAGAGGCTGGATGAGCTCCGAGTTGGAAGAGAGGAGTTCTTGAAGTCAGCTCTTGCTGTTATACTGACAGGGGGTCTCAGCGCCCCCTGAGAATCCACATTCTACACAAACACTATGATTGGGACAGCAAGAAAGAAAGATGAAGAGAAGAAGTAAAAGTCACAACACAAGCTGGCACCCACACTAGCTTTTACCCGACAAAAGGAAATGGATGATGTTGTCCGTCTGTGGACAACCTTTTAGTCCACAGTCCGGATTTAATTTGACAGCATCGCCCATTTCCTGATGCCCGTGTGGGGTTACGCCGTCACATTCACACTGGGGATCTGTGTCCTGTACCGCCAGTGTGATATGGGTTATGTGCCCATCAGTACTGGAATTCAGCGCCTTTACCCTAGTATGTGGAATAAGAACTCCCATCCTCTACGAAACTTAGGACGAAAGCTCCAATCCAAAAACAACACCAGACAAAAAACAAACTACCAAGCCAACTAAATTGGCTCACCTTTCCTAACCAGCTGTGTTGCGAAAGGAAGTTTTAAGGTAGTGAAGGTGGACAGATAGAAGGATGAAAAAATAGAAAAGGATGAAATATAGAGTAGTGTAGGTAGGAGCATCCAAAATGGGACAAGGTGTAAGTACCCAATTGGAGAAAATCCAGCATAGATGGAAAGAGTTGGCACAAGTGCCAATGCTGGCAAAAGGTAGTTTTAAGCTCCTCGACACTGGGATAAGGTGTCTCCCTTTTTGGGACGACCACGGAAGTTAAAAAAAACCTTTATTGTTTTGAATTTCAGAGAAGGGAGTTCTCTATTTGTATACTTGACATTTATCCTTATAGGAGCCAATGTCCGACATTAGACGAATCTTTACGGTATATCGCAATTAGTGCACATCGAATTGGATCTTGTTTATATATTATATATACGAGGGTTGGTCAATAATATCCCGCAACCATTATTTATCTCCGCTCATGCATGACTTAGATGACTGTTACTTACGATCAATAAAGTTTGTACCTTTGTCTTTCAAAACGCACAACAATTAGTATCAGAGTACCTTTAATTACGTAATCTCATTTGCATAAAGTCAAGGCTATATGTACACTGACAATTGTCAACATTGGCGAGAAATTTGAATTGGCTTTGAGGAACGTGTAATAAAAAAAGAAGCAGAAGTAAGCAGTTTACAAGCCTTATTTTTAGTATGAGGTAATCTGAGTATATTCAATTGATAATTGTGAAATAAGAAATGTATCCGTCAACAGATGAGGAAAGGGACCGTCTTTGAACTTCACCAGAAATAGGCCTATAACAACAAGCAAAAATGGTGTGAAGATCGCGAAAAAGAGCCCACACGGCAGAAGAAAGAATCCAAATTATCTCCAAAATAAAACAAAACCAAATATGGTTATTGGTATGGTATTAGAGATCATAGTCAGGACAATAGAATTTGTTGCAACAAAAATAGAAATATGCGCATGCGTTGATGGTATGCATGATTGAAAGTACCAAAAATGTATGAAAAAAGTAAAAATTCATCAAAAACGCGCTAAAAATATGACTAATACAAGGTTTGCGGAACAGTAGCTGTGTGAGTGAATTACTATACCAAGTCTTATGCTAAAATTAGACACACCTTTCGAAATTCAAATTTCTTATTCAATCCAGAGCCTCTCTATGGTGTGCTACTTTAATTACAAAAACAAGACCTTTTGAAATTAAGGGTTCATTAAGAAAGAAATGTTTATGGTTTCACCACTGGGACCTCCCTTTTTTATAATCAGTAGATACCCAATCAAACCAGGTACCATTGGTTAAATTTTGTCATCGATTAATCTTTCTTTCTCTTATTATGTAAAGAACAATGTGTGATCAAGCCTACTCAAAATTGGAGATATTCAACACGATTTCTTTTATTTAATAAAAATGGTATATGTCTAAAAAGAGTCCAGTATCATGCCTATGTTATCGGTCTATAAAGCTGCAAAAACCGTGCCAGATTCTATACTTTTATTCTCGAGATATTTAGAATTATGTAACAATACCTCAATTTGGCGCGAGATTTTCTTGACTACTTTTCACCATAAATCAGGCAGTGCCCATACGCTATTGTGTTTATGCTAATGTCATTACGTAATCAAGCATTCAGTATCGCTAATACATATTCGTTTTGAAAGACAAAAGTACAAACTTGAATTTAGCTTAAGTAACAGCCATCCAAGTCATGCATGAGCGGAGATACACCATAGTTGCGGGAACTTATTGACCAGTCCTCGTATTCATGAAAGTACAGATTTTGGGCGTACACAATATTAAAGTACCGCCATTTGAACCTAAACCACCCCTATTAATGTAATCGGCATGTCTGACATGGGGCCGGCAACGGCCTGCTAGACGACAACCGAAATCCGATTGTCCAATCAGATTTGGTGTTTATAAGCTACACCACGCCCACTGAATAAGTTTTAAAATTGGTGAGTGGCATTTTCAGTTTTAAATGAAATATTTATTATTATGTAGGAGATTATTGACTATGTAGAAGTTGGTAACATATGATTCACCAGGGATTAACACTGAGAACCTGCTTCACATACATCGATCTGACAAATAAGGAAGTAGCGAAGACACTAGTACTATATTAAGAGCTGCGCTATGCGCTATAAGACGTGTAGTCCGGAATTAGTCGCAAGACCATGCAATCCTCCTCTTGAAGAAGATCAGGAAGATACACATCTCAAAAAAAGTAACCACACCCCCCTTAAATAATGGCCATTATTCAAAAACGGGCTATTGTATTACACATCTGTACAATGCGTTGGAAGCAGACTTTATTTATTTTTGACACCACCTCATTTAATACGATAGCCCAGAAAACAATAAAACACCGGTTTTAATGTAATGAGGTCCAGATTTTAAAATTGCACTTACAACAAGACAAAAACACACATATACCATTACACAGATTTCCTTCCATTTTACTACATACAAATCAATAGAATTTACTGCAACTTTGAAATCTTGGGTTACATTGATTTAAATGTACGCTGTCACGTCAATATTTAGTCAATTGCTACAAATGTCTTGCTTTGTTGTGCCACTAGTATGTGTGCAAACTGGTGTTTGATCTCACTCTTTTGGCTAGCTGACATGTGCCTGATCAACCTGGTCCCGTAACTAAACTCTCGTATTTATAGGCAGTTTACATAATATTAAAAATATTTAAACTGACAATTAAGGGAGGGGGAATGGGCAGACTCCAAGACCCCAATAATTTTTTCCAAAAAAAAAATTTGGTCATATATTGATGAAAGAAATTGTAAGCTATCTGGTCAACCAGATAACATTGGAAATTTCCTCCCCAAAATGCTAATTTCATCTCTTTCAATTGCACTAACGCTTTTTGGATCGAATGGCTTGCCAAACTTTTTGTTAATTTTTTGATCGACAGCATAATATTTAAATATTTAGCTTCATTAACAGTAAAGTACAATTTAAAAGACTATACGCACATGATTTTACTGCTTTCCCCGGCTGCTTTTAAAGCTTTCTTCATTCCATTGTGCAACGTAGAAGCGTCTGATCTGCAGATTGATCATGAATTTTGTAAATACAATCCAACAGCTGTTTCCCACTTTCGGGTCAATCAGCATAAAATTCATTCTTAAATTAGTCAGCTCCGCCCATCTCATTCCTGTATTTCAATTTTTTACAGGTCCACTCGTACGAACGTAAGCTGGGACTGGGGCCAAATATCAAGAAGAAATGCCAAGGCCGCAAGCCAAGCAGGGCTGAAGCCGGAGACTTCCATATAGTGAGGAGTTGCAACTAATGGAGTTCTGATATATCATAGCCCCGATATGCAGTAGCCCCGGAGGGCAAGAAACAAAGTTGAATGCGTAATCTTAATATAGGCAGCCTGTCATACTTAGAGACAGCCCGTGGCCCATTTTATTTTTACCCAGTAACTTCCCTCATTTTTCAGACCCCGCCCACTATCGTGTGTTTCTGGGGAGCAAACCTAGTATTCAAAATCGCATTATGTACTTCTTCCTGCCATTTGATATAGTTGTGTCCAGACGGAAATCGCAAATTTGAGGTGTCGGAAAATTCGAGTGGTAATTCGGCGGTTCGGATAGATTCTAACCGAGTTCCTCCAAATAATGCATGTCCCAATAAAAATAAAATTTAATACGTTGCTAAGGAGCCACCTGTGCAATTTTGTGATCGTGTGTAAACAATTCAGTTTCCACACTATTCAAACAATGCAGAGTTATGACCCAGTTTGCTACTGATACACACGTATGCGATTATTAAGGATTGGCATTTTAATACTATGCTGAATATTTATACCTGAAATACGAATACATGCCTACAAATTACCTATCAACGCTTGAATATTGGTTTTGATGGAAATGTCGTAAATATTTGAATTAAGGTTAATATAATTTAGGTTTTTTAAGGCTTTTCTTCAATTGCCTTTCAAAACTAATAACCTCGCGCTTGAATAACAACGATATAAATTAGTCTGGGAAAATAATAGAGTGGACAATTGCACTGCATAATAGAAAAAATAACTTACCAGTTATATTGGAAACACCGACAGGACAGTGCAAATTGACTCCTTCGTACGGGGCGAAGTATGGTCCTAGTCGATCATCGATTTCAAATGAATGAATGACGAATTCTTCTCCTCCTGGGTAGGTTTCGCGGAATAACCTGATGGTTGAAGCGATATTGGCCCCGCAGTCTAATAAGATCTTGCGTTGTTTTACAATATCGGGAGAATTGTTTGAAGTAAAGGTTGCCGACCTTAAATAAAAAAGATAAATAATAATAATAATAATAATAATAATAATAATAATAATAATAATAATAATAATCATAATCATAATCATAATAATAATAATAATAGTAATAATAATAATAATAATAATAATAATAAGGCGACGAGAAAAACCCTGTTCAGTCGGTCGAGCCTTTTTTAAGTTTTGTATTGTCGTTGTTTTTTGCAAATGGCATTAAAAATCACCAACATCTTTAAATATTTTACAATATTTTGAAAAAAAATTGAGATTTGGGTGGGCAGTTATGTGTACAGGAATTTCTTAAAATGCAAGAAATTTACAATTTTCATTCTATGCCACAGGCCAACATGTATTGTAATGAACCAATTCAACTTCCACATTATGCTTTAGTATAAAATATTGCTTGACAATGCACACTCTGTAGTTTTTTACAGACATGGTCACATGGACATTATTGGTAATTGGTAAAATATCATGTAGCTGTAGAAACAAATTGACTTGATGACTTAAGGGCTGGGGTATGAACGTTTGGACAGTATTTATTGTGGGACATTAGAGCACATCAGACATATCGAATTGCATTCTGAATACGAAGAATGTCATTCTGATATCAAATAATTTTGATTTTTGAAATTCGCAATTTAATACACATTTTATGGCAAATCATTAAAACTTGATATTTTTGATATTTAACAGTACTTGAAGTTAACTTTATAAATCTGATGATTGATACTTAACGTGTATGTAGGTGGGATGAAAAGCCGACGATCAATTGAAAATTTTGACCTTTCGTATTGAAGATATGGATTTGTTTTCCCAAAACACCAAAAAAAATTAGGTCTTTTGGGAAAAAATCCATATCTTCAATATGAAAGGTCAAAATTTTCAATTGACCGTCGGCTTTTCCTCCCTGCTACATACACTTTAAGAAATATGTCATTAGATTTATATAATTTACTTCGAGGACTGTTATATATCAAACATTTGAAAAATATCAAATTTTTATAATTTGTCATAAAATTTATATTATATTGTGATTTTCAAAAAATAAAAATTATTGGATATCAGAAAGACATGCTTCGTATTCAGAATACAATTCGATAGGTCTGAGGTGCTCTCATGTGCCACAAAAAATACTGTCGAAACGCAATAAACGCTCATTTTAGATCCCTTAATTGGTGTAGTTTTGCCATTTCTGTGAAATATAATATAAAACAATACTACAAAAAAAACCTTGGTCGGTAATAATAATAACAACAATAATAATAACAAAGACGCATTAAAAAAATGAAACTCCGTCGTAAACTTACGACAGTCGTATTTCCTACACAAAGGACATACCACGCGATGTACGTATGAAAATATAGCACAGCCAGTATCGTAGCCAGCAGGGGGGGGGGCAGGGGGGCAGAGTGCCCCCTGACAAAAAATGAAAGAAAAAAGTGCCCCTCTGACAAAAAATACAAGAGAAAATCAGGAGGGCAAAGGAAAAGAAAAAGGGCAAGGAGCCCTTTTCTACCAAAATTCAGCCCGAAAATACAACATTTTTGCGCGCTACGCCCGCACATTGTAAAAATAAAGCCCGTTCTATCCTGATAATGGGCAAAAATAGTGTAAAATACCAAATTTTTGCGCGCTACGCTCGCACATCATCCCAGTAAAGCCTTTTGTCTCTATGTATTGTACGATGCAACTGTAATTTTTTTCGTCTGTGCACCCCAAATTTTTATTTTGCCCCCCCACCAAAAAAGCTGGCTATGCCCCTGAGTACAGCTGCAAACTTCATATATTGTGCACTTTCTCTTAAAGAAAAAAATAACAGGACGGAATTAAGACAAAACAGACCTGTTGTGCAAGAAAAAAAACGTGACATAAAGAGACCCTTATCTAGGGAAAGTATATCAGGCGGCGCAAAGAGTGCAGAATTATGAGAATATATACCATAAACTGTCTTAGGGAAAATAGACTGCTTACCCTTTGTTAGAAGCACCTGCTTTTTCCTGTTTTACATTTGGTGTATTATCTCTATCATATTCTTGTTGGATTGTATGGTAACTGCATCGCGATATGAGCTGTTCTGGTATCCTTTTGTTAATATGGACAACGCCACTCAGCCACCAAGTTATCTGCGGTATTAATCCAATGGATAATCCACATATAAAATATACAATTGGTGAGGTTTTACGAATCATTTCGGTAAAACACTTCCAATTAATGACTGAGTTGTACCACGGTTATGAGACAATATAATATTCCTGGTCGTAGGATTCTGTCAGCAAATGATAATGATAAAATGGCAAACAACCAATGACTAATCGTTGAGGACTGAGTTCAATATCACGGTCGAGTACCGATTGAACTTTAAACATTGAACATTGAGTTTAATAGTCCAAAGTTCAATAATCAATCAAAGCGGTAAGGATGTTGATCAATTATTCGTCGGCAGTATCACATACTAACGTATTTGCAAAATACGCATTTTGAGAAAATCGAATTTGAAAATTTAGCGATTTTCATTTGCTGTATAATCTTGATTAAAACATTATTGTCGATTAAAACCTGGTTAAGCATAATGCAAATATATCATATTTTCAATGTAATTCACTCATCACTATAAGAACATAGGTAACTTATTCTGCAAAAAATACAATATTTATTAAAACACCTAACTATATGGAAAGGGCTAATAACAATTTCGCCGTTAGACAAATACGTCATGCAAATACGTCAGTATGTGAAGCAGTTGCGCAAATACGTCACTATGTGAAAGGACAAAGCAGCAATTTTACCGTGCAATGACAAAGTCGCGCAAATACGTCGCGCAAATACGTCACTATGTGAAACGGCAAATAGCCTTATTGTAATGTGGCGGGAGTTTTAAAAACACGAGCCCTGAACAAAATATGATGAGCGGGCATACTGTCAGGCAAAAAACAATGGAAATTGTGATAATGCGTGCGCATACTGCCAGGCATTGACGTCAGAAGTTAACTCATCTTTGTACAGTCCACCCACACTTCGCAATGGTATACAACACTATTTTACACGAATAATATTAAGGGATGGGGTATGAACGTTTTGACAGTATTTATTGTGGGACATTAGAGCACATCAGACATATCGAATTGCATTCTGAATATGAAGAATGTCCTTCTGACATCAAATAATTTTTATTTTTTGAAATTCGCAAATCATTAAAAATTGATATTTTTGATATTTAACAGTACTCGAAGTTAACTTTATAAATCTGATGATTTATACTTAAAGTGTATGTAAGTGGGATGAAAAGCCGACGATCAATTGAAAATTTTGACCTTTCGTATTGAAGATATGTTTTTTTTTCCGAAACACCGAAAATATATTGGTTCTTTTTGGGAAAAAAAATCCATATCTTCAATATGAAAGGTCAAAATTTTCAATTGATCGTCGGCTTTTCCTTCCAGCTACATACACTTTAAGAATATATCATTAGATTTATAAAATTTACTTCGAGGACTGTTATATAGCAAAAATGTGAAAATATCAAATTTTAATAATTTGTCATAAAATTTGTATTATATCGTGAATTTCAAAAATGAAAATTATTTGATATCAGAAAGACATTCTTCGTATTCAGAATGCAATTCGATATGTCTGATGTGCTCTCATGTGCTCTCATGTCCCACAAAAAATACCGTCGAAACGCTCAAAAGGCTCATTCCAGATCCCTTAAGAGCTCATATCCAAACTGTGTTAAGTCCACAACTACATGTTTCTCATTTATTTGTGTGGTGCAATCACAATTACTTTGACAAGTTTGACATTAGCAACAATGAGTTGTAACATCAACAAGTCATTATTTACCGTAACAATGTTGCATAACAATATGCAGATTATTGTTCTCATTTGGGAACCAAAGGCCTCACACAGTATTGCTACTGTGCATCCATCCACTGTTTGCTTTGTAATGGTGCATCTAACTGAAATTATAATACATATGGCATCACAACCCATTGCAATATCGCACAGGTAAATCAGAAACATGTGTTTGTGGACTTATCACGGTTTGGAAATAAGCTCTTCACATAATAAAACAATATAATTTGAAGCTTGCAGAATATTATACATTAAAATAAAATGCAAACTAGAGCTAAATAACAAACTAAGTTAGAATTAAATTAGGAACTAAATTATTAGATGAATGATTTCTGATTAAGTGGTTAACGATGTACAAAATCAGATTGACAATGTAGGTATGTTTGGGTGCATTTCTAATACATTTGGGTGCATTTATAATACATCTGGGAGACATTTGGGTGCATTTCTGAGACATTTGGGTGTAATTTAGGATTATAATAAACTATCCTATGTGAGCATGCATTTAACCATCTCCACGCGGGTGTCGACTACAAATGACAAGTTTCAAATTTTCTTTAAAAATGCAAACAGTTCAGAATTGTATATTTACATGACTATATTTGCCATCAGCATAAAATACATTAAAATGAGTACAAACAAGCCTAGTATTGGTTCAGTGGTTCTTAAGATAGCTCTTGAATTTTTTAGAAAATATCTCAAAGTGTTGGCTTTTTATGTTGACGCCTATGGCTAGCATGCAGAATATTAACTGTAAGAAAATCTGAAACATTACCCTCTGCAGACACAAAAATACGCATAGTGGTGGGATGCAGATATTTATACCATGATCACAATAATGTAATCCACTTTTACCTCAACTTTGTCTTCAAGTAGTGATTTTTTTCTTATGTCTTTTTTTTAATTTCCTCGAACACCAATTTCCATCATTGGGATGTTCTCTTCCTGACCTTTGTTTTTACAACATGGGCATTTTTCTTTGTTAAATAAAACCCCTGCAAATGTGTACAGAAATGGGTTGATGGTAGAATTGATTGGTAGCACAAATGTTGCTATCCAGGCGTAAGCTGTAGGACTGACTTCTACTGCCCCAGCCTGGACAAGAATTGATACTATCCCAATTGGTACCCAGTGACTAAAGTGCTCTTTCCACTGCATGGGTGTACACAGTAACTAACTTGTCTGGTTTTGAAATGTGCTGGGATGGAGGGAGTGTAGCGTGTTAAGCACTAGCTTACTTATGAAATTGCCGAACAGGTTTAATACCTCCAGACTAACCAGTCCTGCAAACGCACCAGGCTGTATCTTCAGTCCTTCAAACATACCAAGCTCTATCTTTTGGAATCCATTATTTGCATTATTATCCAGGTCTAACCTCTTCAGACTTGCCAGTCCTTCAAACACACCAGGCCTTATCGTTTGCAATGTATATACTCTCCAGATTTGCCAGTCCTTCAAACACACTAGGCTGTATATCTTGCAATGCATTGTTATTCAGGTATAACCTCTCCAGATTTGCCAGTCCTGCAAACACACCAGGCTGTATTTCACGTAATGTCATACCGCTCAGATTCAGTATTTGTAAGGAGCTGCCAAACCTTTCAAATGCCATGGGTTTTATGCTATGCAACATACTACCACGCCAGACAAGTTTATACATATCATCAGATGGATACAGAACTTGGGTTATAGACACATTTCCATTAGTACAATTACTGATTATGGTGACATTATCCAAGGTACAAGTACAGTTAGATGAACAATTAACTTGACATATGAAGCTATTATTTATGTCCTCTTCATAGTCTTGATCACATGTCATCGCATCTTTGTGTTGTCCACTATCAGTCGAAATCTTACCACACACAAATAATAGCAACCATAACACCAGTGTTATCCCTATATTGCTTAAGAGTCCACAAGAGATACTCCAATGGTAGACGTGTTTAGCCATGATGATGTTGTCTGTTACATACCACAAAATGATCAATTTATCCTGGTTGCTTTAATTTTACATAGATGTATGTGTTTAATATTTCAGTTCATCAAACCGATTAGTTGATTGGCTGTACTACAACCGGGACTACAACGCTTGTAACTGGAGAGTGATCACCTATGGATAAGCTTTGGCTTATTGGTGACAAAACTTGTGAGGGCGGGGCTCACCATTCTATCACAGCTCTGTCTGAATATGATGTGTGCATGAGGCTGCTAGTTATAACATCCTGAAATGAGCTATTCCAGTTGAGATCTATACACCCCCTATGAAAAACATGAGACAAATTTCATAATTCTAGTCTAATTAAAACCGCACTTACTGCGGATGTTTCGAAATCTGTCAAATTTCTTTATCAAGACTAATGTTGTTGTGACGACCTTGGTTATCGTGTTGCTGAGCAACAATGAGTTGTAAAAAGAAAGTCGTCACAACAACATCAGTATTGATAAGGATATCTGACAGATTTCGAAACGTCCACAGTAAGTGCTGTATTGATTTGAGTAGAACTATGAAATTTGTCTCTATTTTTAATAGCAGTCCTGATGAACATTTTCAGCAACGATCTGCATCCATTTTCCACACAAGGAGTGTGAATTCCAAACAGGGTTTTCTAAATGAGTGATACCATTTATAATCTACACCCCCTGTGTGGGGGATTTAGGTCCTGTCTTCCATATGGGGTATGGATTCTTACTGGAATACCCAGTCAAAACGATTTCCTTTTTCAGGGTTGATCTCAGATTTCAAACTACTTTTGTGAATTTTAAATTAATTTGTTTCACTTAAGGGGGTACTACACCCTCGATAAATGTGTGTATATTTTTGCATTTTTCTCAAAAACTAATAACACAGTTGTAACACAAGTTATGTATATTATAGGGGCAAAGAATCCAATTACTACACTGGAATTTCAGTGACCCAAGACAAGCGGTTCATTATTTATGATAATTAGAAATAAGGTACCGCTAGGATGTACCTCATTTTCTATCATATATACTGAACCGCTTGTCTTGAGTCGCTGAAATTTCAGTGTAATGATTTGATTCCTTGCCCCAATAATATACATAACTTTTGTTACCAGTATGGTATTATTTATTGAGAAAAATGCAAAAATAGTCACAAATTCACCACAGGGGTGTAGTACCCTTAAGGTTCTCCTTCGTTTGATGATCGCCTTCATCTAGGTGTGTGTATGTAAGGTAACAAAATACAGCTATACATTTTGATTTTGACAGGTTTGTTATTCATCGTTTTTGTTTATTATGCTTTTGAAGCAATTGAGAACATGTTATTATGTTACAGCTATAAATCAAGGATTTTGAAGCATTTGGTTATTCAATATTCCCAGAGTGAGTACACGTTATGTTTGCTTAGAATTTAAAAGTAACTCTAGTTTTCTACATGAGATTCAATCAATTAACATGTCCATCTTGTCACACGAAGCAATTATGAGTGTAAACAAGAACACCCTAAAATATAGCAAAGTGTTTTGCAATATTTTGATCAAACGTTTATAGATAATCTAATGAGCCAGAGAAATTGCAAAAATGGAAACAATCTGAAGCAACAACAACAAAAAATCCTGTTCTACAGGCCCAACTGACCCAGAATTTTTCTTTTTCAAATTAATGCAGACCCAAATTTCGACAATTTAGGAAAAATGTTGATCTTTTTTTTTTGTATATCAAAGTAATGCAAATTTTGATGATTTATAAGGTCATTTGCATATAAGTAAAACAAATCTGACCGACCGACCCTACTTGAAAGGTCTGTCCGCCCGTAGAATGGGTTTTAGCACAATTTGAACTGAAGGTTGAATAAAAGTATATATATAATATATATACAAGATTTGAATCTCTAATTTTTATCGTAGTTGCGCCGGCATCCACTACTCAAAACATTGGACCTCGTCTGTCTGTCGTCAAAGAATAACAAATCGCGAAATTTGGATATCCAACCTGCTTTTTAAAAGATTACTGAGCAAAACTAAATCTTTGTTTTATATTTGACAGAGAAAATGATTTCGAAGCAAAAAGCAATCATTGTCTATCGGTTGGCTTTTAGCACGACTATGCATGGCAATAAAGGATGGTCAGTAGCGTTCTGAGTGTATTCTAGTATGAAATAAATTACGCAAAAGGTATGGAACCGCAGGCTGTGCAAAATACAGGGCGTATCAAAATGATTGGTACCGACGACTTTTCATTTTTTGCCGATTTTTTTTACAATTTTTTGTGCCAGTTTAAGGTTAATTGTTAAAATATTTGTAATTATAGCAGTTTTCTCTAAGAATTTTAGATCATAAAGATAGCACATTTTGTTCAAAAGATACATGATTTTAAAGCAAAGTAGGTGTTATTACACTTTTCATCGTAACACTGGATCAGTAGCACACCATTTTCAAAGCTCTATTTTACTGCAAATACCTTGTGAGAATGATAATGTTGAAAATCATGGAAATGTTTCATATTTTCCTTGCATATTCTTCATTCATAATATATATAATGTTCTAATCAATATTTATTGGTTAAGAGTAATATTATTGACTTGAATGGGGTGAAAGAAGTTGTGTATCAACACCTTCCAGAGCGGTAATTTAAATTTAGTATTGAGATTACTAACTAGGTGGTGTGGCAGAATGGCTATTAGACTGTAGACAGTGTAGGTTAGTTTAGACCTGGTAAAAGTTATTGAAATGGCTCCACAGTATTCCACACTTCAGTGTGCACTCATAGTTAAGAATCATTGGTTGACACGAAGCTATGGATAAGTGCAGAGAAGATTTAAAAGACAGTTTCCAAGAGCAAGGCGTATCCCATGCAAACACGCTATAACAGCTTATAACTTGTAATGTTTCAAAATAGGATATGGGCAGAATGGATCCATCCCAGGTGTTAAGTTCATTCAAGATAGGGCTTCATCTCACACCGCCAGAGTCGTAAGGCAGGGACTTCAGGAACTATCTTTCTAAAAACATGTGTAAAACAATTTTATGTTATGTAGACTTAGGTGAGATATTGAAGAGCATATATGCAATAAATGGTTCAAACAGTGAACCTATTCATTTAGTGCCGTGTAAGTAAAACCATGATTACGTCGATCTTCGTTTAAATGACAATAGTTTCCAAATGCATCAACCTATCAACTTCAGATTGTTATATCAATAAGTTAATATATGCCCCTTTCTATTTATAGTACAAAAACTATATTAATTAGCAATTTTATATTTTTGATTTTTTTTTGAAAATGTCACATAGCCCGGTACCAATCATTTTGATACACCATGTAAAAAATTACAAATTGATCAATTCCAATGAAAATTTAAAAACAGTTATGAATAAAATGATGGAAAATATCATAATTTTTCTATCATGTTCAAAATGTTTTACACCCTCTCCCTCTTACGCATGCTTTTTGACTTCTCCGTAGTCCACTTGCCCATTTTGCATACTCTGGCTATTACACCGATTTAAGCATAAAACTCTGATTTGTATTAATTTGTGTACAATTGACAGATTTTCACATCTGATCTTTTCAGTCACCGTACTCCCTCTGTTTGTTAGCTTCCCAAGTGGACTACTTACTTTGATTTGCGGGTAAGATTTGGAGTCTCTATGTAAAGCTTGGTCATGATGTAATGCATCTTTAAATGAATCTGGCTTGTGATTGTAGCCCAGATCTCGTTATTGTTTAAATCCTCTGGGCACGTGCCATTACCATTAACTATATATGGTACTGCGCGAAAGTTGGTGGATGAACGTACATCTAGTGCGTATTGCACCACCATACTTAGTGCTTGTGGTTAAATTTGATTGATAAACAAGTATGATTGACAGTGTGTTTTAGAGAATGAATTCCCGGGGTAAAGTTCTGCTGCTTAAAAGTCAAAGTACATAGTCGGGAATATTTACTCGGGCTTTCGCGAATAACCTGGTAGATTCCAAAATCAGAATTGTTCAGTATTAAAGTGAGCCATTATGTAAGATATGTTGCATTCAATAACAAAAATAATACGTACTTTTACTGTCACTAATTATATAAACTCTTTATGATCATTTTACTATTAATTATAATACACATCAGTAAAATTTTGAGTTCCAACAGGATGCGTTCATCATGATTAATAATAACATATTTTTATTTAAATCAAAATGGCATAGTCGAGCATGCTTTGTGCATAACTTAAGTACCGAAAATTATGGATGGCACCTTATGGCCTTGTTTTACGCGTGTATGTACCCCTTTTGGTGGACTTCAGTGAAATAATGTAATAGCAATAATAATAATGATAATCAATGATAATAATAATTAATGATAATAAAGATATTTCGCTGACACAACTTTGTTAATTTTCCAAGAAATCAATAATTTTCATAAAATCATCTACATAGTTTAATGCATTTGTGTAAACAAGTCATTGGACGGCGATCCCACGCAGTATTTTATATCTGTGTATAGCAGCGATGACATATATTATAATACTAGTAGTGTGTCCATGTTAATACAAAGTCCACGTTGCCTTGTATTCCATGTTCCAAAGTTCAAAACATTCGAACTTTTTTAAATAAAAATCATGGAGTTTTACGCATATCACCTGTTCCCATTTCTTTTTGCTGGGATTTTTTGTCCATTATCAGTTCAACCGGCAGGTAAGAAGACTTTATATAGTTTGAAATATTCTAAAATGGTCATAATGAATACTTAATAAAACAATACTTTCAATAAGCATCGCAGACACCGTACCAACTTGTTAACTTGCATACATGCATCTTTGTTTTAAATGATCTTTCCGTAGGAACTCGAAAACCATCCATTATGTACAACATGTATATGTAATACCTTATGGATAATTTCCTTCTTATTTTAGTGCACAAAATAGATGTCACAGTTTTACAAACATCTCCGTTGCTGGTAGATTTGGATTCTAATGAAGATGCAGTGTACATGGGTTTCCTATCAGATGCAGACAGGAGTGGAACCTTCAACATTGGGAGGACTAGTGATACAGGGCCCGGTGATCGTGGTACTGAAGTCATCAATCCCAATGGTTATATAATCAACTTAGGATTTCCACCAGGAAGTAGAGTCACATACGACGATCCAACTGAATTCAAACGAATTAATGTGATACTTGAAGGTAGTAATGAAGGGAATGACCGAATAGGAGCCTTTTATGTAAGAGCAGTGCCATCTGATGGTGGTAATGACACTGTCAAAATTACTACTTTAAAACGACCGGCTCAAGGTAAATAAATATTTCTACAATATTTATGAAGTGGTTTACCGTTTTGTGTTTAGACATGCAATATGATACCAAACGTCTGCAAATGAAATCGGAATGATCCAAACTTTAATAACTGAGCTAAACTGGTGCGATCTGAAAAGGTACAACTTGTATTGGTTTGTAAAACCTCTATAAAACGTATCATAGTGTTATAGTGTTAATCGTATGCTACTTCTACATTTTTGTTCAAAGTTCAAAACAGACCAAAAATAAAAATGTAATTATTGCAAATTCGTGTCAATTTTGTCGCGGTATTTCGTAAAGAAAGTTCTTGTGCGGGAGAGGCAGCTCACGTATTTATCCGTCTTGAAAAATGATTAATCCTTGTTTATTGCATGCAATCAAGAAAATGATTCACCCATTCATGGCCACATCCTTATAGTGAACAACTTACTGATAATGTTAATGTGATTCAGTTGTGCAGTTTGACCCACCATTGTCTTAGGGGCGGCTTCAAATGTCGACCGCCGGTCAACCGGTGGTTGATGGAGGTTGAACTTCGTTTCATTGTTTAGAACAATAAAAACCGGCTTCAACCAGATGGAACCAGGCGGGCAACCGGCAGCCGGGCTTTGAAGCCGGCCCTTATTATACATTAAAAAGAACATGCTGCTATTAGTCTCATTTAAAAGGAATCCCCATTCAATGGCCAGGTCCTAAAAGGACTACAGTATTGTGGCCTGATAGCCCAAAATTGTACCACAATTTCTATAATCAAAGCCATAATGTACGATCTTATAATATGAAATTGCTTAATTGTTTTCAAAGCTGATTTTTTTTCGCATATTTGTAATGTTTACACATGTCCCAACTTGCACCTAAATGGAATTGGCCAAATGTGTTGTCTTTGTAGATCAACAGAGCAAAGTTCGACATATTATCATAATTTAAAAATTATGATAATATGTCCTCCCATAGAACTGCATGTTAAATGGCCAAAATAACCAGTGGGGTTTCTTTCACTTTACCTTGTTATTTCAACTTAAAATGGACTGCAACCCTTCCCGGCAGTTGTTTACTAATATTATTTCAACATTTTGAATAAAGCATAAACAAAATTCAAATTTGACGGAAATCGTACATTAAAGCTTAAACAGATTTTACCCATTATTTTTTTCCTGTTGCATTCAATCAGCCACTATCAAATCCTCAACCGACACGAAAACTGCCAGCGTAGGGGACTCCGTTGATCTTGAAGTGTCTACAAATATCCCTATCAGTGAGTTGAGATGGAGACACAACGAGCAGCCTATAATAGCATGGAAGGCCAAGAAAACAGTGACTATAAATAATGTGAGAAAAGCAGATGCTGGTATCTACGAGTGTCATCAAAGTGGTAGGCATGAGGATGGCCTGCATGCTATCATGAGGTTAATAGTGAGAGGTAGGTTTGCTTGCCGAGATTTGGCACGGGCCCAGATGTAAAGTTTGTTTAAGGCGGAAACATAAGACTTCTAACACCGTGTATTGCTATAGTGTGGCATGCACTTTACGCTTGCTGTGCGTTGTGTAATGCGTGACAATTTGATTTTACTTTACTGACTCGAGGAAGGTATATACGTACTTTAAAGGTATTTACAAGTGAAAGCAATGTTGTGTTTAGAAAAGTATTTAATTCCTGTGTATGGAATAACTATACTGCTTATTATATATTATATTTGAATGAAATAGAATAATCGTGTCTGCATACTCAGATATATATGTGACCGTGCATCACCAATGAGCCGCAAATTCCTCCCCCGGTCAATTTTGTTTTATTTCGTGTTTAGAAAATGTAAATCATAAGCTTTAAAATGGCATTCCATTTGAATTCAAAAGATATCCAGAAGTGGGGTTACGGTTTGTTGAACTTTGCTCCTTCTTAGTTTGTACATGTTTTTCTTTTTCCACGTTGCTGTTAATAAATATTCAGGTTCAGGAATGTCCTTTCATTGTTAATTGTTCATACACCTTACATAGCGAGAACCAATCAGAGCAAGCGTTAGAAAAATCCAAACCATGCATTGATTGTGTCTAATTGCACGGGCGTGCACTCCGCGTACTACTCGCAGTGCTTTCGGACGCGTTCATTTTCTTTGCGAGATGATACATTTATATTTGCTTATATTTTCAAACACTTTTAGTTATAATTTTGTCATCAAAGCAGTAAAAAACACGTGTGTTGCTTCTTCTCGTGTATCTAATGCACTCCCCCCCCCCCCCTTCGGGCTCATTCATTAAATGCAGCAACATCAGCGCGCGTGCATTATTTTGTCTAATTTCTCTCCCACAAATAATACACGTTCATTAACCTATATTTGGTTATACAAAGCTAGACAAAATAAAATGCTTTGTAACCCACCACATGAACAGGATTTAGTCAAAGCAAACAAAGAGCGAAGCTATTAAGAATTGTATAGACATCTAAGATAGAAGCGTATTACCATCTTCAACAATATAATTCGCTATATTTGGTTTAAAATGAAATACATGTCGTACCAACTTGGGGTACCTATGCATACGACCTTCATGCACATTTTGCACTGTAACTCAGAATACAATTTAGGACATTTACGGCTCATTCGTGGTGTACGGTCACATATGGTTTGTGTGTAAATATACCATATGTTTAGAAATATTAATTAATTATTTTATCAATTGTGTGTAAATATGACACACCTCTCTTTGTGAATATACGCCTCTTAATATAAATTGTACATTTCTTTCCAAGAACTATGGATGTCTAATGGGACATGTAAATACAATGCGTTAACTGTGTGTGAATGATAATTGAACAGTTAACCTTTAAGTGCCTGATATAAAAACAAATTACACGGGTTTTTTTTTAACAACAGATTGTCCAAAAGGAAAATATGGTACAGATTGTTTGAGTGACTGCATAACATGCTACAACGGCGGAATGTGTGAAGAATCAAGTGGTATCTGTGTCTGTCGTCCTGGTTTCCAAGGAGAACAATGTGAAACACGTAGGTTTAGTAATATTGTCCATCATTATCAGAGACCCAAATGATATAATTCATTTTATTCACATCACTGAACATTATTCACTTCTGTACATACACTGAAATGAAGCATCACAATTAACCTTTGTTTGACGATTAATCCTACTGAAGGTGACCAAACGCTTCAATGTAATTATAGCACCATCCTTCGCGCACATTCTTACCTTACCCTGTGCAGGAAAGTTCAACTTTCCTGCCCTGTGTTAGGGTATATGAAATCAAAATGAAAGGGTAAGGAGTGGATGCCGCCCAGAGATTTTGAAAAGTGGTGTAATGAAAGTTATATTGTAATGGGCTGTGTATGTGTATGATATAATAGTCAGTGGCGTAGATTTCTTTTTGAACATTGGGGTGATGGAGTTGAAAAAAATTGAAGTATAGTCAATCGGGGTGGGGAGGATGAGCACGGTGGCCTAGCGGAACGGGCAATGACTCATAATCGGAATGTTGCGGGTTCGAGCACCGGCGACGCCATCGTGTTGTGCCCTTGAGTAAGGCACTTTATCTCGATTACTCCTCTCCACCCAGGTGTTTAAATGGGTACCGGCATTCTTAAATGCTGGGAAGGTAACAGACTCGCTGTAGAGGAGGTGTAGCGATCCCCCTATAGCAACATTACATGGAGGAGTCTGGCCCAATCGCCAATGAAAGAGAGATGGGCACTCCGATCACTGTTTATACAGGATCATCTCCCTTACCTTTTTTATAGTCAATCGAGCACCTTTTTGCGACAGATTATTTGTATGGTACAATTGCGCGCGAAGTGCGCGAAAAAGTTTGGTATTTTGAAGCTAAACTGACGAAATATGGTGTAAAAGTATAATAAATGCGCGTGACGCGCGCGAAAAAATTGCACTTTGGGGTCTAAAATGGGCAAATATGAGGTTAATTTGGTCAGAAACCCATTATCAGGCATCAACATTCGGGGGATGATTGTATGGACCACCCCCCCTGGCAAAATATTGGGGGGGTAATCCCCCCCCCCCCCCCCGGGATCTACGCCTATGATAATAGTTAAATGTTTGTATTAGTATACTAATTTTCTTATTGTTTCAAAGCATGTGGTAACAACCTATTCGGAGGAACATGCTCAATAGAATGTTCAAAATCCGGCAATAATTGTAAGGACAGAGTATTTTGCGTACCTGACCCGGTTGGATGTTCCTGTACAACTGGATATATGGGCGAGATTTGTGATGCAGGTAATGGTACTAGTACATGTATACTGTATGGATTAATCGTATAACCACTTCCAAATTTATCATTTTGGCAATGGATGTCGTTATACATTTAAAGAAAATTCTTGAAGGCCCATTCAGTGATTTGATCATCTGGACGATCGTAAAAATCATCAAAATTCAGATCGTGGTACCTTTGTCATTGCATTGTCATAGATGTGCTGTAACATAGCCTGCAAGTGGTTCAGCATAAGAATAAGGCATTTACATGGATCTGCAATTTATAAACAGACAGTATATAAATTGGCTACATGTATTTTAAAGGGACTTCAACTTCGTCAATACTGTCGTTTTCTTTGCAATTTTTTTTATTTTAAAAATACCAAATAACAATTTAACTGACTTATCCTTTACTTTATAAACAATTCTTTTTTACACTTTCGCTGGGATGACTGAATGCGACCTTAAGTAAATGTAGTGTTCAATACTATCACGAAACAAACTATATTTTTAAATGAGGGTTCAATCTGTAAATCGTACGAAAGACTCGGGATTACTGTGTAAGCTGTCAAAATACATTAAAATAAAATTCTTATGCCCTTGTATCGGGTGATTTTGAAATGTTCCTCTTCATATGTGTACTAATAGTCATCCTTCTTCACAAAGACCTGCCAAAAATCCAAGCCCGTCTACTTTGAATCGCAGACGGCACATAGTTATAGCGAATTATAATGCTTTCAATTTTTATATATTATTTTCATTCAAAACAGAATGTCCTGAGAAATCATATGGGGCTAATTGTGAACTCACATGCCATTGTGGAACTAATGATTGTAACACCGCTACAGGTTGCAATGCTGGTGTTACCTGTGATAATGGATATGGTGGCAATGGCTGTCAAGGTATTTTTCTTATCATGTTGCTTATCATATCTATAAATAGTACTTTATGTACTTGAATGGGTATTAGTAACTGCCAAAGCCCCATGGTTCAGCTATGGTGTAGTAACCGCTCTAGTTTTCCTAGCGATAAGACGAACAATTTGAGATACATTTACACACAGCATGATAGGACCATTTGTGAGTTTTGGTCCCATTATGACCTTCAACTCCTCGCGGGAAGCACAAGAGGATAATGAGGTGTTTTGATCTTTTTGGCCAAGTTACCAAGGTAACAAACAACCTAAGATATGGCAAACTATTCTATTTTTAATGTTTTTGCAAGCAAAGCAATCTGTGACAGTTTTTATTCAAACATCGCGAACAACGCCATCCCAGCAAACACAAAAACGTTTTTAAAACGTTTTAAATAAGTTATATGTTGGGTTTTGGTTTAGGTAAAAACGTTTTAATAACATTAAAATGTCGGGTTATATAAAGGTCATGAAATCGTTTTAAAACGTTTTGTATGAAAACACACTACAACAACATTTTAAAAATGTTTTCGAAATGTCATTGTAAACTATTTTTGCAAACATTTTTGGCCAAATATTTTGTCAACACTTAAATAACATTATGTTAAAATATTTGCACCCAGGAAACACAGAAATGTTCTTAAAATGTTTTTTACAAAACGTTTTAATAACATTTAAATGTCGGGTTATATAAAGGTTGTGAAACCATTTTAAAAACTTTATTGTAAATATTTTGGGCAAACATTTTTTGCAAAATATTTTTCAACCCCAAAATAACATTCTGTTTAGAATGATTTGTACCAAGTTTTCAAAAATGTTTTTGGAATGTTATTAAAACGTTTTATACCCTTTATATAACCCGACATTTAAATGTTTTCTGTAAAACATTTTTGTTTGCTGTGCAGTAAATTACCAACAAATGTTATTTAATGTTATGAAAACGTTTTATACCATTAATGTACCCTTTATATAACCCGACATTTAAACGTTTTCTGTCAACCTTTTATAACCTTTTGCAAATTATGTCGAAAACGTTTTGTGTTTGCTGGGATATACTAATGGATCGCTTTAATAATCATTGTGCAAAGTATACAAAGCGGTAAATGATGTTTTGATACTGACTGATATTTTTGTTTAACGTTACACATCATAATTCTTTATGTATCTAGTTCCAGATTCATGTGCAAATGGATATTTTGGAGATATGTGCGATCTTCTATGTCATTGCAAGAATAATAATGACACTTGTATCGATGGCGTATGCATCGATTCCCAATGTGCTGATGGATGGGGAGGATACAATTGTCAACAAGGTACGATCAAAACCTCTAGGTATGTCCCCAGTCACATGAATTCCAGCAATGACAACTTGCTGGTGTGTACAAACTGAAACAATAAAAATTATACAATTGAAAAAAGTTATATGCAGTGGAATCAGTAACATCTTGGCTAACAAAAAACATTTACTTGGTTTCTTTACTAGGTCGGACTCAGTTAATGCTATGCTCAATTAACTAAATCATCCAGAAAACGAGTTGGGCCACTTATGAAACACATCAAGCTTATATTATGGGTGATTATGTACAATCGATTTTTATGATTAGCAATTGCATTTTTGCTTTTCAGGAAAAAATAAAATAAAAGGGGTTATGGCGTAAATTTGATATGCAGTAGAATCATAAACATCTTGGCTAACAGGAAACTTTACTTAGTGTCCTTCCTAGTTTAGGTTTAAAGGCTTTGCCCGATTGTACTTAATTGCTCGAGTTTGGCCACTTTTTGCCAATTTCGCACATTAAGTTTGTACCGACAACCGTGCACAGGTCCTTCCTAGACATACCCCGAAGCATGATAGCCTTCGAGTTTTCATGGAAAATCTTTTTATCAATCAATGAACAAAAAATGTATCAATAGAGGATATAAAACAATTATACTGCCTTCATGTGAGGTTCTGGTTAAAACAATGGTGCCTTGCTGAGATCAATAGTACTGTTTTCAATCGCGGCTGCGCCCCTCAGGAAAATAGTACTTCTGATCTCACCTCGGCCCCATAGTTTAACAAGAACCTCTTATGGCAGTATATATTTGTAAAATACCACTTCAAATACCCCATTGTTTTTAAAATTACCCATCGTTCCCAGTAGTTTCTCTCCCTATGGATAATACAGGTACACGGTCAGTAACACAGACTACATTTACCTTTTACAATTGATGCGATCTGATCCTAATGATCAGCAAAATTACAGCGCTTTGAACTATTAATTAATTAATTAATTAATTTATTTATTTATTTATTTATTTATTTATTTATTTATTTATTTATTTATTTATTTATTTATTTATTTATTTATTTATTTATTTATTTATTTATTTATTTATTTATTTATTTATCTATTTATTTATCTATTTATCGTATAAACAAATAAATGGGTAGATGTTTCCGATCATGTAAGTGCCACATTGTTTATGGATGTAAACCTAAACAGATTTAAAGAAATATTTTTAATGATCGATGTTTCAGCACCAGCACTTTACGAATTCAAACCGAGTATCGAAGTAAATGGTGTTACATTGAAAATACAATGGAATGCTTGGGATGCAAACATTGACTATGGCACTGGACCAGCTGAGAAATATAAAATCTACATTGCACAACAAGGGCAAACATTAGTGGCGGTGACAACAAGTTACGACACCGAAGAGGAAATAACTGGTCTCTTGTATGAAACAATCTATGACTTTGCTGTTAGTGTATTTCGCTACATTCCCTGGGAATTATCATATGAAGGAAATATAGGGCCTATTGCCAGTGTAACAACATTTTGCGGAGGTTAGTGATGTATAATGTTACCATCCTGAGTAAATAAGAATGATAAAATTACTTTACTTACTGTTACTTTTATCCACCACTGTTCTCGTTCATAGTGTCGTGGGGAAATGTAACATTCCCTCCTGGGCGAGTCGGGTAGCCTCGCTCATGGTAATCCCATGTCTTTCGAGCACTTACTTTATTCCATCTGCCCACCTTTTCCTTGGTCTTCCTCTAGCCCTAGTTCCTGTTGTTTTGCTGTTATACGTGCTTGCTGCAGGTTGGCTAGGGCCATTCACATATTGAAGGTGACCGAACCATCGAATTTGTTGTTTTCGACATATTCTCTGATATCCTCATTCCACAACCTCAATTAAAAACACCTGTTATGTTCGAATGAATTTAGTTTGATGAATTTATGGACCTTGTAACTATTATGAACCATCCAGCTCATGCTCAAATACCCCCCCCCCCCCCTTGGCCCACCCCTTTGCACATGTCAAAATTGAAGAACCTGTTCAAATTTGAAGCATTTTATTTAAAAGGTGCCACATGAATTTGTTCCAATAAGTTCCAATTGTCTCTCCCCCTTATTGTCTTGCCGAATAATTCGTCCCCTATATAACCCTCCCAAGGAGCTCATAATTATGGCACAGCCTTTTATGCCAGGGGGTTATGTTGTGTTGTTTGAAACGATCAAATTATGTTCCTACATATATATACGGGGCACGTTGGCGTAGCGGTAGCGGTACGTGCTCTGCGAGTTCGAACCCGGCGGTGCCATCGTGTTGTGCTCTTGGGCAAAGCGTTTTACCTTACTTGACTCTCTCTACCCATAGGACACATGGGGAGCTGTTATGAATATTGTCCATTGAGTGCATCCAACGGTAATAGTATGCATTCTAATGACAGCTTGCATTTACTAAAGGAGGTTACACCTCAAAAGAAAGTGTTAAAAATGGTTAACATGACACAATTCAGTAAGCATTGGTTTTTTTATAGATTTATTTGACATCCCTAATATTTTGCACAAAGATCACCTTAATTAAACTGAAATAGTACATAAACCCGACACAATTGATTCATGCGCGGGTTTTTTTTGGGGGGGGGGGGCGGTAAAAACGAAGAGGCGGCAGAAGATGAAGGGGCGACAAGAAGAAAAATGAAAGAAAAAGGCCAAGTCAGAAGGGCGGCAAGGAGAATTATTAATGAAAAGGGGCAGTAAATCAATGAAACCTAATGTAACTATAACTTTTTCTGGCCAACAGGGCCACAAGTGGAGACGGTGGTGCTAATTGAGGTAGGGGTGTAACACCTCTAATTCTTGATTTTAAAAATTGGTGAAAAAATGCTCCTACTCCCCCCCCATTTTTTTATTTTCGAGAGGCATCCTGGCTGTTGCTGCAAGGGGCAGCACAATTAACAATTCTTTAGCCCCCTGTGATAGGAGTGGCGCGGCCACGATACGTCACTGCTTGATTTGATATTAATATTATTTACACGTCGTTTATTTTCCAGTACCTACTCAGGCACCGACCATAACTAGTGCCACCGTTAAAGGACCATATTCTGTTCAATTGGAATGGACGGTATGAGCTTATAAACGTGTCCCAAAAAGAAAGTATCCAGTTTAATTTTTGTCCATAAATCAAAGAAGAGGGTCTTAAATCAAGACCTACTAAAAGTAGAATGACACAGTGATCTTTTAAATGTAGTCACTTCAATTTTTAAAGTTGTAGTAATTCCTATTGATGTTGTTTTCCTGCTTCTCAAGATTCTTCACAAAGGTGTTTGACTCCACTTCATATGTTTTATTCAATACAAAATACTCTTTTACTCCATTCTCACTGTTTCCCGTTCACTCTTCACATTCCATATCTGGTATGTCCTCCTGCTGCATCAATGATTGCCAGACATCTGCGGCCCATGTTCTCAGCGAGACTTCTGATGCGCCCTGGCATTGATCTATCGCTGTCCATATTGAGTAGCAGTACCAAATCAATAGGAATTTACTACAACTTTTGAAATTGAGGTGATTGCATTCAAAAGGTTATTGTGTCATCAATTCTGTATTAATTTGGACAAATGGGGTATCAAACTCTGCGGAATAAATTGATCTGTAACATACTTTTGGTAGGTCTTGATTTAAGACCACGTCTTTGATTTATGGACCAAAATCAAACTGGATACTTTTTTTTGGGATGCATTTATAATCTATGTCCTAAAGTACACCATACAGTCGAAAAGTACCTCTACGTTCTATGGCTTAAAAACCTCACCCCATCACATCCCATATTCATATCCGTCCGTGGGTGGGGTATGTGTGTGTTGGGGGGCTGCCGACTTTGGATCCCTTTATAATGCGTTCCTGTTACGACATCATTCATCACATATTGCAACACTTCTAGCCGACGACATAATACATGTAAAGTACACGGTACAGAGAGCAGTTTAAGCAAACCAATTATTTAATTCAAGTTATTCGGTATCTTAATTTTATAGATTCCTGAAGGAAGCGAGTGGATTAAATGTTCGTCAGGAATATCTGCATTCGTCGTTACTTATGGAGCAGCATCTGAAAAAAGAGTTTACGATAGCACCGCCAGGAAAACAGTAATAGATCATTTAACCCCATGCACAGAGTATCAGTTTTCTATTCAAGTAGAAAATATAGACAATGCAGGATCTAAAAGCAATCCTGAAAGAGCAACTACCGGTAATTTTTTTTAAAATTGGTATTTTGGCATTAAAATCAGACTATTCAAAGAGAGGTATTTTTCTTAATCGCTCGCGGGGTTCGTTGGGTTGTTGGAGGTGTGTGCATGGTGGGGTGTTTTATTTTTCGGGTGCGGTTGTGGGGTGTGTGTGGGTGTGGTGTGTGGGTGTGTGTGTGTGGGGGGGGGGGTGTTTATAATTGTATAAATGTGAAGCTAGACTCGAGGGAAGTAAGTGAAATCAAATTCTGTATTAACATACAAATTTTGAAGAAAAAAAAGCAACACCCGACCGATTGACCATACTTGAATGGTAATTAGCTCTCCATTTTAGACTTACTGTACAATAAACCATGCTTTTCAAATATCTTTTGTTTAAATTTCTAGTGGGGAGAAACATAATGGAGTTGAGCTGAAACAATTGAACAGTTAATCACCTTATACTAATTGTTGACATATTTCTTTTTGTACAAATCCAATAAAAATGAAGATGTTAAACTCACATTTTAGTGACGTTTCACCACTACACTAGTGGTTTCATCAGACTGGCAACTCATCACATCTGACTGCTTCCTTTTATAGGCAACAGGAACCGCTATAGAGGGCGTGATGAGTTGGTCAAATATGTTGTTGAGTAAGTAGGCCCCCTCGTCCATTGTTGATGAGCATATCGTTGCGTGTGAGAGAGCGTGTTGGAAACTTCCCAAACCTGAAGCAGCACAGTTACGTGCTGAGATTGTAGGAACTTTAAAATCCGCGAAATTACCACCCTCAAATATCGGTAAAGATGAGCGAGTCGCAATTAACCAGCTCCAAAAAGAGGAGTCCATCATGGTCCTGGGGGCTGACAAAGGACGGGCAACGGTTGTCATGGACAAAACAGAATACCAACAAAAAATGTCCACCCTTCTCAGCGACTCAAAGACTTATGAGAAATTAGATCGAGACCCCACTCCAAAACACAAAAGAGAGCTGGTTTCAATCTTGCAAAGGCTAGAGAAAGAGGAAAAAATCAAGAAAGCGGACAAACAATTTCTATATCCCACCTCGGAAAATGTTCCTCGAATTTATGGGAGTCCCAAAATTCATAAGGACGGTACGCCGCTTCGCCCTATAGTGGACTTTACAGGTTCCATAGGTTATAACGTGGCCAAATCTCTTGCGGATATTTTAAGCCCTATCGTTGGCCAATCTGAACACCATGTTCTAAACTCTAAAAGTCTTGCGGAAGACCTGAAAGATGTCACCCTGGAGGATGATGAGATCCTTAATTCACATGATGTGGTGGCGCTTTTTACCAGTACCCCATTGATCTCACCCTTCACATACTCAAAGAAAGACTTAACGAGGACAAACATCTCAAAAATAGAACTCTCCCTACTACTGATGACATAATAGAACTTACTAAATTTTGTCTCGCTACGGTTGCGTACTTCAGCTATTCAGGTCAAATTTATCGACAATGTTTCGGCATGGCCATGGGTAGCCCCTCAGCCCCTTGCTTGCAATATCTTCATGGAGTGGCTTGAGCAGAAAGCTATCTCTACAGCCCCGGAAAGCTGTCGCCCACGTCTCTGGAAGAGATACGTCGATGACGTGTTAGAGATCATACGCAAAGGACAAGTTGACAATCTAACTGATCATTTAAACACCATTGATCCTACCGGCAGCGTCAAATTTACTTATGAGCAAGAGCAAGATGGTTCTATTCCCTTCCTTGACACTCTGATCACAAGAAAACCTGACGGGTCAGTGAAACTCAGTATATACAGGAAGAAAACGCACACTGATCAGTACCTTCAGTTCTCCTCCCACCACCCCCTCCATCAAAAAATAGGTGTCGTCAGAACCCTACTTGACAGGAGTGAGGCGTTAGTCACTGAGGAAGTGGACAGACAGAAAGAGGAGTCCAATATCCGCGAAGCGTTATCTGGCTGCGGTTATCCAGATTGGTCAATTAAAAAAGTCAAACAAAATAGAGCCACTCCAAAAACAAAGTCTAACTCAAAGAATAACGATGACAGTGAAAAGTCGAAAGGCATGGTGGTAGTTCCTATATAGAGGGACTATCTGAGCGAGTTTCTAGAGTTTTCAAAAACATGGTTTTTCTACTGCTATGAAACCCCACCGTACCATCCGCAGTATGCTTGTTCACCCGAAGGACAAACTCCTCCCGCAACAAAAAGCAGAGGCGATCTATGAAATCCCCTGCGGGGACTGTGGTGGCACTTACATCGGAGAAACCGGCCGTCCTTTCGGTGTTCGCCTCAAAGAACACCAAAAAGAGGTGGAGAAATTTGAAACTAAGCCCTACACACGAGCCAGCCGCAAGTCATCAATTACAGACATTCACAAGTCAGCTATCACCGATCACGTTGCCTCGACAAACCATACCATCAATTGGGAGGACTCAAAAGTCATCGATAGAGAAGCTGACAAGACCACCAGATGGCTGAAAGAAGCCATCTGGATTCGCCGAAAAGGAAAAGACACTCTAAACAAGGACGAGGACAGTGAAATCTAACAATCCAAATGAACTTGTTCAAAGACCTTATACTAATGTTGTAACCAAGAATAGCTCCGTAATTCCTGAATGAGAACAAGTTTTGAATGTATACCAAAAACTTTAAAAGACGACACGTACTGCTCATGTTTATTAAATATTCAAAAAGCAGATTCTCAATCAAGGCTAAATTAATAGGAACGAACCCTTTGCTTTTTTTCTCGGGTATTCAATTGAGTCTAGTTGCATAGTAAATTTCAGAACTCTCCCGAAAGTATAAGGTGATTCTTAGAGGTGTGGGATCATTACAACCGATGTTTATATTCCGTTGAGTTTGGTGATACATCTATTGAATTACTTCCCAGCACCGAAGAAAGTATCAGCACTGTCCATCACATCGACATCCTCTGAGTTCTTACAAGTCATCTGGACACAACCATCAGATTGTGTGGTCACTGACTACATCATCTCACATCGACTCACACTTCGTGATCAATGCCTTCCAGAGCAAGGTCAGCCGATAGATGAAAGGACAGTGGCTATGATCGTTGATATAGATGGACTAGAAGCATATTCTACATATGAAGTAGCTGCATCTGCTGTCATTAAATGGGATTTCAGGAGAACAAGAGATTGTCAATGGGATAACCTTGGAGACAGGTAGTAAAATACTTTCGAATCACTTTCACTTACTTCACTTAAAGCTTTCCTCCCATGACACAGGTAGGTCCTGGAGATAGCTGCCTAGCCACTATGCTTCGCTACTCAGCTCTGTTGTTTGCCATCCGACCGGCTTCTACTACGGATTGGATTCCCACTGCACTGCAGTTTGCTTTGATGTTGTCCATCCAGCGCATTGGGGTCTTCCTTTAGGTCGTTTCCTGGGATTCTTCCTTCTAATACGATTTTTGGATATCTGGATGGAGGCATTCTTTTCACATGGCCATAGTAGGACAGCTGTTTTGCACGGATCTTGTTCATTACAGTGCACTGGTAATCAAGGGTGTCTCTGATTGAGGTGTTCCTAATCCTGTCCCTTCTAGTAACACCCAGGATTTTTCTGAGACAAGCCATTTCAAATACCAGAAGTCGCTGCTCATCACGTTTTTTGATTGTCCAGGCTTCAGAGGCATAGGTTGCTATAGAAAGCACCAGTACTTTGTACAATTCCAATTTTGTTATGGTGGATATTTCTTTGGATTTCCAAATGGGGTTGAGTTTTTGCATGATGCCCATGGCCAAGCCAATTCTCCTTTTGATGTCTTTCTCGCTGCTTGCCTTTTCAGTGATCACTCCACCTAGATAGATGAATGATTCCACCTGCTCAAGGGTGGAATTTCCAATGGATATGGTGGCTTTTGCTGTTTCTCTACCAATCACCTGGACTTCGGTTTTAGCGATGTTTATTGTCAGACCAAACCTCATGCTTTCATTGTGTACTTTGTCGACTAGAGTTTGGAGGTTAATTTCAGAGTCGGCCAGTAAAACAATATCATCGGCAAATCCAAGGTTGTTGATGAGCTGTCCTTGAATTGTAATTCCAATGCCGACATCTTCAATAGCTAGGCGTAGGACCAGTTCCAGCAAGATGTTAAACAGCTGGGGGAGAGAATGCATCCCTGTCTGACTCCTGTTTGAGTGGTGAACCAGTTTGTCAGCTCTTCATTCACTCTTACTGCACTTTTAGAGGTGTTATATAAGGCTTGGAGAAGTCTAACCATTTTTCTAGAGTAGCCTAGGTGGTCCATAGCCTTCCAAAGACCTTCTTGCCAAACAGTATCAAAAGCTTTTTGATAGTCGATGTAGCAGCAGTATAGTGGTTTCCCTATCTCCGTGCATTTTTCAGCCAGTTGTCGTAGCGAAAACAATTGGTCCACTGTACTCCTGCCTGCTCTAAATCCTGCCTGAGATTCTGAGAGGATCTCTTCAGTTTTCTTCTGGATTCTAGATTGGATGATCGAGCAAAATACTTTCCCTGCCAAGCTCAGGAGGCTGATACCTCTGTAATTTCCACAGTCCATTTTATCCTTTTTCTTAAATATGGGGACAATGATTGCCTTCCCCCAGTCCTCAGGAATTACTTCAGACTCCCATATCTTGTTGCAGAGTTTTAGAAGAGCATTACATCCAGCTTCTCCTGCTGCCTTGATTTCTTCCGCTGATATATCATCTTCTCCTGCTGCTTTATTTCCCTTGAGGCGTTTGATGGCCAGTTCCACTTCAGATTTGAGAATGTGGGGCTCTATGTCTTCAGTTGAAGTACTTGGTAGAGACTGTAAGATACTTGTATCGGATGGGATGGGTTGATTATACAGCTCTTCATAGTTTTCTTTCCATCTGTCCTTTATTTTCTTGTCATCGGTGAGCACTTTCGAATATACTGCTTTAAACGTGTGAAATGATATTCTGCTTAGTTTTAAACAATGTCTTAATCAAATTTGTAATACTGTTATTATATGTTTAGCTCCTAAAGGACCGCCGAGCAACATCACCCATGACTTACCAGAGGAAATGACGCTGACATATATCTGGGAGCAACCTTTGTGTGGTTTACGTGGAGGAATGATAACCAAATATGAATACGCCTTTGGAAACGATATAGAAGGTGGGGAGGCAACATATGGATGGACAGAGCCAGACAGCAAGGTGGCTCTTTTTATGAATCTTGATTACTACACAGAATATCAATTTCAAATACGAGGAAATACGTCTGTGGGAGCTGGTCCTTATTCTGAAGTAACAAAAGTTACTACGCCTGAATCATGTAAGTGCGTTCCCTGACGCTGTATATTTGCGGCAAATTATCTGCCGTGCCAATATTTCAAAGAAGTTGAATTTGCCGTTGTTATACATTTTTCACTGTTTATACCCACTATGTTGAAGACGTTTTTAATTATTCTTGATACAAAGATCCTGATGCACCCCCAGAAAAGATTGAACCTGACCATGGAAATATCAAAGGACAGCTGAGCTTCAGCTGGCAGCCACCTCCTGAGGATGATCGCAATGGTGTCATTATCTTCTATGATTATCAATTTGATATTTACATAGCAGCTGAATCGAAACAGTGGGCTCGTAATGGTTCTACGTCCGATACATCAGTCATCTTCGGACACTTACCACACTATACAAAGTTTCAGAGCTCTTACATCCGTTGGACCTGGACCATTTAGTGAATTTGTAATTGCCAGAACACTCCCATCAGGTATTGTGGATACATCGTACTCTTATCATTAATTTGCCATGTTTGCTAATAAGACGTTTCGATATCATTTAGATCAGCCGGCTGGACTGTTGTATTTCAGCAATTTCGTTTTTCTTCTTATATAATTTGCTCTTGCTCCTTCATTATTTGACCGATTATGACTAAACTTGGGCAAAAGCTCCAATACCCCAGCTTTTACATTTTACATAATCCACTTAATGTCTACTTCACGCATGAATAATTATGGCTAAAAATTAAAGTAATGAGATTTGGACATTGACCTTGCTTATATCCGGGGTCTATTGGGTCCCCACAGATTTGGGGTCAAAAGTCATTAAGGGTGTATTTCTGGCACATAACCAAATACCATCAAAATGCTTCTTTTCCTTCAGATGACATGGTTAACTTCTGAAAATCACTTAAAAATTCACTACTCACTGAATATTAAGTGCTGTGATCATTAGAATAATATCAAAAAGGCTCTAGCATTACGCGCATTATAGGGTAATCGTAATAGGGTTATATCCGATTTGGATTTAACATGGAGAGGGGTCTGTTTTGGGGTAAAAAGAGATCAAATTCTAAAGTTTGCCCAATTTGAATGAAATTTAGTATATGCGATCCTGGCATTATTTTATTTTGCCCACCTTGATCACACACTATAGACAGCGTCAGGAAACCGATATATCAAAACCAAAGATAGACATAACACATATTGCAGGTTACTTTCAAGCAGGACATGTTACTTTTTGGAGCAGCCTGACCTGCTGACTAGTTGCATTTTTGATGAATTTTACTCACTGCCATAATATCCATTTTCCACATAGAATGTTTTGAAAACAGATGTTTCAAGTTCGCAGGTATAATTCACATTGAGGTTTTCCTTCTCAATGACGATATTTATCCACCAACATGATCTAATAATTGATTTCAGATGATGACGGCGTGATCATCGGTCTCGGCATAGCCATTGGTTTTCTGGTGATTATTTTCATCATGTTTGCTTTATTTTGTTGGAAAAGACAGTAAGTAAAATGGTGTGAATACAGTATTTTCTATTTCTGGCCAATACAGTTTGACATTTTTTTTGTTCTGTTTTTTTACAGAATGTCTACTTTTTATTTCTCTCGTTTTTTGCGTAGAACATATCTGTTTTTTGACAGCTTTCTTGCTGTTATAGAACAAAAAAGGCAAGAAATGTGAAAAACGGCCGTCCATAAATAAATAAATAAATAAATAAATAAATAAACAAATACATTGCTGGCACCTTACCTCCAGTAGTTAGGACCGTCACTTCCGGGTCAAAGTTCACTTTTTGAAAAAAAAAATGTTGTGGAAAAATTGTTTGTTTTTTTTAAATTTCCAAAAATTGTTTTGCATTTTTTTTTGTGTGTGTGAAATTTTTTTTGGATTGTTTTTTATTTAATTTTCTTTTGATTTTTTTTTAATTTGAATTTTACAACGTCCCTAAAGGCGTATCTCAAAATGTATTTTAGGTATGGACTTCAACTTTGAACTGAGTGATGCTGACTTTCAGGGCTATAAACTGAACTAAAGTCTTAATTTAATCTCAATCTTGAAAACTATGTTGGTGATATGGCAGCAACAAAACAGCATAAAACAATAATTATTAAATTTTGAATTTGACTTTTGACCTCCGGTGAGACCCCAAGACAAATGATTATCATAATTCTAGTTCAGGTTCGAGTCCTGTCGATAACGAATACATTCCCAAAATTTAATTGCTATTGATAAAATATTTTTTGATATATCATGTTCCAAAGGTCTCTACCTTTGAAATTCACCAAATTTGGATTTGAATAAAAATTTAAGGTATGCATATCACATAGTTATAGTTCATTCATTAAGTTTACCTATACAAGCTTTAGATTCAAGATTCCACCTTAAACATGAAACGATGAATTGACCACTGTCAATTTTAAATTTATGTAATATTTGTCATATTTTGCAGAAATAGTACTAAAACAATTGAGGAAAACGATTTTGAAACAGCCGTAAAGAATCCAAATACACCAGTTGCGTTATCTACCGACGGTTATGCCAAATACATCGCACCATCTCCCGCCATCGAGTCAGATGGTCAATACCAAGAATTGAGCAAGCCACCTGCTTCAGATGATCTTTATCCTCTAATGAGACACACTTATGTTAATGATGTTGTGATTAATGAGGTACGGGACGAAAACAATTACGAAGAGATGGCAATTGATGGCAAAAATAATGACAATGAGCCATATGCAACGGTCCACTAGTGGCTTTTTGTACCGCCGGTACTTATTAATTGGTTCAAGTGTGTTGTTGTTTCTAACTTTCTATTAGATAGTTTATGAATAAAACAGAAAATATTGTCAAAAAATTATCAAGTTGTCATAGCAAATAGAAATACCAAAATTGGTGTGTGAAGAAAGCAGAAGGTTTGTGTTGATTTTGCATGACTAAGGTAAAATCAGTATATATTTTAGGAACTTTCTTTCTAAATTGAAAATTGGGCAAATTCGCTGGTCCTCTTACCATGCACATTGACCTTATTAGAGTATAAAGCGCAGGGGACAATAAAAAACTCAGTGTCAGTGTGTGGTCATCATGGTCATAGTGCTTTTCAAGCAGGGTCAAGGTTATCTAGCAGCGATCTTGCTATAGGTTAATGAAAATGTGTTGATGTCATTACACATCTATTCCAGAAAACTTACACATGAAAATTAATTGGCAGTTGGTGGGAGATAGAGAATAATTGGCAGGACAATTGGTTCTACATTTAGGAGTTTGACATGATAATAATGTTAGGATTGAAGGGGGTGTATGTTATGCCCTTAATCAAAAGTCTGGTATCAAAAGCTATTTGCACACATGATAAACAATTTGGATAAGTTGATTAACTTCATATATTTTTGTCTATAATATTATGATGATATACAGAAAAATGGAGCTTTGGTGCAGATGTAACGAATTATGTTCCTACGTATATCACTAGTCTTTAACCATGCTATAAACAAAATTAATACAATAGCATTGGGTTTCAGTATGTGTAGGCCTATAATATAATTTGTTGTTTATATACGTATATCACTAGTCTTTAACCATGCTATAAACAAAATTAATACATAGCATTGGGTTTCGGTATGTGTATCATATACATTTGTTGTTTATATATTCCAAAAATAACTATTCTTGATATAGTGTTTAACATTCTGTGTGTTTAAATTTTCAAACCAGATTGTTATGAATTAATCTATACTAAAAGATGCGAATGTTGTTTGCTTTTACAAATTTCATTTGTGCAATCACAATTATACTAAATTTATATAGACAGTTTTGACGTAAGTATAGTGTGAGAGAGAATACAAAACAGGGTGTAACATAAACTATTGGGCAAAATCGCCAATGAATTAGCTTCCGAAATTCTTGAGGATGTAGAAGGGATCACATTTGGTACCAAATGTTTGGAATTTATTCTTATTTCAAATTTATATAACAACGTAAAGACTGATTTTGAAAGAATAGCAACAAATGGAACTTGGCTCAAAATGTTCAAACAACCATAATCTTTACACTTAAAAATTATTTTTACTGTATATTTATATTTTTAAAAAGAAAATGGTTGTTACTCAATGTAATTCATCCTTTTGCCGGTACATCCCTTTTAAAGGGATTTTCATTGTTATCTCTTTGAAGTTGATATTGCCTTTAGTTGCTTCTAAACTTCATCCTGCTAAAGGCGAATAATCGTGTTTTTTCTTGTTTAAACTATACTATAATATCAATATGCATTATGTTTATTGACACTTGCACAATGAATTTGTGAACAATCGCTGTGAACAATGGGTACATTGTTTATTTATAAACATTCATCCCTGGCGTAAATACAAACATTTGAATACATATATTGTAAGGCATCAGTAATGATACAAACATAATTAAGATAACCAGATCAAAACACTAATAAAATGGCTGTAATGAGCAGGCACAAAATCACCTTTACATGGCCATCACGCCACATTAGAATTATAAAAACAAATAATAATAAACGTTATTGAACTCCACGTGCATACGAAATTGCCTTACATCCTGGACACATACAGATATAAAGTAAGCGGAACTTTTTGCTTCTGAATCGGAAGCAAATTTGAATATTAAAAATCGACCACTAATAAACAAATAAAAATACTTAAAACAATGATTTAGCCTGCCTGACACCAGGAGACAGTTATATGCATACAATTTGTAGTATATCACGAATTAAAAAAAAAAAAAAATTGATATGAGAAGGACATTACCCGTATTCAGGTTGCAATTTGGTGTGTCTGATGTGCTCTCAGATCCGACAAAAAATACTGTTTAAACGTTGCCATCCGATTCAATAAATGAAGCTCTTGTTATTCCTTGCATTTTTTCTAATTTTCTTTATATGTAGTACTTATCGTATTGCTAAAGTACTTAATAAAATGTTGTTGTTTTAAGTTGTCTTTATTATTTGAATGTTGTTGATTAATCTTTATAAGATAACTGTATTGTGTGTATAAAATTAAGACTGAAATAAAAGCAGATTAACAACGTATTTGTAACATATCGCGTGTTTTTATGCTTGGAATGCTCATAATACAACCCCTGAAAAGTACAAATTGTTGTTTTCAAAATGTACGGGAGCCCTATTCTTTAGCCCCCAGATTGAAATCATACAAAGATATATTGAGAGTGAATAAAATACATAAAATGTCATCTGGTCATAGTTTGGGTTCTTAATTATCGCAAATCGAGGCAAAAAAAATGCAATAATTGTACGAAAACAAATGTAAATGGGAGTTCCCTTTATTATATTAAGTTGGGTACCTTGCGGTCGATACAAATTTCTACCAGATCACACACACATAAAAATCTAGGTGACTGTTAATAGCCATTTTTATTTCCGTATTAGAAGGACAGTGTTCTGAAACTAAACACGGCACTGTTATCAAAATGCACACATAGATTAGTTTTAGAAATGTAAATATAACGATACGAGCTTCCAGTTAAAATTAGAGTCACGCGGTAGCTTGACCAGCAAGTTTAAAAAAAAAAACGACTGATAAAGAAGAATAAACAGATGCACCGCGAGACTATATTTACACGGAACAAAACGCTATTGTTCTATGATATTTTTCGCTGGGTACAAAATATATCTAAAACCATGCTAAATCGTATTTACTGTCCAAAGTGTCATATTTTAATAACTCTTTATTTCAAAAAGTTACACGAATCTTACAGTCAATCCGATTGTTTGATAATAAACAAACATTCTTGCTTTATTTCACGCGGTATTTCATAGCCAAAATTAGTGGCAAATCATAGCTAATCATACTGATATCCACAATCTTTCGACACTGCTACAGCCATACATGGCTGTCACTGTCGCACTAATTTTTCAGATTCACTTTCAAATATACCCAGGCATTTTCCTGGATACCCTACATACAATTTCTGGACCCCATTCGCCAAAAAATCAAGTTTTCACAATTCTTTTATTCTTTCCGGACCACAGCATATATTCATATTAATAAATACTCCACTTTCACACATCGTAATAACGGACGTCCCCGTGGCGAAGTGGTTAAGGCCGTGGACTTCTAATCCATTTATGAATTTTTGCTCAAGTTCGAAACTTCCCACCACTTTTTTTTTTTTTTTTTTATTAATCAATTTATTGTCGTAAATCAAGAATAACACCATTTCGAACATCCATTGCTATTGTGATATTATTATTTTTTTTCATCAAACAAACATGTTTGATTTTTTATTCACATTTAGGCCTAGGCCTTGGGCCTACTTTCACCATCCAGATGCTATCACCATGCCTGACTATCATGGCATCTTCGTCATTTAAAACACCGAAATTTATTTATTATTTATTATTTATTTATCAGTGGCTCTGTTCACAGCTCAGACTGAAATTATATTTGATATAAATATTATAAATGAAAATCACAAACCGCGAAAGATCGCCAACAACTGCCGCTGAATATTGATATCCAACTAGATTTCCCCACAGGGCTAAAGGGCAGGACTTAATTAGGGGAATTAAAATCACAAACCGCGAAAGATCGCCGACAACCGCGGCTTAATAGGGGTATCCAACTAGATTGCCCCGCAGGGCTATAAAGAACTACAAACCGCGAAATTTGGATATCCAACCAGATTGCCCGCAGGCATATCGATTATATGGATATCCAACAAATTAAGACCACAAACCGCGAAAAATCGCCAACAACTGCCGCTCAATATTGATATCCAAGTAGATTGCCCCCCAGGGCTATAAAGAACCACAAACCGCGAAATTTGGATATGGAACTATTGCCCCACAGGGCTTCAAAGAACCACAAACCACGAAATATGGATATCCAACAAGCTTAAACTACAAATTAGCTCCCGATAGAGAGCAGGACTTGATGAGGGAAATTAAAACCACAAAACACGAAAGATTACAAAGAACCACAAACCGCGAAAGACTAGATTGCCCGCAGGCCTATCGATTATAAAGAATCACAAACCACGAAATGCGGATATCCAACAAGCTTAGACTATAAACTAGCTCCCGATAGAGGGCAGGGCTTGATAAGGGAAATTAAAACCACAAACCACGATATTCAACTATATTGCCCCGCTGGGCTACAAAGAGCCACAAACCCCGAAATTGGGATATCCAATTAGATTGCCCGCAGGCCTATCGATTATAAAGAACCACAAACCGCGAAAGATCAACAACAACTGCCGCTTATTATTGATACCAACTAGATTGCCCCGCAAATATAAAGAACCACAAACCGCGAAATTTGGATATGCAACTAGATTGCCCCACAGGGCTACAAAGATCCACAAACCACGAAATATGGATATTCAACAAGCTTAAACTATAAATTAGCTCCCGATAGAGTGCAGGGCTTGATGAAAACCACAAACCACGAAAGATCGCCGACAACCGCCGCTTAATAGGAATATTCAACTAGGTTGCCCCGAAGGGCTACAAAGAACCACAAACCGCGAAATTCGGATTGCCAAGTAGATTGCCCCGCAGGGCTACAAAGAACCACCAACATTAAAACACGATTATCTGGGGCATTTAGACGCTTCCGTAGTATAGGCTTAAATATATGCGCATTTACCAGTTCCGACATGAAGTAGGCCTAAATCGGATTTACTCTATGTGTGTCTCTCTGGCATTGTCAACATTGGGTGTGTGTTGTTCATATTTACATTTTATTTACATATTTACGTAGCCTTGAATAATTAAAGTATATTAAAATGTTTATTGATCATTGTGTACGCCTCTGAACATTACAGTCACGCGTGACGAGCAAGTTTTAAAATAAACGACTGATAAAGTTTTGTTTAATTATTTATTGTCATGAATCAAGAATGGCAACTTCAAACATCCATTTTTCGTTTTATTCGTTTTATGGTGCACTTCATAACCTGACTTTCCAATCTTGGAGCTGCTTGGCTACATTCATAAAAAGAAAAGAAATCTACCAAAAAATCGTTGACAACGTAAAGAAATCAGCAAGTTTAAAAAAACCCACCTCGGCTCACTTTTTGAAACTTGGTCCCATTTGAACACCAACAGCAAATCAGTGTTTTTATTTTATTTCAACAGAATACAGCGTTTCCAACAAGATTACAAACAAGCCTACTTGTTATTCGTTTAATTCAATCATTAATCATGATATTATAAAACAAAACACAAAAAGATATTGGTTTATCATGCAAGAACAAGATAATAACCGTTCAGGTCGTTCCAGAAAGCTTACAAATTAATATCGCATCTGCACATTAAAGATACATAACACTTCTGGAAATGTTTTAAATTGATGTAAATATGATAAAGTTTAAATCAGTACCTTTTACAAATGGGACCAAGTTTCAAAAAGTGAGCCGAGGTGGGTTTTTTAAACTTGCTGATTTCTTTACGTTGTCAACGTTTTTTGGTAGATTACATCCTACATCGATGAATCACTTTTAAGTGTACAATATGAACAGCACAACGGGTATAGGCACACGCGCTAAGGAATAACAGTTTCAAAAACAAAACAAAATTAATAACTTACAAAACCGATTTTATCAAGATATAATCAAAACCGAGCTTTAAAAATTCTTATATGATTCACCACATTAAAGCCATAATACACGATCTTATTATATGAAATTGCTTTTTTTTCAAACCTGTTAGAAATGTAAATAGAACGATACGAGCTTCCCGTTAAAATTACATCCTACATCGAAGAATCACTTTTAAGTGTACAATTTGTACAGCACAACGGGTATAGGAATAACACGCGCTAAGGAATAACAGTTTCATACAAATAATAATTAATAACTTACAAAACCGATTTTATCAAGATATGATCAAAACCGAGCTTTAAAAATTCTTATATGATTCACCACATTAAGGGATCTAAAATGAGCGTTTATTGCGTTTCGACAGTATTTTTTGTGGGACATGAGAGCACCTCAGACCTATCGAATTGCATTCTGAATACGAAGCATGTCTTTCTGATATCAAATAATTTTCATTTTTTGAAAATCACAATATAATACAAATTTTATGACAAATTATAAAAAATTGATATTTGTCAAATTTTTGATATATAACAGTCCTCCAAGTACGAGTAAATTATATAAATCTAATGACATATTCTTAAAGTGTATGTAGCAGGGAGGAAAAGCCGACGGTCAATTGAAAATTTTGACCTTTCATATTGAAGATATGGATTTTTTCCAAAAGACCTAATTTTTTTTGGTGTTTTGGGAAAAAAAATCCATATCTTCAATACGAAAGGTCAAAATTTTCAATTGATCGTCGGCTTTTCATCCCACCTACATACACTTTAAGTATAAATCATCAGATTTATAGATAGATAGATAGATTTATTTGGAATCTTCACTTTTACAACAGTGGCACTCATCTACCCGATGGTGCGTCCACATCAATATTACAGTACATAAAAAGTTTAAACATATAAAAGATAATAACCATCACAAAATAAGTGGAAGTACGAGGTCTCCATCAAAAACATAATTATTTACAGATATTAAATTAAACATGTCATATTTATGTACATTTAGGCCATGAATAAGTGTCAACTTCATAATGATTACTTGCTTGAGTTGATTATTTCTGTTCTTAATCTCCAAGCGCGCTTGATATAACTTTTACTGAATTTATCAAAATGTAACCTAACGTTCTATCAACAATATATATGTTTTCCATCATTAGAAAATATTTAACATCGTAATTATCATTACTTTGAAAGTAGAACCATTGCCAGAAAGAAGAAAAGTTGTGCGTGCTCAATTCATTTTTAAGTTTATCATATTCTTTGTTTCTTATGTGATTTAATTTCTGACATGTGAAGAGGAAATGATTGGTACTTTCAAGATCGATATTACATAATTTACATATACCCGTGTTATGTTCATGCCAAGACTTAATGTTATATTCAAGTGGAAGCGTATTAGTACGAGCTTTAAACTTAAGCGAACTTCCATAAAAATCTGTGGAATCAAGAAGATAATCTTCTAAGCTTGGTTTTTCCCTTTACAGTAATTTACCAGAGTTTTCTTCGTTGAAGCCATCTCTAACCATAATTTATCATCTAGTTCTTTTTAATATAATTAAACGAGTTCACCCAGTTACTGTTAAAAGGTTCTCTGTTTGAGAACATATGATCTAGACCACAGTAAGTAAGTGCCTCTTGGATATGTGTAAACCATTTCCATTGAGTAGTTTTACCTGTAGTATCATACATCGAGAAGAGAGTGTTAAACATTACTTTTGGAAATCTATCGTTACTCATGTTCAGAAGTCGATCAAAATACTTAATTCTATAATTAGTCTGTATTGATGAAATTGAGTCCCAGCCTAATTCACCATATAACGCCTCTTTTGCGGTATTTCTGCTTGCGCGTAGTATCGATCTTGCCATCTGTAGTTGGAGGCTTTCAATCTTTTTAAGATCAGAGGCACTAGCACAGGTCCAGACTGAGCATGCGTAATTGATGGTTGGTAGCGCAATAGTTTTCCATAAGAGATCGCCATAATACACCCGATTAAAGTCGTCTTGGTTATTGATTATTGATTTTATGTAACCTATAAGTCTATTTCCTTTACGAATAACATCATCAATGTGTACATGATCTGATAGATTTCTACTTAAGTACATTCCAAGATATTTATATTCATTTGTTTCTTTAATATAACTATCACCCAGCTTCCAATTTTTGTTGTGATCGATTCTCTTACCAGTTATTAAAACATTTGATTTCTCATAATTAAACCTTAGTTTGTACTTCTCAGAAAAGTCACTAGCCACCTCCAGTAACTTGTTTAGGTCTTTTTCATTATCACCCATTAATACAACATCATCAGCCCAAAATAAGCATCCAATTTGGAGGTCCTTTATCTTAATACCAATATTCTTTTCCCTTATCATTCGTGCGAGTTCATTAATATAGATGCAGAAGAGGACCGGAGATAGCCCACAACCCTGTTTTAAGCCTTCATCGATATCGAACATATCAGTTTCAATATTTGCGAATCTTACTTTACTTTGTACATTCTCATAGATATTTTTAATTACATTAAATACATTTCCTCTTATTCCAATTTCCCATGCAGTGATTAATAACTTATCGCGCCATACACTGTCAAAAGCTTTTTTGAAATCTAAAAACGCCAAGTATGTCTGCTTACCTTCCATTTTTCTAATTGAAGTAATACTTTTATTGTGAAAATATGATCATCGCAGCGCCTATCTGATCGAAAGCCACCTTGAATTTCAGATAGAATATCATTGCATTCAGAAAATTTGAGATGTTTTAGTAATCAATTTTGTGTACATTTTTGAGATGCATGAGTTAAGAGTGATACCCCTATAATTATTTAGGTCTGTCTTGTCACCTTTTTTATAAAGTTTACTTCAAGTACTGTTAAATATCAAAAATATCACTTTTTAATGATTTGCCATAAAATGTGTATTAAATTGCGAATTTCAAAAATCAAAATTATTTGATATCAGAATGACATTCTTCGTATTCAGAATGCAATTCGATATGTCTGATGTGCTCTAATGTCCCACAATAAATACTGTCCAAACGTTCATACCCCAGCCTTTAAAGCCATAATACACGATCTTATTATATGAAATTGCTTCTTGTTTTTTCAAACCTGTTTTCTTTTTTTTTTTCTTTTTTTTTTTTTTTTTTGGGGGGGCTATGTAATGTTTACACATGCCCCAACTTACACCTAAAATGAATCAGCACATTTAGTATACAAATCTCAACTTTTTGGGGATGAGGTTATGGATAAAGAAGTGCCCTTTAATACGAAGCCCACATTGCCTTGTAGTTCCGTGTTCCAAAGTCCAAATTGATTTTAAGTTGCTATAAACCATGGAGTTATACTTGTACCATATGTTCCTATTTCTTTTTGCTGGGATCTTCTTTTTATTTTCAGCTGAGTCAGCAGGTAGTGAGACTATACATAGTTTGCAACATTTTAGAATGGCTTTACAATTAATATATTTTGAAGCAGTTTAAGTCATCAAAGTATGAATACTTTCAATAAGCATCGCAGGCACCGTACAAACTTGTCTGTGAGTACATGTATAATATGTACTGTATAATACTGTATACATGCATATTCATGTTTATATCTCATTTATACTTATAATTATATGCTGATACCTACATTTAACGTATAAAATGTAAAATTTATTGTAGGCCTCCACCTATATCCTCATATAATTACGGTATTATGTTATATTGACTTAATCTATTGATGATACTAGTTGTATGATCTTATTTATAATGTGTTTTAATCTTCACCCATTATGTTTGTATTACATCCTTATGGTGATGCATACCACGAATTTACTTCGCTTGATCTGCGTACACATGCGTAGATCATGTCATAAATTCATATTGTACTTTCCAGCAATACTGGATATTGAGATATTATTATATAGTACATTGCTTCTTCTATACAACTTGTATTAAATTTTGCATTAATAATTGCTATTATACATTTAAAATAGACTTGGTGATTTATTAAAGCATTATTTACAATATTGTTTCATGCAGGCCAGCCGAAGCCGACCTACACTCATCAGAATTATGCTTATAATTGCTATTCTAAATAGTCTTGCTATTTACTGTTACTACAATTGTTTTGTAATATATATATTTATGTTTATGTTTTATAATGTATTTGATGATATTTGTACATTTTGATGATATTGTTTGATGAATAAAATATGAATGAATGAATGAATGAATATGTCAAAAATGTAATACTTAATGAATATTTTTCTTCTTATTTCAGTGCACAAAATAGATATCACAGTAGTCTTGCAAACATCTCAGTTGCTGGTAGATTTAGATTCTAATACAACTGCAGTTTACAAGGGGTTCCGATCACATGCAGACAGGAGTGGAACCTTCAACATATGCCTGTTTTAAAGGGCTATTTCGTGATTTTAACATCCTTTTTTATGGTATGCAAAATATATCCCCGAAAAAAAAAAATTGAATTTGCAAGTTACACATAATTACATGTATATATTACAGCGCCACATAAGCCGCTGCAAAATACAAATTGGACGATATCTTTGTCAAACTACCGAATCTACAAGAAAGTGAATGCACAATGTCCATTGCCATTATACATTTTGTAGTCCTAAGTTTCTGACGGTATAAAAAATATTGATGTTGTGGATCACGAAGTGCCCCTTTAATACGAAGTCCACATTGCCTTGTATTTCCGTGTTGCAAAGTTCAAATCATTCGAAGTTTTTATAAATCATGGAGCTCTACGTGTATCGAGTGTTCCCGTTTATTTTTGCTGGGATTTTCTCCCCATTGTCAGTTGAACCAGCAGGTAGGAAGACTTTATATAATTTGAAGTATTTTAGAATAGTTACGATGTAAAAGTATAATATTTTCAATAAGCATCGTAGACACCGTATGTAGAAACTCGACAACAATAAATGTAAAACATGTAATATTTTCCTTCTTATTTTAGTGCACAAAATAGATATCACAGTCTTGCAAACATCTCCGTTGCTGGTAGATTTGGATTCTAATACAACTGCAGTGTACAAGGGGTTCCTATCAGATGCAGACAGGAGTGGAACCTTCAACATTGGAAGGACTAGTGATACAGGACCTGGTGAACGTGGTACGGAAGTGTCCGATCCCTATGGTACTATACGCAACGTAGGATTTCCATTAGGGAGTAGAGTCACATACGACAACCCAACTGAATTCAAACGAATCAGCGTGATACTTGAAGGCGCTTATGAAGGGAATGAACGAACAGGAGCCTTTTATGTAAAAGCAGTGCTATCTGGTGGTGGTGATACTGTCAAAATTACAACTATAAAACGACCCACTCAAGGTAAATATATATTAATTGAAATGTGGTTGGCAATTTGAGGCTAACATACTGCAGTTACTGTCCGTTTTCCTATACACAATACACAGTGCTCTCACCATTGACGCGCGACCTTTACAAATAGTCTATGTTAGAAGTATATTGCATTTGCCTAGTTAACATCACTGTGTGAAAAATAACCGGCCAATATTTAAACTATTCTCCAAACTTCTAACAAATATATTTCTCTAACACGACCTAAAATTACAGCTAGGTTAGATGTTCAGAAGGGGTCGCACTTTCGTAGAATATGAGTGAGGGCAAAGCATAGCTAGCTCATAGCTAGCCAACTCCCCGTGTTAATTGAATGGAGATTTGACCGAAAATATTGAGCTATATTGGTAACGGACCGCTCCGTTCTGAAGGATGCCACAAAAAAACGGTACAAGCTACATTTAAACTATTCTATGAAATTCTAGAAAATATAGCTTTGTAACATGTCCTAAATTTTTAGCTAATTTAGGTGTTTGGAGAGGGTCGCACTTTTGTGTTTTAGGAAGGGTATGTAAACGACAGGTAACACCAAAAATATGAAGAAATTATTTCCAAACCGTGTTAAGTCAACAGTCATTATGTTGCTCATTTTCAAGAATGCTGGTTAACAAAAAGCAGCCCATTGTCTCATTTCGTGAACAAAGGTCCACATACCATTGTTTCCTTTCGTTCCCTTTATAATCGGTTACCCAACTGAAGCTATAATACCAGCTTTATTGCGATATCGCACATGAAAACAGACACATGTGCACAACCAGAGAAGATCCGATTTAATCAGTTGAGCTGTTTCAATGAGTGTTATCTTGGTTTAATAGCTTTTAATGGGGTTTAAGTCCTGCAAAGGTCGAGATGAATTCTACTGTAGACATGACTGCATCATGACTGTAGTGAATCATTTCATGCTTACATGAACGTGTGAAAAATGTTGTTAGTTGCAATATAATACAAAAGAAAATCGGAAAGATCCAAACATTTACATGATTTATGACTGAATTAAATTGGGGTGATCTGAAAACACTTTTGTGAACACTTTAGCAAAACCCCTATAAACGTGTCATAGTGTTGTAGTGTTAAGGTGGTAATACACCCCTTCATAAATTTGTGACTATTTTTGCATTTTTCTCAAAGAAAAAACACACTGGCAACAAAAGTTATGTATATTATAGGGGCAAGGAATTTCAGTGACTCAAGACAAGCGGTACGTTATTTATGATAAGAAAAGAGGTATCGGAAAATTGTACCTCATTTCTTGACATATATAATGAACCACTTGTCTTGAATCACTGAAATTTCAGTGAAATAATTGGATTCCATGCCACCATAATATAAATAACTTTTGTTACCAAGGGTGTGTTATTATTTTTTGAGAAAAATGTCACAAATTTATCAAGGGATGTAGTACCACCTTAATCGTATGCAACCCCTCCCGTAATTGTACTCCATTGTACATCAAACATAACGTGGTGCTATATTCTTATTAGGGATCTCCATTCAATAGCAAGGGCTCAAAGGACTAACATGATGCACTTATGGTCCATGGCAAGCCCGATTCGACCTTTGTGGCATTAAACCCAGTTAACAGGAAATTAATCCAGTAAATCGATTCAGTAAAGCAAATGCATTCGATCACTAACGGCAACCAGCTTCGATCGATTACCCCAGCTAGCTGCAGCGTGTGTAAACTCTAATTTGCATAGAGGCTGTACGTGAAATTACTGATTGGCTCCAATCAAATGTTGTCATCAACCTATTTGATCGCAGTACATTGTTATGTGTGTGAGGCGAACTGTCGCGGTTGATTGCAATCAAACAAACGATGTCTTATGTATTACTTTGTTCCGTGATGAAAATCGTGATGTTTTATTTAATCACTCTCGAAAAATGTATTTCTTTTGTAGGCCTATTACTTTGTTTTGTGATGAAAATCGTGATGTTTTATTTCATCACGCTCTAAAACAAACGATTTCTTATGTATTACTTTGTTTCGTGATGAAAATCGTGATGTTTTATTTCATCACTCACGAAAAATTGATTTCTTATGTATTACTTTGTTTCGTGATGAAAACCGTGATGTTTTATTTCATCATCACGCTCTAAAACAAACGATTTCTTATGCATTATATTTGTTTTGTGATGAAAATCGTGATGTTTTATTTCATCACGCTCTAAACAATAATTATGATGATGATGATGATGATGATGATGATGATGATGATGATGATGATGATGATGATGATGTCTCCAAAAGTGTCCCGGCTTTTTTTCTTGCCCTAAATCGTGCGTATCTATTAATAAGGCACTTCAATAATCAATAATCAGTCCCACGACGGCCTCCACTAACTAGCTACTAACTTGGGTTATGGGCGCTGATTTTCATGTTCACTGTCACTTACTCACCATTGAAGTACCACCCTTTGTCAATTACCTACAGTACTCAATTTCGTCACACTATATAAGAAACACATCATGATGATCGAACAGAGAATACTTTAATTGTAGCTTGTACCGTTTTCGTGTGGCATTCTTCAGAAGTGAGCGGCCCGTTTACCAAAATTTTCGGTCAAATCTCCATTCAATTAACACGGGAGTTGGCTAGCTAGTGCCTTTGCCCTCACTCACTATTTTACCAAAGTACCAAATTTCTGAACATCTAACCTAGCTGTAATTTTAGGTCATGTTAGAGAAATATATTTGCTAGCAGTTTTTGAGAGTACTTTTAATATTAGCCGGTTATTTTTCACACATTGACGTTAACTAGGCAAATGCCTATACTTCTAACATGGCACGATTTGTACAGGTCACCATGAGCTCAATGGTGAGAGCACTGTGTATTGTGTATAGGAAAACGGACAGTAACTGCAGTATGAAGAGCCCAAAATAGTACCAACATTTCTATAATCAGTGAAATTTTCAGCACCTATTGTTTTTCTTGCTGTATAATTATATTTATGCAGCAACTATCAAATCATCAACCGACACGAAAACTGCCAGCATAGGGGACTCCGTTGATCTTGAAGTATCTACAAATATCCCTATCGATGAGTTGAGATGGATACACAACGAGCAGCCTATAATAGCATGGAACGCACAGAAAATAGTGACTATAACTAATGTGAGAAAAGCAGATGCGGGAATCTACGAGTGTCATCAAAATGGTAGACATGAGGATGGTGTGCATGCTATTATGAGGCTAATAGTGAGAGGTAGGTTTGACAGCCGAGATTTGGCACTGGACGGGGTAGATGTTTGGTCTTTTTTTTTTTTTTTTTTTTTAATATGACTGTTGCTGTAACAAAAGGTACAGGATAATCCGTATACAGAAATATCATATTGCCATATCACAGAATAACGAAAACGTAAACGACTGGCATGTTAGTCTGATGACATTTCACCGACAAATGCATGACGGAATTTAGACTATACTGTATGACCTAACCTAGATGTCTTTCGAAGACAGGTTACATTAAAACGAACGTAAATTAAACATGTTTGAATTAACGCATACAGAATATATTTTAGTAAACAAATAATTTAACATTTTCCCTTTTATAAGGAGATGTATCATGTACCTGAAATGGAACATAGAATATTACGCTGATAAGACAAGTGTATAATTATGAGGAGAGTGCTACAAATTTGCGTTTAAAACCAAAGAAAAAATCTTATTTATCCAATTGAGATTTGTGTCCAGCCGTAAGAAATCTTTCACAAGACAGATCTTTGCAAGATTCGGAAGGTATCAGATGAGCGCTTAACTTTTGCTGTAATTCTGCATAAAATGAAACTATGTGCACACATTCCTTCTTGTTGCATGCCATGTTGATGTTATATGCCTATTATTATGGAATGGTCACTTCTTTTATAAGTTGATGAAGTGGGTTGCTGATTCTAAGAATTACGTTGAATTGCATCCAATATCATAACGCAACTTTTGGACGTGTAAATACAACACTTTTACTTTTAAGTTTACTTTTAACTGTCTGTGTATAAAAAACAAAATACCAATACATATTTTTTTATTCAACAACAGCTTGCCCAAATGGAAAATATGGTACAGATTGCCTCAGCGACTGCAGAACATGTTACAACGGCGGAATATGCGAAGAGTATAGTGGTGTTTGTGTCTGTCGTCCTGGCTTCCAAGGAGAACAATGTGAAGCACGTAAGTTTATTAATACTGTCCACCGATATCAGAGATGCAAATGATATAACGAATCATTCTATTATCAACTCTCTCTTACCCGGGGTTAGGGTATATGTTATCAAACTGAGAGGGTAAGGAGTGGTTGCCTCCCAGAGATTTTACAAAGTGGGCTAATGAAAAGTATATTGTTGGTGTGGGCTTTCAACTCCCGGTCTATGTTAACATAGTCATATCCTTCTATTGTAACCAACACCCATTAAATCTATTGTTAAAAAATTTGGGGCGAGTGCGATAACAAACTGATGTACGATTGAAGCTGCAAGCCGGCTCCTGTCCAGCATTCCATATCGTGTAGCTAGACAGGGTGGTCATTTTAATGTGTTCCTTTATTTTATATATGTTGACAAAAGATAATATCTTGTCAATGTGTCCAACAATGAGCCCACGAGATCTGACTTCAAAACAAGTCAAATCACAAGTAAGCCCATTATCTGAAATGTCGGACACAATGTCAAGGTACTTCCTTTATTTTAGCTCATGGGTAGTAGCAGTGGTAGTGGTAACATGCAGTTAGTAGTACTACCTAGTAGTAGGCATGTCCACTAAAAATTAAAGTACTTTTAAATTGATTCATTGAACGTTATTCGGACGTTTCATTCCAGAGATATGACCTTTTGAGTGTCACGTTTTATTTAGGGCTGCTAGAACATGTTAAAAAGTTTAAGTCCAAAAAGGAATACTAACAGAAAGTGCAATTTTAAGGTGCTTTTTCTTAATGTATTTATTAACTAGCGTTATCTGGAACATTATTCGACGTATTTGCTTATAACAACATGAAATAAGATCATCCTGAAAATGTAAGCAATTTTGTTGACATATAACAAAAAATATAAGACCTCAAAACCCATGGTTTGTTTGGTGGAACCTCAAGTATGATCAGAGATGGCTGCCATGGAAAATATCTCCATAGAGGAGCTGAACAATAAGTGCATTATTTCAAATGAATAGCGGTAGTCTTAAACATTGTTCAATCTTTTAAGGTCAGCACATTTTATTTTCAAAAATGAATATATTTCATCATGACATAAGTTTAGTAACATTAATCACTACCAATTTCGAGAAATTTGCTCCAACTCAAAGGTTATCTTTACTACATTGAGCCATATACTGTGTGTGCATGGAAGCCTAGACTATGCCATAGTCGATTTTTGTTAAATACACATATGTTATTAATCATAGACCAGTGAACGCATTCAGTTGAACTAGAAATTATACTGATATTTATTACATCAAAATACTAGTATAAAATGGTTATGAAAAAATTTATATAATTATATTTGTGACAGTAAAAGTAAAGTATACGTAGGCTTATATTATTGAATGCAACATATCATAATGGCATAACTATTATAACGGCACTTCAATACTGAACAATTCTAATTTTAGAATCTGCCAGTTTATTATCCGAGTTAAAAATCGACTATGGACTTTCACTTTTACCCCGGGACATCGTTCTCTAAAACACACTGTCAATCATACTTGTTTATCAATCAAATCTAACCCGGGATCTAACCACAAGACTAAGCATGGTGGTACAATACGCGCTAGATGCGTATGTTCATCCACTAACTTTCGCGCCAGCACAAAAGCGCCGCATTTCATAGATAATTGTGTACCATGTATAGTTAATGGTAATGGTACGTGTCGGGAGGATTTAAACAATAACGAGATCTGGACGACCAATCACAAGCCATATCCATTTAAAGATGCATTACACCATGGCCAATTTTAGTAGGCCAGGAATCCGACCATCTCATCCATAGAAGCTCATAGACAGCCGTGTTAAGCATATAAACCGCAAGGCAAAGTCAATAGTCCACTTGGGAAGCTAACAAACAGAGGGAGTAGGGTGACTAAAAAGATTAGATGTGAAAATCTATCAATTGTGTACAAATACTTGAATCAGAGTTTTAAGCTTAAATGCAGAGGATGATTTAAGCACTTCCCAGCAAGTCTTGCGGTTAGCACAGCTGTGTGAGTGAACATGACACCACTGCCCGCCCACTGCATACACACGTGCATGGTTAAATTTGAATTTGGACAGATATATTTACCATAAAAACACCTTCAAAAAGCTGGTCGATTTCACATTTTATGTTATCTACAGAAGGTGTGAATTATCCTTCATGCATACATCACTTTAGATCTGAAATCGACCAAGTAATAATGACACACGGGCAATTCTAAAACAAAATCTTTTGCACAGAGTTCAATGGGATTTGAAAAGTAATGTGGCAGTTGAAACTCTAGCGATAACACTTTTACAGTGCATGATGGGGCTTCCTTAAATCATCCTCTGGCTTAAATGTAATAGCCAGAGTATGCACAATTGGCAAGTGGACTACGGAGTAGTCTAATGGAAGCCATGATGGGTAGCATATCTAAAATGGACATGGTGGTCAGAAGTGCATAATTTGAGATGGGTTTTGGAAGGCTTAAACATTCTTTAATGTCTTAACACCCTGCACATTTTGTCTTCAAAAATAGTTTAATATTATGATTATGCAAGTTTGCTTGTCTGAATCAATCCAAATTCGGAGATAACACTTTCAACAACTGATGCACAAAATGGTGTCACTTTAACCTGTTGTAGTTCTCATCTCACCATTTGTTTCTTTAAAAAGTTGATCCCTTGATAAAGGAAGGTCTTCTCTATTTACTGACCAATCAAAAAGAGTTTGGTTAATGTTTTCTGGTGGAATTAGAAATTTCTTGAAACAACCTGTTTTAGGTATAAATTGGGCCAATGAAAATACTGCATGCCATTTATAAGATCTGGGACTTATACAGTAAATGGGTAACTGTTCTAGCAGCAAATGCATTGACAATGGACGTCCCTACTAGTAGTAGTTACATGTATTATTTCTTTGAATTTACTAATTGTCTTATTGTTTCAAAAAGCATGTGGTAACAACCTATTTGGAGGAACATGTTCAATACAATGTTCAAAACAAGTCGGCTATAATTGTAAGGACAGAGTATTTTGCGTACCTGACCCTGTTGGATGTTCCTGTACCACTGGATATATGGGCGAGATATGTGATGCAGGTAATGTATACTGTATGGATGACCCGTACACAAATGTCCACTTTGAAATGTGTTGGCATCAATTGATGTGATTATATCATAATTTAATGACATTCTTACGAGGGTTCTTGAATTCTGCTAGTGTACAATAACTATCACGAACCAAAATACATGTATGCGTAGAACTGATGATGGTACACTATTTGAGTTTCTTGAATATCTTATTTTCTGAGGACCAGTATAAACACATCATTTGTGAATCATATAATATAATAAATTACACGACATCAAGAAAGCAAGTGAGATGCCTAGGTTCAATGTTATCTTGTAAGCTTGCAACATTTATACATATAAAGCATTTTCCTATGCATAGCCAATCCTATCAGGTGGTTTTAAAACGTTCCCCTTTGAAGTTATATGACAATAATTAATTACTTGACCTTCTATTTGACATGCCACAATTTTAAAGTCCACTTTAATGAGAAATGGATGACCAGAAAGATATAAAATAAATAAAAGCTTTCCGTTTTTCTTATCATGATTTTTCAAAACAGAATGTCCTGAGAAATCTTATGGGGCTAACTGTGAACTGACATGTAATTGTGGAAATAGTGACTGCGACAACGCAGAAGGTTGTGGTGTTACTGCTACATGCGACGATGGATATGGCGGTGATCGTTGTCAAGGTATTCTATAAGCATTATTATTTCTAATGTATCGAATTCTTTTTTTTTTTTGTACAAACCGTAAGGTCATATGAAAAACCATATTTTCTGGACATTTCCGTTTAATAAAGACCTAAAGCAAGCGCACCCATTTCAAACTTTACACGATCGAATCAAATTTTACGCGAACGAATAAAGATAAGATGTTAAAGAAATTGTATGAAAAACTACTCTACCTTCCAAATATATTTTTGTTTTCCCCAGGGGTTGCTTTTAATTTAATAATATTGCCACATATTTGCCGTTTCTTCGATTCAATCATGTTTCACCGTAGTTGAACACCGTTTAACAACGATGCGGCCGCGTCGTCTGCGTGGATTACTTCGCGAGGGCAAACAAAAGAGCAAAGTAAACCACACAGACGCGCTGGGCGCTAGTTGTTAACGGTAATGAACAACGGTGAAACGACGAAAACAATCTAAAGATCATCTTATTTACAGGATTATTACATGAGAAATGTCACTTAGTCATTGCCACTCAACCTTACAAGAATATCGGCAATTTCTCTGTTGCTATCGGCAATAAATATATAGGATAAAACGGTAATATTTAGCCGCTACATCCAGCTGAATTCAACATGTAAACACACAAGTTCTAGACATGACAATTTTTACGTGCATGTGCGCTTCCATTATTACTTTCGCGTATACGCCATTGGAAAAGAGTGGATTCATCACCGATTATCAACGTTTGGATCCTGTACAAAGGTATAGGAAGAGTTTGTGGAACACTCGTCCAACCAAGGTATTTTTGGTTACATGCTTAACAATGGGTGTATGGATTAATATGCCTATACGTCTAACCTTACTTAGACGTCTAAGATACCATCTTAGGCGTCTAAGAGTTTCCTAAAGCAACGAATCACAGGGCCGGATACCCCAAACAGCCAATTATCTTAAGCGTATTAAATTATTGACCAATGAAATCTTAGATGCGTACGATTTTACACGCCTACGTCAGCTTTCTTACACGCTTAAGCATGTTAAGAGTGACCATTTACCATAACTAGTGATGAACGGTATCTCAAATTCGATCAAAACGTACTGACGGACGTTCTTTTAATAGGCGGGTGCTACTTGAAAAATCAGTGGTGGTCACACAATCAGATCAATTTCTGGCTGATATCAGGCGTACTAACATGATGCCTCTACTGACGTGAGCATAGCTAGCTTGAGATACTACATTTACATTATAATCTGACATTTTCTTACCTTACTGTATTTCATCTACAATCTACGAAATAAGTCCTTGGAACGCTTTGTACACTCTGTCGAAAATCCGTGCAGAAGTTCATATGATCATGGAAATGACGTATATTTTGCCTGGGAACAAGCATGACATCTACAACAATGATTTCCCCTTCCCCTCTCCCCATCAATCAATGTTGGAACACATTGGGAAACCGCTGAAGACATTGGCATAAAATAAAATGGATAATATAGATGTAGAGCTGGCATTTGCACAGTAAGTGGCATTCGGTGAGAGCAAAATATGAAAATATAGGGTCATTAGGGGAAGACGAACAGTTTTAGATAAAAATTATGGGGCATAGGGTGAGAATATGACCTTTTTAAAATGGGGTCTTTGGGTGAGAGCCAAAATAAGCCTAAACTAAATTTCTAGTTTTAAGTGGCAATGTTATTTCAAAAGAAGTAACAAAAACAGTGATAGATGCATGACGACTCGTTGCTGGTGACAAATGGTTGAAATTGACAAATGAAAAGGAAAAAGGGGGCCTTTCTTCGAGTGACAGAACAAGTGATCATAAAAATATGGGGGGGTCTTAACAGCCCTACATACGCGTCACCTCCAAAGTGGGAGTGCCCCCAGGACACTGCACGGGGGGTGCTCCTTCCAAATCTTTTGTACGGGGATGTGGCACGCAAACCTCTATACCTACATTTTGCTGTTTTGATACCCATCAATTAATATGATCAAAACCGGTGGTACCTTTTTAATTATCAATTATTTTATATCTTATTTCATTCACTTATTTCATTCACTTATTTCATTCATCCCTTATTTGATACTATTCAATTCTCCAATACAATAAAAATTACTTACCAATTCTAACAAAATCTAATCTATGAATCATTTTGAACTGTTCGCCTTCATCTATGACTTCTTTGTCTTATTAATTCATATAATTTTAGCGTCTCTAAATGAAGGGTCTGAATCCACCCCATTATGATTTGCCATAATTTTGCCGGCTATAATAGTGATTATTATTATGATTTTCAGTATGATTTTCTTCGTATCTTATAACTGAATTGAACTGATTATCGTGCCATACTTTATGATCGATCACTGCGCATGGTATCTAGAGTACGAGCTTCTTCAAGGTGTTATTGCGAGCTATCACATTGATGATACCGTCCATCACTACAATTATCAATCTTAGACGTGTAAGAAGTCTTAGGCGTGTAAAATCTTACGCGTCTAAAATTTCATTGGTCAATAATTGAATACGCTTGAGATGATTGGCTGTTTGGGATTTCTGGTCCTATGATTCGTTAATTCTCGCTATTCACAATAAGGGCGCCGCCAGCGGTTTGCAATGTAATCGTGATGTATCATGGGAAAAGGTCGACATCCAAGTCCGCGCAATACGAATATTACCATGCTATTACATAGGAACACGTGACCATATTTTTTAGTTTGTCAAATTGTGCACATTTCAAATCACATTATTAAGTAGGCCTATTATTGAGTATCGATTCGCGTGTAACACCTTTATTTTGACAAACTAAAAAATATTGTCACGTGTTCCTATGTAATAGCATGGTAATATTCGTATTGCGCGGACTTGGATGTCGACCTTTTCCCATGATACATCACGATTACATCGCAAACCGCTGGCGGCGCCCTTATTGTGAATAGCGAGAATTTAAGTCTACCGTGAAATTCTTAGGTGTTTAAGATTGCATCTTAGACGTCTAAAATTAGGCGTGTTATCATAGGCGTATTTAGAAGGCATCCGCCATCTATGGACGTTGATACAACGCCCATACCACCATGCTGATTTGTTGTTGTTTGTTTTGTTTGTTTGTTTGTTGGGGCGGGGTGTTTTTTGTTTTGTTTTGGGGTTGTTTTATTTTTGTGGAAAATGGATAGCTATCATGAATTTCCTATATTCAGTGACTGGGACATTCTTGGCTATGCACAAAGTACAGACCAACACAGATATCGTACACAAAATCTAAATACCATGTTTGATGTCATTGTAAGAGCAAAATGAAGTGTCGCTGGGCTTTATTAGCCTGAACCTTTGACCGACCAGAATAAAGGATGGTCTTTTAAGACTAGTTAGGATTACTTAGGTTATTTGACCTCTTATTTTAGCTTTTTAGTGCAATTAGGGTTCATTTTATAATCGGAAATGACATATAACGTGTTACTTTTTGGTTTTTACTCGACAATTTTCTTCATGTTTTCAGTTCCAGCAGCATGTCCAGATGGCTTTTCTGGCGACTTATGTGATGTCCAATGTCACTGCAAGAATTATAACACTTGCAACAAGGCGACAGGTGCATGTGTCGATTACGAATGCGCTGATGGTTGGGGAGGCAACGGTTGTCGACAAGGTACGTACAAATTAAAATAAATATCAAAGAGACCAATTTTTCATATTAACTATTCAAATGGCTGTACGCGTATTATTTTAAATTAAATCATATTTTAATTTAAATCATTTACTTGATTGAATCATATTTCGTTCAGCATTACCAGCCCATTACGAATTCATACCGCGGATTGTTAGAGTCAGTGATGCTTCATTGACAATACAATGGAATGCTTGGGATGCAAGCATTGACTACGGCACTGGACCAGCTGAGAAATATCAAATATATCTTGCACAACAAGGGCAAACGTTAGTGCCGGTTGCAGAAAGTACGGATACTGTAGAAGAAATAACTGGTCTTTTGCATGACACTACTTATGACTTTGCTGTGAGTGTGTTTCGGGTCATTAATACAAGATCATATGAAGGAAGTAGGGGACCTATTACCAGTGCTACAACATCTTGTGGAGGTTAGTGGTGCATAATAGAGAGATTGCGATTATCCATACGCCATATGCAGCCCTTTCGTTTATAAAGCGTTCATACATATATGTCTACATATCGCTAGCTTCGCCTCCAAGTTTCATTGTCACAGTACTGGATAAAGAAGGGTGACAAGGAAGATATTTAGTGGCCTCTATAACCATTCTGGTTATAGAGGTTATATAGATAACATTATTTTAATTCAGCCTGATTTTGAGTTTAGATTTTTTATTTATTTTAGTGACATTTTTGCCAAAATCAACCAAAAAAGTAACATTTTATTAGGTTTCCTGTCGCTGCGGCGCTATTCAAACAACAGGGTATTTTTACTAATACAGTGTTTTTGTGAGGAATTTACTAACGGGCCTTTCAGAAAGGCTAGGTAAAAAGCGAAAATAGATCGATCTTTTGGTGATTTTTTCCCCGACAAATCCAGTGTTTTGTGATCACTTTTTGAGCTTTCGATGACCGGTTATTTCACCTTGATCATGTTGATCACAGATGTCCAGGTTCACTGCACTTCCCGTCGTGGGACTTTCCCACAAGTTCTTGATTGGTTTAGCAGAGAGTCGTAGACGTGATCTAGAGAATACAATCCTATGTCTCGATTCATGGTTTTGTCGCCCCTCCTTCTGATCCACATGGCTTCGCAGACTTTTCTGGTAAATTAACTAGAGTTTTTGTCTATTATCTTTGCCCCCTCCCAGTTGATAACATGGTTTTCTGTCGCGATATGGTCTGCTATGGTGGAGATTTGTTCTGTTATAGATTCTTTTCGCTGGGCTCTGGTGTAACTTCTGCTCTTTACTTTTTCTGCGTCCTTCTGGTGTTCTTTTTTAATCTGGTTCCTCTAGTGAGCCTGGACATTTGTGATCAAGATGACATAACCGGTCATCGAAAGCTCAGAAAGTGAGTACAAAACACTGGATTTGTCGGTCAAAAATTACTAATCGTATGAAACAATCCTACAAATGAAACTCTTTAATAAATCGTTGTTGTTGCAAGATACATCACATTACTCGTATGATCGCATGGATTAAGAATGTATAGTTTGTGCTATCTACGGCCTATCGTATTGAGTAATTCCACAAAAACCATGGGGTGTATGTATTTGAACTGGAATAGCCCATTTGTACGCTTCGAATACATTTTTTCGAAAGTATGGCACAATGTTTTTCACATAGGCAGAAACAAACAGATTATGTTCATGCATCCACATTTGTCTTGTAATAAACCAAATTAAAAACACCGCCTCTACCACTAAATATGTCATGAAGATACATAACCCTGCGCAATTATTGTAATTAAAGAAAAGTAATAATATAGTCACCAAGAAAAGTAAACATCGCAAAGATCCATTGAAGGGGGTTTACTGTATAGATAATTACCAAAATTATATACATTCCTGTTTTACCATAATTATATAGTATTTCAATAATTTCAACAAAAAAAATGTGTAAAACCCATCTCAAATTATGCACTTCTGACCACCATGTCCATTCTAGATATGCTACCCATCATGGCTTACCGGTAAAAAGTGGTTCTTAAGTTAAAATTCTAACAGTTATTTGTTAAACTTCGATGTTTACCTTTTAAGAAATAAATTATTATGTCGGACAACTGTCCCCTCAGCATAGACTTAGAATAATCCCCTTCATAAGACTGGAATAGCATGAATCAGCATAAACCCAGACACAATAATAAATTGATTCAATATAAATTCAACTGGAATAGTATGAACCAGTATAAACCAAGACACAGTGGATTCGATATGAATACTTTCCACGTCGTTTTATTTTCTAGTGCCATCTCAAGCACCGACCATAACTCAAATAAGTCAAGATATAGGACCACATGCTGTTCAATTGGAGTGGACGGTATGTTAAGCCTCTCTGTGCTAGTCTTTCTAGACGGACTACTCTGTACCTGTAGCATATCCCAGCAAACACAAAAACGTTTTTAAAACGTTTTAAATAAGTTATATTTTAGGTTTTGGTTTAGGTAAAAACGTTTTAATAACATTAAAATGTCGGGTTATATCAAGGTCATGAAATCGTTTTAAACGTTTTGTATGAAAACACACTACAACAATATTTTTAAAATGTTTTCGAAATGTCATTGTAAACTATTTTTGCAAATATTTTTGGCCAAATATTTTGTCAACACTTAAATAACATAATGTTAAAATATTTTCACCCATCAAACACAGAAATGTTCTTAAAATGTTTTTAAAACGTTTTAATAACATTTAAATGTCGGGTTATATAAAGGTAGTGAAACCATTTTAAAAACGTTATTGTAAATATTTTGGGCAAACACTTTTTGCAAAATATTTTTTGTACCAAGTTTTCAAAAATGCTTTTGGAATGTTATTAAAACGTTTTTATACCCTTTATATAACCCGACAATTAAATGTTTTCTGTAAAACATTTATGTTTGCTGTGCAGTAAATTACCAACAAATGCTATGAAAACGTTTTATAACATTAATGTACCATTTATATAACCCGACATTTAAACGTTTTCTGACAACCTTTTATAACCTTTTGCGAATGATGTCGAAAACGTTTTGTGTTTGCTGGGATATGGAGCTGAAAACACTGTATGGTGATGTGCCTTTTGAATGTGCGGGTAGGATAAATGTCATGATATAGGACATAAAAAAATCCCGATCTCTATTTACAATCAGTGGGTATTTTCAAGAGGGTTCTAAAGTCACACTTGTTTCCATAGATTTTGTAGCCTTCACAGGCAGTTCTCATTTATTTATTTTTCTTCATGTTCTTCTTTTGCTTTGTTTTGTGTTTTTTGTTTTGAGCGCTACGTTCTAAATGTAGCAGCGCTATATAAATATTTATAATGTATGTATGTATGTATGTATGTAAAGTATCTATATAAGTAGTTGAAATGAAGAAGCCCACAAAATCCAATCAGCCATGAAAATATTTTGACTCAATTGGAATAGGATTTGTCATGGAAATCAGCAGCTGAAATATAAGAAATGTCGTGAAATGAATTGTTATAAACCAACTGATTGACAAATTACAATTAACTGATATTTCAAAATCGTCACTTTTTGAAGTGTTCCACACCTTTTCTCCTACTAATACTAATAACAATGTACCGTTCGCTCTTTCAAAATCGACACTTTTTGATGTTTTAACCCTGGAATTATGGAAACCTTTGGGCCTCATAACTGCTATTTGTTGGTTGGTCTAAAGTATTTAAAAGTTTACATATTTAGAATAGCACAGACTAAATGAATCCATCTGTGAGGTCAAATTTGGGTTTTTCTTGACCCAAATTTGGGGCGAAAATCAGGCTTTTTTTTTTATGATTTTTTGAAAATTTAGCATTTCCAACCATTTGCGGAGAATGTTTGCACTCAAGAGTTTGTTTTGTTACGTGGTCCGAAAAACTTTAGGCCAAAAAAAAAACCCGTTTGTTTTTTGGATTTTCTCCAAAAGAACAGTTTTGCCCAAATTTGACCCAATATGTATACTTTTATATACCAGTTATGAGGCCCAAAAGTTTCCATATAAATTCCAGGGTTAAGACCACCCTTAATGTACTACTTCGCAAATTAAATTCGTAATTTCTAAAAACGACACTTTTTCAACATATTTTCTCTTATACATGTACTACATTCACACATTATAATTCGCTTTTTCAAAATTGACACATTTTAATATTTTTAACACTCTTAAACTACTTCACAAATTACATTCGTAATTTCAAAAACAACACTTTTTCAAGCATGAAAGTTCATCTGTGTTGGGAGACATCATAATTTATGATTTTAAACTTTTGATCTCAACACAAGATTAGACATACCTCAAGTTTTCGGTCGTAACTTCGACCTTCATCGGAAGACTGGCAACCCAAGTTTGGGATCAGTGACCTTTTGGACACTTGACCCCAACACTTGGTCGTAGACTCTTGGTAGCTGAAGAGTCTACGACCAAGTAGTTTACTGAATGAGCCAGTCCGCCCACCACACATAAACACATCCCCATCGTCCTCGTTGTAATTATGTGATCAAGCGCAAAGCAGGAAAATGTGTACTAACATTCGCTTCCCTTCCTATTCGACCCTCCAAAATTACATGCCCTTTTGGGGGGCTTGTCAATGATTGCTTGCACTCCCCTTTAGTATTCCACGGTTCATGTTATTACTGATTTACCCTAGCCAACATAGGTGTACTTATATATTTACATTATTCACTGTGTGTTTATTCTGTGAACCAAAATAATAATAAAGTATTTCGAATATTATTTGGGTAAACAAAGTTATTTGGCACTTTTGTCATGGTTGTAGGTTCCTGCAGGTAGCGACTGGATTAAATGTTCATCGGGGATATCTGCATTCATCGTTTTTTATGCAGATGGACTTGAAAAAAGAGTTGAAGGTAGTACCACCAGAAAAACAGTGATAGACAATTTATATACATGCGAAGAGTACTATTTCTCTATGCAAGTAGCGAATAAAGACAATATTGGACCTAGAAGTAATGGTAAAACGATAATTACCGGTAAGTTGGTTGATAATCGGAATTTGCATTAAAATCAGACAATTCAACATGTTAAAAAAGAGGCAATTTACTTAACCGCACGCGGAGTTTGCTGTGGGTATGGGTGGGGTGTTTTGGGGGAGATGAGCGGATGAAATAGTTCAGTGTTATTCAATAACATATAGGCGACGGGTTTATAAGGGCGCGAACTGACAACGAACTCATCTTCATTTTAGACTTACTGTAGACAAATCTGCTTTTCATTTGACTTTTATTGTGGGGAGAAATATACGGAGTCCATCTAAATTTAAAAATTAAATACTTGTTTACCCTATTATACGAATATTGTCGTGGGTTTCAACCCTAAATAGCTCCGTAATTCCTGAATGAGATCAAGTTTTTAATTTTTTTTTTTATCTTTTCCCGAGTATTCAATTGAGACTATTTGGGCAGTAAATTTTGAACCACTGATTTTTACCTCCCGAAAGTAGCAAAACGTATTGCACACAATAAGCCCGAAAGCAATTTCTTAAAGTAAATTGCAAAATAGAGTAGTCGATGGAGAATTTTGTTCTGCTTATGTTAATACCATTTTCGGCACAATAGACTTTATTGCCCCCAACTTATAGCAATTTGAATAAAAAACACAGATCTTTTCCAAAGTGACAAAAATTTACATTGACTTTTCCCTCCAAGCATGCAGATATTGAACACAGTGGAGTTTAGCATTCATATATCAGACTGAATGAGCCCGTAACAAACGGCAACGGAAATCGTATTGAAGGAGGAAATATCCAAATGTGTCACATTTGAAACTGCACCTTTTGTCATTCAAATGCGTATAGCTTAGTAGAATAAAGTCGAATTGTGCCGAATTAGGCATCAAAGCACGCAGAATAAAATTAATTTTTTATTGACCACTTTATTTTGTAATTTAGTTTTAGTGTTTTTAAAAAATTTGTTCACGGATACTTTTTGTGTGCAGTACGTGCGATGATAATAACCGATAATTAAGCTGTAGTATTGGGAAGCCAATTCGTAACTGATTGCTGCTCAGAATGATGGGTTATTCTGCTGTTGTATGCAGATACTGCACAACTGCCAGTTTCCAATTTTGTTTTTTCGTACAATTATTATCATGTCTATTGGATTTTGTTTCCAGCACCGGAGAAAGTATCAGCTTTATCAATCACATCTACATCCTCTGAAATCTTACAAGTCACCTGGACAGAACCTTCCGGTTGTATATTCACTGAATACGTTGTCTCACATCGACTCACACATCGTGATCAATGTCATCCAGAGCAAGGTCAGCCGATGGATGAGAGGACATTGGAAACAAGTGTTAATATAGATGGGCTGGACGCATATTCTACATATGAAATAGCTGTATATGCTACATCTGGCGGAAATTCGGCAGAACCAGAGATTGACAATGGGATAACCGCTGACACAGGTAGCAAAATACGAAGTAGAGGAAGGGTGAGAAACAGACCATTACCATAGATAATCGGTGTATTGTTGAGATATTTGATTTGATTTGATTTGACTTTATTCGGTATCTCCATATTCACATACAACAATACAAGGTAAATAGATATAAAATGATATAAAATGCATTAAGATAAATAACATATAATACACATAAAAACAATGCAAGGCCCAAAGGCTTATTTCCGAAGGGGTCCTTTATACATAGAAGGGCAAAAGGCATAAATAAACACAAAAGCATACAAAACAAGTGAATATTAAAAGTATTTAAACATGATTAAAATCATTAGAAACTAAATTTGGTTAAAAAGATGAGTTTTTATAGACTTTTTGAAACTTGGTTTATCAGAAATTTATTTGATTGCACATGGTAAGTTGGCCCAATCCTGAATGGCATTATAATAAAAAGAGCCAGAAGTGATGGTAGTGGATTTGGGAATATGAAAATTTTGCGCACTGTTTCTGGTACTATATTGGTGCACGTTTGAAACTCTGTTAAAATTTGAACTAAGGTAGTCTGGGCCAACTTTATTAAAAATGTCAAAAACATGGTTCAACCTGAGTTGTTTTGTCCTATTTTGTATGTTAAGGAAATTAAGATCTTTAAAATCATCTTCTGTAATATGATACATGCAATTCTTATTTAAAATGAATCTGATAACTTTGTTTTGAGCAATTTTTAGGCTTTTATTAATCTGCTTATGTGTGCCAGCATGCCAAGAAGAAATAGAATAATCAAACAAACAAAGTACAAGAGCAAATTTGAGTCTAGAATTTACTTTTTTATGACACCAAGACCCTTTTCTTCACCATTCAAGCACTGGTCAATAGTAAGACCTAAGTATTTAACTGAGGGGGGTAGCATGAATTGTTTGCCCTTCACACTCAATGGTATAATTTTGCCAATTCTTCAATTTACGTTTTGTTCCAAAAAGAATAAGTTCTGTTTTACCCATGTGGAGAGACAGTTTATTATCAATGAGCCATTTGTTACAGTTTTCAAGATTTTTGCTAAGCTGCTGCCCAATTCTTAAGGAGCATACAATCAACACAGCTGGGCATGTCGTTCACGTAACAACGTAACAAAATGGGACACAAGATATTCCCCTGTGGAACTCCGCACGTTAAAGCCATAGAGTTGGAGTCTGAGCCATTAACATTAACAATCTGAGATCTGCAATTCCGATATGACTCAAACCATTTAGTGGAGTTCATTCCCAGAGCAGTTAGCTTTTGACATAAAATAGAGTGATTAACACTGTCGAATGCTTTCTGGATGTCAAGAAGCACCATCCCAGTAAACAGACCAGCACTGATTTGGTTTCTGATATGATCTTGAAGATAGATAAGACATGTGTCTGTGGAATATTTACCTCTAAAACCTGACTGGAATTTAATTAAGATGTTATTTTCCGTGAGATACCTGTTAAATTGTACAAACACTGCTTTCTCCAAAATTTTGGAGGCCATAGACAAAATACTAACAGGTCTGTATTTGCCTACTTCCAACCTGCTCTTCTGTTGTACTGTTGTTTAGCAGATCTTATCTCTCTTTGGACTTTATTACGTAACTTACAGTACTCTTTATAATACTCAGATATATGTTTGTTTTTATTAAACTTTGCAAGCAAACAGTCTCTTTCTCTGATGTCATCAATAATCTCACTTGTCATCCATGGTTCAGAGCGTTGTTTAATCCGAACTTCCCTTAGAGGAGCAACAGAGTCAAGAGTGTTCAAGAATATGTTACAAAACATGGACCAAGCTCTATCAACATCGTTACATAACAATATTTCAGACCAGTCAGTTTCAGACCACTTATCAATGAAATATTCCTTGCTGTAATTCTTTAAAGATCTTACTTTAACCCTTTTATGCTCGTTAAATGTTGGTTTGGATGACTTCCTTGAACAGTATGTGAAAAAGTGATCACTTAACCCAGTTGTTACCACACCATATTACTGATCACATTATCATAATTACATTATAATGTGATCAAGAGCAGACTTTGTGGTAGGGGTGATTCTAGTTGGGGTATGAATAAGTTGTTCATGTCCAAATAAGTGGAGCATGTTAGCATATTTGGTGTATACTCGGTCTTTACGTAAAGCACACATGTTCATATCACCCAAAATAATCACTTCAGAATCAGCAGTCAATTTTGAAAGGACATTCTCAAGATTGTTGATAAACTGTGAATGCTTTTCAGGCCTGTAACAGGAACCAACAATAAAAGGTTTGCATCTTGGTAGCAAAATCTCAGTCCAAATAGCTTCCATTTTGGGAATGTCTAAATCAGGCCTGGGATTAAATGCCAAATCAGAATGAATGTAGATGCAGGTACCGCTGCCATTTCTTTTACGGTCCTTACGGATAACAGAGAAATTAGGAATATGGTGAGCATGTTAGTATGCGAACCATACCTCAACAAGACACCGATTATCCATGGTAATGGTCTGTTTTGAACCGTTTATCTTACATATACGGCGAGTCAAAATAAACGAATTTGTTGTAATGGTTTATTCATTTTTCAAAAGACAAAATGGAAAAGCTGATGCATTGTACAATCAAGGTATACAACGAATATGATTGGTTACATGTCAATGACATCTATATATTTATTTGGTTAGTATGACATTGTCCGTGCTTTTCTATTACCATGATTACGTAGGATCTTTACCCAAAAGCATGTGCCCGGGGCATGTGCCAATATTGCGTAACGCCAGAGGTGAATATATTTCTTTGACACCAAGTAGGATGTAATGGTTCGGTGGCCGAGCGATCTGAGGCGTTGTGATTTCTTCGATGCTGTTGTGATCGCTTGTTCGAAACCTTGTTATTATTCCATCTTTTTTCTTATGCTGCTTTATTTTCCAGAGTATAGAAACTGATTTATATTTCTTTTTGTATTATTTATTTATTCATGTATTTATTTATTTATTTATTTATTTATTTATTTATTTATTTATTTATTTATTTATTTATTTATTTATTTAATTCCATATTTATTTCCATATTTATTTCCATATTTATTTACTTAATGACGTTTTGGGGCTCGAGAAAACCTTGTTATTATTCCATCTTTTTTCTTATGCTGCTTTATTTTTTCAGCGTATAGAAACTGATTTATATTTAATTTTGTATTATTTATTTATTCATGTATTTATTTATTTATTTATTTATTTATTTATTTATTTATTTATTTATTTATTTATTTATTTATTTATTTATTTTATTTGTCGATTGATTATTTGAATTACGTGATGATTGAGTGAGCAGATTGATCAACTGCAGTTTAAACCCCCAGGAGTATTTCGGAGGTTTATTCATTTATGATCCTAGATAAAAGATTGCTACTTTAGTTGTGTGACTTCTATTTGAATGACATAGTATATTATTATTGGTTTATTCTGTTAAGCATTATCAAGGATTATCACAGGTTTTAGTGCAGATAGGTAGTTGGTTTAGTGGTACTATCCGGTGCCTCAGAACCAAGAGGTACAGGGTTCGATTCCCATCTATGCCTAGTTTATTTGGCGCGCGATCTCATTTATTCATTTTCTGATGGCTATGCCTCTTACAGACACCCTGCCTCTGGAATCCAAACCACGGTTCGCTCTCTTCACTTCACCCTTAATCAAATCAATACAAAATTGATTCAATCGATTCTATGGGGGATTCTATTTAATTCACTAGTGGTCTTATTCCACTCGAGAGACTTATTTATTCCTTAAATAGTTCAAAGGTCAAATTACCATAGTGGGTACGTCTTACACAGACAAGAAGGTAATTCGTTCAACACCATAGAATATAAAGTCTGCACAAAAAGTTACTCAGCTGTTATAAATACGCCTATAGATTCAGAACTAATAATTGTTCAATATTGAACAAAGTTGGACAAATGGGGTATCAAAATGCGCGTAAATAAATTATCCTTCTTTTTTATTGAAATATTGTGAAAACAATTATTAGTTCTGAATCTATAGGTGTATTTATAACAGCTGAGTTACTTTTTGTGCAGACTTTATATCTATCTTTAATATACTTTTGAAACAAATGTCCTAAACCAAATCAACGCAATTTCCTTGGTACCCTCCTCGACCTATTTTGGTTGGGGTTAGGCCGCGGATTATTGTAGGTTTCCTACAAACTAGTCTTGGGGCCTGTAATGTACTGCATTTTAGATGCAAAATATCCTTGGTTGAACTGATGTAAGACCGCATGACTCTTGTTTTGTAATCTAATCTGTCGGAATCTTTGCGTTTTTTTGGGAGAAGGGGGACAAATGTAGATTGACATCCTCGTCCTAATTATTCATTTATGCAGGCTTATTTTAAGAGACATGATACAAACTAATATGGATTGTTCAATAAGAGTTCGTTAATAAGTTCGTTGTAATGTCCAAAGAGTCAGGTAATGTGGGCAGTGTTTCTAAATACGAACATGTATTATTGGCCTGTCCAAGATTATTTTGACCTGACCGCGATTATCTTTACCTGACCATGATTATCTTGACCTGACCACAACTATCTTTACCTGTCCACATTACTTGATATAATCGACAGTTGACCATACTTTGAACAAAAGATATACAATTGATAGTGGAACAAAAGAAGAGGGCTAAACGTATATTTCCAAATAAACTGCTTTAAACGTGCTAAATGATATTCATTTAATTTTTTAAAGAAGTTCCTTAAAAGTTTTGTAATATCGTTATTATATGTTTAGCTCCTAAAGGACCGCCGAGCAACATCTTGTATGACTTATCAGAGGAAATGACGCTGACTTATACCTGGGAGCAACCCGTGTGTGGCTCACGAGGAGGGGTGATAATCAAATATGAATATATGTTTGGATTAGACATAAAAGGTGGAGAGGCAACATTTGGATCAACAGAACCAGACAGCATGGTTGCCTCTTTTGCTAATCTTGATTATTACAAAGAATACCAATTTCAAATACGAGCAAATACGTCTGTGGGGGCTGGTCCTTACTCCGAAGTAACAATAGCTAGTACGCCTGAATCATGTAAGTCACACTGGTTTTGTATATAGGTAAGAAGTGCTATTTCCGTAGTTCCTGATAAGTTAACCAAATATTAAAGGGCCCTGCGTAAAACAAATCAGGGTTATGAATGACCAAAAGAATCTGATTACTTTGCACGAAAGCTAATTAGAACTATTTAAGCATTTAAGTGTATGTATAGAGATGCTGAAGTTTGATGAACTTGGTAAAAGATTAATGGAGTTTTCTGTGCGATTTGTTGGTGATTGTTATACCTGTATTTAGCCTTCTCATGATGCCATGAACAAGAAGGAAGTATTTTTAACGCGTTAAAAACAGTGCAGTATAGAGACCTGCTCCTGACTACGATAACATTGGTGGTTTATCAGATGTTTGTGGTGTTTTCTAGAATAAGATGATGTCGTAATTAAATAAAAATTCCTTTAAAAAAGGAATGTGGCGCCCAATGTGAACTTGGACGTGATATGGTGAAATCCATGGTGTGTAGATTTGGTATTATAATGATTTTTCTAGGGAAGAGTAGAAGATGATCCAAATATAAACTTAGTCCACCTCAAATGACCTGTAACAATTTGTGATTGACATTACTTAATTCACCTCGGATGACTTTGATCTGACATTCAACATTTTTGCGCTTACACCAATCATATCCATAACAATTGAACTCTTACAACTTCCTGTCAACTCTCTAATTTAAAACTCTAAATTTCTGTCTCCCAAAAAATAAAAGAGGCCCCTCATTGTGCCCTCTTTTTCTCCTATTTTAGAAAAGTTGATCAAGTATATGTTGGTATGTAAAGAAGCCTTATCCCGTTAGCTTTAATAAACCGAAACAATTATTTCAATCGGCTCATGACTTTTGAAGATATGCCCTTTTAAAGAAATGTATCTGTTTTTTACTCTGTCCGCGGAGGAGGTTTGGCTACTTTAAAGATTGAAAAGTGCATATGTTACTCCTCGCCACAACTGAGCCCGGATGTCGCCAGTGCCACTATTGAGATATGCTCCATCGAACTTAACAATAAACAATAGGAAAGAAAGGATTTATTGACTGTTTTATTGATTTTTCACTACTTAAATGTCAAGTACTATAGACATGATATACATCATTTTAAAGCTAATTTCAAGCAGAATATTTTGGTTGAATATCTCAAAAATGATGATTGGCGACATCCGGGCTCAGTTGTGGCGAGGAGTCACATATACCATGCATGAATATAAAACATTCCTCGATGATAACTTTATAACATTACTTTGATGCGGGATGGGACTTCTTTTGCTATACTTGCAATTACTTATGTTTGTCTCTGTTATTTTATGCATTTTTGTTTTATTATGTGTCTTACTTTCTTACTTTATTGTTTCTTGCTTTCTTTTTATTGACAACATAAGTCATTTATCTTTTTTGGAATAATAGGTAGCCCTGAAAAGGGCTGTTTAGTTTGTCTTTGGTTATTTTGAAGTGAGTTTACTGTGCTGCTCTGCCCTCTACCTGGTTGCCTCCTTGACGAATACAGGTTTCAGCCCTAGTCCTCATTGCATCAATTGCGTTGCGTACCAACCTTGTGCGCCGGATACTTGCGAATATAGCAGTAATAAGTTTGCAAAGATCTTGGATTTTGCCACAAATGAAGAAATCGAGTGGTGTGAGGTCTGGTGATCTTGCAGGCCACTCCACAGCATGACCCATCCAAACCTCTCTGTTTGCTATCCGTGGACAGAGTGAAAACGGGTACTTGTCTTTAAAATGGCATATCTTCAGAAGTTGTGAGCCGATTGAAATAATTGTTTTGGTTTATTAAAGTTTATTAATTTCTTTACATACCAAAATATATTTGATCAACTTGTCAGAAATAGGCGAAAAAGAGACGCAATGAGGGTCCTCCTTTTTTTGGGACACCCTGTATTTCAAAGAAATTGCATTACACGTTGTTGAGAATATGCATAGTCCATTTATATGCCCCATCCCCAGAATTAATTAAAACGTACTATCGCTCCTTCTTTTGTACAATGTTGAATAAATGTTTGAAATAATTTTTATACAAAGATCCTGATGCACCACCAGAAAAGATTAAACCTGGCGAAGGAAATAGCAAAGGACAGCTGCGCTTTAGTTGGCAACCCCCTCCTGAGGACAATCGCAATGGTGTCATCATCCTCTATGAATATCAGTTTGATATACACTCAGAAGCCATGCTGACAGAATGGGCTGTTAATGATACAACAGATGGCACATCTGCCGTCTTCACCAACTTACCACACGACACACAGTTTCAGTTCCGGATCAGGGCTCTAACATCAGTTGGTCATGGACCATTTAGTCCATTTGTAATCGCCAGAACACCTTCAGGTAGATTTACCTTATTAATTTGTCATGTTTGTTAATAAGACTCTCCGATATTCTCTTTTCAGACCAATGTCATGTATCGTGTAAATAGACTTATTTAAATAAAAATCACAATTATATTGAAATTTCCTTTACCTGGTACAATGATTCGTACCTTAACTCAAATTGATTGCACTGCTTCATTAAAATGAAAAATAAAATAATATAAGTTGCAATTATTGGTCAGTGGACAAATGTGTGCAATCGAAACAGTACATCACATTGTACGTAATGGTCCTCTGAGGAAGCCAAATTTAAAACAAAAAAATGAAAGGTTTAATGGAAATCAGGGGCACTTGAGCTGTGATTTTAAACTAAAAAAGTATCAAAGCCGGCGACGTAAGTGTTAAAAGACAGCTGAAATTCAGTGGGCAACCCAATCCTGAGGACGATCGCAATAGTATCATTATCCTCTATGAATATCAGTTTGATATTTACTTCGAAACGAAAGAATGGGCTCGTAATGGTTCTACGTCCGATACATCAGTCATCTTTGGACACTTACCACACCATACAGAGTTTCAGTTCCGGGGCAGAGCTGTAACATCAGTTGTTCCTTAACCATTTTTCTAATTTGTAATTTTTTTTTTTTTTTTTTTTTTTTTATTCATTTTGCTTTTATATTAAACAGGACATAAAATAAATGAAAGATAGGAAGAATAAAAACAACACACACAACACAAATACAAAAGCATCTCTTATATTATAATACATGACTAGTACAATACAATATTATGCATATTTTTAAATTCGTTTAAATACTTTGTTTGTCCGTGGGCACATGAGAAAGACAATAATTTGTAATTGCCAGAACACTCCCGTCAGGTATTCTGGATACACCGTACTCTTATCATTAGTTTTTCATGTTTGTTAAAGACGTTTTGGTAATTTTTGTTGTTGTGACGTATGTCATTAATTGTCTAAACAAATTGAATTTAAATGTAATGGCATACACTGTAGTGTACATTTTTGTCTAAATTAAATATCTAATTATTGTAAAAGGATTAATTTTGCTTGTTGTGTCGATGAAATTGAAGAATAATTATAATAGAGGTTCGAGTGCTTCACCTGTAGGTGGTTGAAATGCCTATAAGTGGTTGGAAATATCTTTGGATGTTGGACTGCTTCGCAAGCGGTTGGAATGCCATTTAGCGGTTCGAGGGCCTAGCTCATTTACATAATTTGCCTCTGAGGAGGGCTAATGAACCACTTATGGACCACTAAGAGACGGTTGAAGGCTAATAAGTGGTTTGAGTGCTAACATGTTGGTGGTTGGAATGCTTGCTTCTGAGGCGGTTGGTACGCTTCCAAGGTTGTTTGAATGCTTCCTAGGCGCTTTGAATGCTCAGCTCATTTACATATTTCGCCTCTGAGGAGGGCTTATGAACCACTTATGAACCACTAACTGGCGGCCGAGGGCTAGCAACAGGCGGTTGAGTTCTAATAAACGCATATTAACTCACTGTTATATATAGCATTGGAGGCATTTTTCATTAGGCATTTATTACCGGTTATTTACCATTCAATGGAATGCCTAGCGAGTGCTAGGGAATGCTAGTTTTTTAAGTAAGGGTACGTATTAATATTTTAGTTGCATGATTTTGATACTATATCCAGTTTTCCAAGATTTTGAAAATGACCCACTTTGCACAGAGGTTTAATTTCAAAGGTATAATTCACTTGTTTGAATTTATTTCAGATGACGCCATGATTATCGGGTTCAGCGTCACCATTGGTATTTTGGTTATTATTTCCATCATTTTCGCATTACTTTGTTGGAAAAGACGGTAAGTAAAATACCGTAAACGTTCGCCTCTAAATATCCTTACAAGAATTAAGGGTATGTGCCCTTATTTGCTGATGGGATTTCTATGAGAGGGCACTTTTAGTTTGTATCTACAATTCCAGTTATGTCAAGGGACCCCATAGCGCCATTAGGCGAACGTTTATGGTAGTGTGGTAGTGTGGATAGAGTATTTTCAGCTTGACAACATTTTTTTTACTGAATTTTCCGGTTTTTACAACATTATTCGTTTTAACAGAACACTCTTTTTTATAGCTTTTTGGCTGTTATAAAACAAAAAACAGACAGCTGTGAAAAATAGACAGTCCGCAAAAACAACAAATAAATTGCCTTTTCTCCAGACAAAACTTTCAAGGCTATTAGCATTTCAAAACATATTTTCCTTAAATCTCTACAAGATGATGTAAAGGACATTATATATCCTTTCGTAATGCCTTTTATATACAAAATTATATGTCATGAGTTAAAAAAAATGTTGGCTGCAGAATGTAAAAATCTGACTCTGTAAAAATAGTAATTTTCAAAAGTACTAATAATTAATCATTTCAAAACATCTTAAAAATCTATATAGTTTTTGGCAATAGACTCATTATTTCCTGGCTAATACATTGGAAAGTGGCATCATGCATCGGAGATTGAAATAGAGTCACGATTATTTGTTTGAGCATAATTTAGATTGAGTGATATATCATAAAACGATTTCAAATTTATGTTTACATCTATTGCATTCTGTATTATGCTGTGTACTTTTTTTTTCAGAAATAGTTCTAAAACACCAAAGGAAACCGATTTTGTAACAGCTGTAAATACTTCACCAGTTGCGCTAACCACCGACGGTTTTGCCAAATACAATGCGCCATCTCCAGCCAATACTAAGAATTGAACAAGCCACCTGCTTCTGATAATGTTTATCCTCCAATGAGACACACTTATGTTAATGGTGTTGTGATTAATGAGGTACGGGACGAAAACAATTACGAAAAGATGGCAATTGATGGCAAAAATAATGACAATGAGCCATATTCAACGGTCCACTAGTGGCTTTTTTTTTCTCTCTTTGAAGTTGGTTTTGCCTTGAGTTGCTTCTAAACTTCATACTGCTAAAGGCGAATAATCGTGTTTTTTCTTGTTTAAGGTTATTAATTATTTTAAACTGTTGTGATTTGGTAGTTCACATCATCTTACGAATGGTAGTGAGCTTTGGCAAAAACTACATTGCTCAATTCATAGCGAGCGTGTAGAAGAATTAAAATATCACAGATACACTTTTATAGGTGCTGCGGTTCTTGAGTTACGTTGTAAAGAGGGCTGAAACAACAACACTTTTGTAACTGTACATAACTCATTAACAACAATAAATTAAGCAAGTTTGCAAAGTATATGATTTGTAGAATGGACTTTTGCAAAACATCAAGGCGTTAATTTTCAATAATATATTGATATAGATAATGAAAATCGATTTTTAGGTTGCTTCGACCAACAATACCTCGTCTACCCTTAAACTATACTATAATATCAATGTGCATCATGTTTATTGACACTTGCACAATGAATTTGTGAACAATCGCTGTGAACAACGGGTACATGGTCTATTCGTTTATTTATAAACATTCATCCCTGGCGTAAATACAAACATTTGAATAAATATATTGTAAGGCATCAGTAGTGATACAAACATAATTAAGATAACCAGATCAAAACACTAATAAAATGGCTGTAATGAGCAGGCACAAAATCACCTTTACATAGCCATCACGCAACATTAGAATTAAAAAATAAATAATAATAAACAACTCACACTTAAGTGACCTAAAACCATTGATGACCATGACACCTACATTATTGAACTCCACGTACATATAACAAATTGGCCTACATCCTGGACACATACAGATACAAAGTAAACCGAATCGGAACTTTTGCTTCTGAATCGGAAGCAAACTTGGATTTTAAAAATGACCACTAATAAACAAATAAAAATACTTAAAAAGAAAGATTTGGTAATTCACGAAAATATGTATGCGTGTGTTTCAGATTAGTTGTTTAAATAAAAGTAGAAAATTGTAGGTCTTTTGGTGGAAAATGTTTATCTGCAATAGAAAAGGTAAAACTTTTCAAATGTTTCAAACTTTTCAGTTTAAGTACATCATTACATTTTTAAATAATTAAAAAAAATATGCATATCACTTGTAGTATATCACGAATTTTTAAAAAAAAATGACATCAGAAGGACATTACTCATATTCAGTTTGCAATTTGGTGTGTCTGATGTGCTCTCAGGTCCCACAAAAATACTGTTAAAACGTTGCAATCCGATTCAATAAATAAGTTCTTGTTATTCCTTGCATTTTCCTAAGTTTCTTTCTATGTAGTACTTATCGTATTGCTAAAGTACTTAATAAAATGTTGTTGTTTTAAGTTGTCTTTATTATTTGAATATTGTTGATTAATCTTTATAAGATAACTGTATTGTGTGCATAAAATTAAGACTGAAATAAAAGCAGATTAACAACGTATTTGTAACATATCGCGTGGTTTTTTTGCTTGGAATGCTCATAATACAACCCCTGAAAAGTACAAATTGTTGTTTTCAAAATGTACGGGAGCCCTATTCTTTAGCCCCCCCGATTGAAATCATACACAGATATATTGGGAGTGAATAAAATACCTAAATGTCATCTGGTCATAGTTTGGGTTCTTTATTATCGCAAATCGAGGCAAAAATGCAATAAGTGTACGAAAATGTAAATTGGAATTCCCTTTATTATATAAGTTGGGTACCTTGCGGTCGATACAAATTTCTACCAGACTGAATTTTGTATGCATGAAAACATTTTTACGTGGACATAAGGTGGCAAATTGTACAAGCAAACATGTGTTTTTACAACCAGCATAATGTACCAGCATAATGGAATGAGGAAACCGGGACGGCCGCGGACACTGTACTTACAGTATGTACAGCACCTCCTGGGAGATACTGAAGGGATGCTGCAGCCAAACAAAATTGTTTCGCTTGCCCAAGATCGCAACAGTTGGAGAAAGCTTGTAGTCGCCTGCTCCGCAGCCGACTGATGATGATGATGATGATAATGTATCAATAAGTTTATAACGTTTATTAATTATACTGTCATTGATGTAAATGAGGTTTTAAATCTTCGCATATTTCATACAATGTGTAACATTAACATTAAGGTTACATCATAACAATTATTGCTATTAATCATCGTTAGACCCATAATATTCAAATTTATATAATTATTAATCACACACACACCAAAAATCTACTGCTAATAACCATTTTTATTTCCGTATTAGAAGAACAGTGTTCTGAAAATAGAAACGGCACAGTTATCAAAATGCACACATAGATTAGTTTTAGAAATGTAAATAGAACGATACTAATGCATTTTTTTTCCATCAGTTGATCATTTATATCCATTGGTATTGAAGTTCTACGATACAACCACATCAACATCATACATAAACATTATCCAGCCATACCTCTGCCAAATTGAAGGGAAATGGCCTTTTAGTGTGCAAGTACCCTGTCGTCTGGTATACAGGGTGCTTCTTGTTATTGCAAGCAGCCAGCAGATGTTTCCCAGGGCAGACAAACCCTCATGCCATGGTAACTCTTTGCTGTTAAACCCAGCATGCTCAATCCATGGACAGAATGACATCCAGGAATGACATGAAAATACTATTCAATATTTATACTTCAGATAAAACATTGCTCACAAACATATAGGCCTATTACATGAAGCCACAGCATTTATAGTCAATTGGGTTTTGTGTTCAACGTCAACAAGCAAAAGTCTCCTCTCATTTCCCTGGGTGAAAGTGATTTTTAAAAAAAGGAAGGATGAAGAAAAAAAGCCTTGAATCAATTCTAAGTCATTTCCGACATAATGTCATAAAAACTATTCATACATTAAACGATGAATAATAATAATACAATATTTCGCTAACACAACTGTTGTTGATAGGCCACGAAATCAGTTTAATTTAAAAACTTATATCGGTTAATATATTTGCCTAAACAACAGTCATTGGATAGTATTCCATATTCTGTCGGTCCGTGCCACGTCACTTCCGGTTGATGATGCGACTCAAATTTGATTGAAAACAAGTCCTTGGTTCGATTTTGTGTTGATGATTTCTGTCATTGGTGTTGTGTATATTTCGATCCCAAAATGGAATCAAACAAGTTTTCAGAGTGGAAGTTACTTGTACTTGATTTATCGTTTTATATAATGACAAACCGACAATTAAATTCCATGGTCGAGTGTTGCTTTTTGAAATTGAATTTGGACTGGAGTGACAGCATCGATAGTCTCCTTCACAGCCGGTTTCTGTCGTTGGTTACAAACCGTGAGCCACGTGAAGTTTGGGCCCAAGACTTGAAGCTAGACCGACAGAATATTTCATGTGTATCACCGCGGCAGTGACATACGAAGTCAACATTGACTTTAATATATTTCCGCGTTCCGAAGTTCAAATAATTAAGTAAGTTGTTATAAAGCCATGGAGATCTACGTATATCACCTGTTCCCGTTTCTTTTTGCTGGGATTTTCTCTCCATTGTCAGTTCAAGCAGCAGGTAGGAAGACTAGTTTGAAGTATTTTAGTATAAGTTATAATGAATACTTAATATATTTAATACTTTCAATAAGCATCGTAGACACCGTACCTACTTGTTAACTCGTACATGCATATATTAAAGACTGCACAAAAAGTAACGCATCTGTTATAAATACGCCCATAGCGTCAGAACTATTAATTGTACTCACAACATTTCAAGAAAGGAAGAAAATGTATTTATTTACGCGCATTTTGATACCCCATTTGTCCAATTTTGTTCATTATTATGTTTTGATAGATCCAAGTTGTGATAATATTGGATCCAAAACATAATAATGATAAAATTGATGCTTTACCTTAATATTTATTGGTCTCGCTATGAGTTGTAAAATATTGGACTCGACTACGTCTCGTCCAATATTTTAAAACTCATAGCTCGACCAATAAATATGGGCCTAACCGATCCAATTTTATATCAATATTAACAATACAGCAGTATTTTCGAAAAAATGTCCGAAATTAAAAGTTGCAACTATTTGTAATGATTTGAAGTCAGCGTGAAGATAATGGCGGGTTTTACGTGCCACAATCCTTGCGTAATAACCATTGATCGCTGTTAACTGCAACTTTTAAATGTTTCTTTAAAAGCACTACTGTGTTACAGGGGAAAGAAGAATTACGCATCGCACACTAGCACATTTAAACATGAATTTACAAATGGAAACATAACATGCATAGGCAGATATACCAGAGAAAAACTCCGGACATACCTGCCTGTGCAGGGACTTGAACCCCAGACCTCTCGCTTGTCGGGCGAGCGCTCTAACCACTGAGCTACACAGACTGTCCCTGATAAACAGGACTCAAGTCTGGTACTTATGGATAAGAGCAGTCAAGGGTGAACAGTACAAACAACACATTACACACCAGTGTACGAGATCAATTAATGATGCTTACCCGCCAGCCTAATATAATCATACAAACAGAGGAAGAGGCTTACGCATCATACACTGGAACATGGAAACATTCAAACATTACAACTAGCACACGAGATCAAATTAATGATGCTTAATCGTTATTCTTAATAAATCAATATACAGGGGACAGAAGAATTACGCATCGCACACTAGCACATTTAAACATGAATTTACAAATGGAAACATAACATGCATAGGCAGATATACCAGAGAAAAAACTCCGGACATACCTGCCTGTGCGGGGACTTGAACCCCAGACCTCTCGCTTGTCGGGCGAGCGCTCTAACCACTGAGCTACACAGACTGTCCCTGATAAACAGGACTCAAGTCTGGTACTTATGGATAAGAGCAGTCAAGGGTGAACAGTACAAACAACACATTACACACCAGTGTACGAGATCAATTAATGATGCTTACCCGCCAGCCTAATATAATCATACAAACAGAGGAAGAGGCTTACGCATCATACACTGGAACATGGAAACATTCAAACATTACAACTAGCACACGAGATCAAATTAATGATGCTTAATCGTTATTCTTAATAAATCAATATACAGGGGAAAGAAGAATTACGCATCGCACACTAGCACATTTAAACATGAATTTACAAATGGAAACATAACATGCATAGGCAGATATACCAGAGAAAAAACTCCGGACATACCTGCCTGTGCGGGGACTTGAACCCCAGACCTCTCGCTTGTCGGGCGAGCGCTCTAACCACTGAGCTACACAGACTGTCCCTGATAAACAGGACTCAAGTCTGGTACTTATGGATAAGAGCAGTCAAGGGTAAACAGTACAAACAACACATTACACACCAGTGTACGAGCTCAATTAATGATGCTTACCCGCCAGCCTAATATAATCATACAAACAGAGGAAGAGGCTTACGCATCATACACTGGAACATGGAAACATTCAAACATTACAACTAGCACACGAGATCAAATTAATGATGCTTAATCGGTATGATAGGCGTATTTATAACAGCTGCGTTACTTTTTGGGCAGACTTTATAACGTTTGTTTTAAATGATCGTCCCGTAGGAACTCGATAACCATTCATTATGTAAAACATGTAATACCTTATGAATAATTTCCTTCTTATTTAGTGCACAAAATAGATGTCACAGTTTTACAAACATCTCCGTTGCTGGTAGATTTGGATTCTAATACAGATGCAGTGTACAAGGGTTTCCTATCTGATGCAGACAGGAGTGGAACCTTCAACATTGGGAGGACTAGTGATACAGGACCCGGTGATCGTGGTACTGAAGTCATCAGTCCTAGTGGTACTATAGGCAACGACGGGTTTCCATTAGGAAGTACAGTGACATACGACAACCCAGCTGAATTCAAACGAATCAATGTGATACTTGATGGTGGTCGTGCGGGGGAAGGGAATGAACGAATAGGAGCATTTTATGTAAAAGCGGTGCCATCTGGTGGTGGTGATACTGTCAAAATTACTACTATAAAACGACCCGCTCACGGTAAATAAATACTTACTGAATTGTCCCTTTCCTGTTTACATGAGCATGTGGAAATTGTTGTTTAGTTGCAATATAATACCAAAGGAAATTGGAATGATCCAAACTTAATTAATTGGATGCGATCTGAAAAGTCATAGTATTACTTTGTAAAAAGATACACATTTATGAACACTGTAACAAAACACCTATAAACATGTCATAGTACGTATTATACATGTATTGTTAATCGTATGCAACTCCTCCTATAAATGTACTCCTCGTATCCTATTTAGGTCCAGAATAGAGCAAAGGAAGATATAATATACAAATTTATGTCAATTTTGTAGCGCTATTTAGTGAATATAGGTGCCGCGCGGGGAGAGAGGCAGCCCACACATTTTTGCCATCTTGAATTTGTTAAATATATTTTGCAAGATGGCAAAATGTGTAAATTCATTGTTTATTGTATACAATCAAGAAAATGGATTCACCTATGCATGGCCGTCAATAAGATCATTATGGTGAACAACTAATAATGTTAATGTGATTCAATTACGCAGTTTTACCTCACCGGTCCTATCATTTTCCAGGCTGTCATCAACGACGCTTCTCAAGGTTGCAGTTCTCACTACTGGAAATATGTCGACGATCTCACATTTGTTGAGAACCGTACATGTAGTGAGAAAGGCAACCTTCAGTCTGATCTTGATGACTTACTAGACTGGTCTGTAAGTAACCACCTGAAACTCAACCCTGACAAAATGTCAAGCCATTCAAATATGTTTCATGAGAAACCCACCTTCTCATCCCATTCTGAAGATAGGCAATTCATTGCTTTCTTTTGTTTCATCTGCCAAAGTCCTGGGCATCTTCATACAGCAAGATCTTAAATGGGATGCCCAGGTGGATTACATGTGCAAGTGTGCTAACAAACGCCTCTTCATGCTCCGTTCTCTGAAACGTTTTGGTTTCAACGTTTCAGAGCTGACCACAGTTTACGTCCCCTTTGGAATACTCTGATGCCTTTTGGCATTCATCGCTCACTGTTAAACAATCAAGTACACTTGAGCGTGTCCAAAAAAGGGCATGCAGAATCATTTTGGGTGCTAATTATATTTCGTATGATAATGCAGTTAGTGTATGTAAGCTAACCGCTCTCTCTCTCTCTGCCAGGAGGGAACTCGCTTAAGTTCGCGCAATCGCTTGCTCAATCAGAGCGTACCAACATGTCCATATCTCCAAATTGCGTGCACGCACAAGCAGATTTGCTGAAAGCCCCATTCCCTACTACATTAATCTGCTGAATAAGCAGTAGTAGCTTGCACATTGTGCCCCTTTGCATCCCTCTGCTCTTTTCCATGTCAAGTTGCATTTTTTCTTTTTCTTTTTTCTTTTTTTTTTTTGTTTGCTTTATAATTATATTTAACTAGATTTCGCGGTTCTCGGGTTGGGTGGTTCTCATTATAGGCATATCTCTAATTACCAAACACCCGTTACCCATATACCCGCCCTGACCTTTTTAACTACTATGATATAGGCATGCGTCTCTTAGTGATCAATATAATGGGCTATAGGCCTTACCTGGTTCTGTTCCGATGAGATACACCTGTAAATTAGTCACATGCACACTGTAATGCTTTGCGATACCCGCACTGCGCCCATCTGTACTACGCGCACACGCCCGTTGATAATCCGCGTACGCGCTCTGCGAGCACACGATAGGTCCGCGCGCACGCGATAGCGCGGGGACAGAGGGACAAACTCTCTATAATTAGTAGGCCTATTGGTTTCTTTCATAACATTTGTTTCTTGTTTCTTGTATAGTGCAATTCGGCCGTTTGGCCGCGATGTTGTGCAGGTTAATAAAATTAAAAAAAATCATATCATATCACCGTTATCTTATTGTTCGTCAAAAAAGAAAACATGATGCGTTTTTCTAATTAGGAATCTCAATTCAAAAGCCCAAATATTCCTGATAGCCCAAAACAGTACCACAATCTCTATATTCAGGCAGATTTTCCCCAATTTTTTTCTGCTGTATTAATTCAGCCACTATCAAATCAACCAACACGAAAACTGTCAGCATAGGGGACTCCGTTGATCTAGAAGTGTCCACGAATATCCCTAACGATGATTTGAGATGGAAACACAACGAGCAGCCTATAACAGCATGGAACGCCAAGAAAACAGTGACTATAACTAATGTGAGAAAAGCAGATGCTGGAATATACGAGTGTTATCAAAATGGTAGACACGAGGATGGTCTACATGCTATCATGAGACTGATAGTGAGAGGTAGGTTTACCTGCTGGGCTGATATCTGCCACGGGCCGGAGTTGGTGTATATTATACAGTGGACTTCGGTTATATATATAAATGCGCTTTTATAAATGCACACGTGACCAGATGGCCAGCGCCATATTTACATTACATCACTGTCAATCACCTGAAATGGCGACCATTGAGGGAGTGGCTACAGTTGTGACCTTGTTTCGTGGCTGGCACTGGCAAGGAACATTGGCTGGAGGTTCGATGCTAAAGATAAACAATAGATTACGTAACGCATTTTCCCTCTGATACCGATTTGATTTACCCCCGGGCTCATGATTATTGCACAGCACCCCCCGTACAAACATAACTATTTTTATTTATTTATTTATTTATTTATTTATTTATTTATTTATTTATTTATTTATTTATTTATTTATTTATTTATTTATTTATTTATTTATTTATTTATTTATTTATTTATTCTAAGGCCATCAGGGAGTCTCCATCAATTCCAGTTTTCAGAAAGAAACTGAAAACTCACCTTTTCAGTTACCTTCTTTCTTGATCCTTCTGTGTTTCTTTTTTTTTTCTCCATCCTTTCTCTCCTTGTTCAGCGGCTTTGATTAAAGCCCCCCTTCCGTGTAAAGTAAAACTTTATAAGCCGTTTGAACCTAACTGAACAAAATTGACGTATACAATTACAATATATAATACCACGACAATAATGTGTATGGAGATCTAACTTGTCACACTGGCCGAATAAACCATGCATTACATACGTAAATTGTACGTCAAAGTGTCATATAACGTATGAGCGTAATATATTGTAGACATCTTCCTTAACATCTTCCAGCCGGGATGATTAGATCACGTACAGTCATCTACGTGTTTATACTCTAAGTTGTACGTCAAAGGGTGTACAGATTACCTATTTAGCATGCTGCGACACAAAAATGTGCTTAAAAACACATTTTGAATTGTGTTTTGTCCATTTTGATACTTTAATTGAATGTGAGCGAGCGATTGAGTAAGTTAGGATTGAGGGTGTCGGGTGGGGACATCTAGCCTATTAGTTCGAGAGGGTCATTATTCCGAAAAGGGCTAAAGTTATAGTCTCGTCAATTTACGTTCAAATTAAGAGTTAAAATTAGGGTCAGAGTTATGTTCATTGGTGGCACTACCGGGGAGGGGGGGGGCGGGTTTCTAAGTTCCCTTTTAGATATGTCTGAATAATAGGTTATATGGCTTTAGGGGTAAATATACCAAATGTTTACAATTATTTCTGTAGAATCAAAGAATTATAGGTGTTCAAACTATATCGTAACGTGACTTTGGTCATGTACATATACCACGTTAGATTTTTGGGAATGACCGTGATACAATTTACTGTTAAGTGCCAGAGGTAAAAAGCCTGGTTTTTTTTTAACAACAGCTTGTCCAAAAGGAAAATATGGTTCAGATTGCCTCAGTGACTGCAAAACATGTTACAACGGTGGAAAATGTGAAGATTCAAGTGGTATATGTGTCTGTCGTCCCGGCTTCCAAGGAGAACAATGTGAAATACGTAGGTAGAGTATGATTGTCCACCGAAATCAGATATCCAAATGATATAACGAATCATTCTATTCATATAATTTAAAATTATCAATCGTCAATTAAGTTTACAGGAAGTGACCAAAGGCTCCTATGTAATAATTGTAAAACCACCTCATGACAACTCTCCCTTATCCGGGGGTAGGGTATGTTATCGAACTGAAAGGGTAAGGAGCGTTTGCCAGCCACCCAAATATTTTACGCTGTGGGCTAATGAAACTTGCAGGATTGTCATTTTAATGTGTTCCTTCATAAATTCCTCGAATATAATTGTATGTGTTGACAAAATAGAATACCTTATCAACGTGTCCAATATTTTCTGGGGTAATGAGCCCATGAGATCCGAGATCAAAACATGTCAAATCAAAAGAACGCCCATTATTTGTTTTCACTCATGTGTAGTAGCAGTGGTAGTGGTAACATGCAGTTCGTAGTATTATATAGTATAAGAAGCAGTAGTTATATATATTTATTATGTTTTTGAATATACTAAATTTCTTATTGTTTCAAAGCATGTGGTAACAACTTATTTGGAGGAACATGCTCAATAGAATGTTCACACAATGTCGGCAGAAATTGTAAGGACAGAATATTTTGTGTACCCGACCCTGTTGGATGTTCCTGTACTACTGGATATATGGGAGATATATGTGATGCAGGTAATGAATACTGTATGGATGAACTGTACACAAATTTCCAGTTTTAAATGTGTAAATTGGCAATTGATGTGATTATATCATATTTTAATGCCATTATTACGAATCATGGTTCTTGAATTCTGCTAGTGTACAATAACTATCAGGAACCAATTATATGTAGAACTGATGTTGGTACACTGTTTGAAGTTTCTGGAACATCTTATTTTCTGAGGACCAGTATAACATTCCTAAATCGTATAGAATAAATGACTCGACATCAGCAAAGCAAGTGAGATTCCTAGCTTCAATGTTATTCTGTAAGCTTTCAACATTTATGGAGCACACCACTAAATAATCGTCCCATTGAAATACACGTGAAAACACAAGAAAGTAAATTCGTTTTTCTACCCTTTTGCCTAAAGATGAGAAAATGTCGTATGGATTTTCTAAAAGTATAAAGTCTGAAATTTAATAAAAATATATTTTTTTTTTTTTTTTTGGGGGGGTCCTTTTAGTCGAATTTTTTGAGCTACGGGCACCTGAACAGCGCCCTCACGAATTTCAGCCGACAATTTTTCGCCTCCTTACCAGATCCGGCCTTGATATCATTCCGACAACCTGTCACTAATTCACAATCGAGTTGAAACATTTCTTGAATAGATTTTTAATGCTGAGGTTCAACTCTACAGTGTGGGCCAAAAACAACTTTACCCAATTTAAAAGGTTCATATCTCAAAATTGAAAAGTCTGCTGCAAATTGTTTTTACATATTCGTAAAGAACATCTTTTTTAGAGTATTTGGTGAAATAACTATTCAAAAATGTATTAAATTAAAAACGTGACGCTAGTTTTAAATCAAAGAGTCAAAATTAACTTTGTCCACGCGAAGGCCTACTAGCTGTCGCGTCGCATCACTTGCAATGGCGAGTTCGATAAAGAATGAGAACCACTCAGTATACGCACAAATTTGTTCAACAATTTTATATAACACAATCAAATAAATCAAGCATGAACAATTTGAATGTCAAGCTATGATATTTCGTCATGATATGCAGCTTTCACGCTGCAAAGATAAACACAATTCTCTTCAAATATGCGCAATCAGTAACCTCAGACCTGATTTTTTGTCATTACGAAATGTTATCTACAAGAAAGTTTGAAGTTATTGAACTTATTGCGTTCGTGGTATGTTCGGCAAATTGTTGCTTCGACAACTGACTCTGGGATTAGCTGCAAGTTTCCTTTGAACCGCTGCAATATTTGCAGCTGAACGACCAGTTCGTGGACGTCCGCTCTGCTATGCATATTCATCACACTTCCGAGGTTGTGAAAGTTGTTCGTATGTAGAGTTATGGTAGGTTTCGGTGGGATCTTACGTTCGGGAAACGAATCCGAAATTGACGCTGCACTACCAAAAAGCTTTCTGTTCTTAATTAAGTATACCTCTGCCATAAAAGTCATCTCTTGTGTTGTGAATTGCCTGATCTTGACACCTTGCAAACAAGGAATAAGCCACGCAGTCACAAAATGCACGAAGGCCTTTAAAATTCAAAAATTGCTCCAGATAAAACCGTTGTAATTGTGTAATTTTTATGCTAATTGTTGGTCAATGACAGGAGTGAAGTTCGAGTACATGACAAGTAAATGGGGGTTAAAATCGATTGTATTTCTTTCATACATGTAAAACAATCATCACTTTTCAAAGACAAGCCAAACGTGTTTACCAATTACATGTATGCCTAACGCATATGTATGCCGTACTCTTAGCGATCGGACACATACCATTGAATTACGTGTGGACAAAGTGATTTTTGACCCTCGGACGTAAAACTAGCACCATTTTGTTAATTTAGCTTCTTTTGCTTTCATTTCTTCATCACATACTTTTAGAAATATATACAATTAGAATATGTAACAATATTATGAATAGCTCTTCTACAATTCGAGCAACCACCTTCTGAAATTGGGTAAAGTTGTTTTTGGCCCACACTGTATTGTTTTCGTCAAAAACAAGCACGCTTCACTTAAATTTAGTACCCTCGAGAGGCTGATATATTTCGCTCAGGCGCTATTTTAACCGGAACTATACAAGGTTACACCAAATGCGGAAGGATTTAGTGTTGTGCCCCCTTATAAATAAAAAAAAATTCCTATGCCTTTATATCAAGTGATTTTAAAACGTTTTCCCTTACATGACAATACATTACTCGACTTTAATGAGAAATGTATGACCAGAAAGATATTCAAAATAAAAGCTTTCCATTTTTCATATCATGATTTTTCAAAAAAGAATGCCCTGCGAAATTTTATGGGGCTAATTGTGAACTGACATGCCATTGTGGGAATAATGACTGTGACAACGCAGAAGGTTGTGGTGATAGTGCTATATGCGACAATGGATATGGCGGTGATCGTTGTCAAGGTATGTACGACGTATAACCATTACTCAAAATGTATCAATTTCTTTATTTGGGAAACAGTGTGATGTGGCAGTCTTGCCCATGCTCATTGGATATTGATGGGTACCAATCATTCTGATACACCCTGTAAAGACCTGAAGCAAGCACACCCATTTCAAACTTTACACGATTGAATTAAATGTTACACACGAAAATTTAAATAAAAAAGTCTATAAGTCAATTTTTTTTATTTTCCGTAGAAGTTGAATAATTTTACTTTATTGTATTGCCACGATATTTGCCGTTTCTTCAATTAGGGATTCATTCCTGTTTCACTGTAGTTCATCACCGTTTATTAACGATGCAGCCGCGTCGCCTGCGTGGTCTACTTCGCGAGACAGCAAATGAGCGAAGTAAACCACCCAGACGCGCCGGACGCTAGTTGTTAAACGATGTTGAACAACGGTGAAAAATGACAACGAAAACAAGATCAGATCGTATAATTCACATGATTATTTCATTAGAAATGTTACTTAGTCATTGCCACTCAACCTTACAAGAAGATCGATGATTTCCCTGTTGACATCAGCAATAAAACTACAGTATAAAACGGCAATGTTTAGCCGCTACCTCCAACTGAATTTTACATGTAAACTTTTTACGCGTAACGTGTATTCTCGCTTCCATTAATTTGCGTTCGCGTATACGCTACTGGAAAAGTGTGGATTCATCACCGATTATTAACGTCTGTCTCCTGTACAAAGGTATAAGAAGAGTTATTGAAGGTATTTTTTTGGTTACAATGCTTTACCAAGTTGATATAACGCCTATCTAAATTATGTTAAACCCCCATGCTGATTCGTAGTTGTTGTTGTTGTTGTTGTTGTTGTTTGTTTTTGTTTTGTTTTGTTTTTTTTCTTGGAAAAAAGGATAGCTATCATGAATCTGTTCTATTCAGTGATACAAAATTGGGACATTCTTGACTATGCGCAAAGTACAGATGTCTATATCACTTAAAATATTATCGCTGGGCTTCATTACTCTGGACCTTTGACCAGAATAAAGAATGGACTTGTAAGACTATTTAGGTTTACTTAGGTAATTTGACCTCTTATATTCCCGGTTTAGTGCACATTTGGTTGAATTAGGGTTCATTTTAACATCGGAAATGACATATCATGTGTTACCGTTTTTGTTCATAATTGAAAGCTTTGTTGGCGAGAATAGTCAACAATATCTTTCGTATTTGCAGTTCCAGATTCATGTCCAGATGGCTATTCTGGCGACTTATGTGATATTCAATGTCACTGTAAAAATTATAACATTTGCACCAAGACGACAGGCACGTGTGCCGATTACCGATGCGCTGATAGTTGGGGAGGCAACGATTGCCGACAAGGTATGTCGAATGTTACGTATAATTGTCATAGCTTATCCAATATCAGAAATTTCCCTATAATGGTCTAGAAAGACCAAGGCCAAAAACATATTTACCCAAGTTCCATTAGGATGCACAACAAAGCCCAATGTGTGTCAAGAAAGGTTAAATCTGTAATGAACGAGTGGACAATGTGTGTACGAGCGTACATAATCAATCATACTGCAACCGCATATCTTGCTACAACATATCAATATTACCAGTTTTTTTGTGCTTGTTACAATGGTCTTCGACTAGAAGTTCCAGACGACTCTCTGAAGTAATGTTCAACTCCAAACTGGTGTCGGACATAGTTCATTGCAGACTGCAAAACAATGTTTTTCTTTTGCAATGATGACACAATGATACATTCGCCATTCACTTATGTCTTCAGTTTATCCGATTTGTTCAACATGACAGAGTAATAATCTTCCAAACCAGACGACGACGAACACCAACTATTATAATACTCTCCCTATTGGAATAACTGCGCACGTTGATGAAACATCAAATTCCTACTTCAGTGGCCGAATTTGTAGCACCGTTCTTGCAAATATCTCTGGTTGACTAGATCGCTACTTGGTAGATTTAGTAACTGCTTTTTTTTTTAAAGAAACTCTTCAGTTTATTTTAAGCACATTAACTATAATAGTTTGCTGTAATATTTTGACGAGAGCGTACTTCCGCGATGTACTTCCACTTCAAAGTAGTTCATCGGGGTTCCGTAAAGATTCACTTAAATTCGTCGGCTGTATAATAGTGGCGTATAGTGATTTGTGGTCGTTTTTTTTTTTTTAATTGGCACATATGTTTTTAATGATGTTCTCTTTCATTTTTCTAATCTCATCAGTCATAATTAGCTAATTAATTAGTAAATTAATTAATTAAATGTGGCGTATAGTTACAAAGTGACATTTTGTATTTTCCATAGTGGCGTATTGACCATACGCCACTTTGTATACACATTTTATAATAATTAAGAAATATCGGCAAAAATAAAAAACATTGTATGTCATAGTGGCGTACACTTCGCCACATGTCATAGTGACGTATCGTGACCTATACGCCACTATGGAATGAAGCCGACGAAAAGTAACCCCATAGGAATTACACGGCGATTGAGGTGGCGTAAGGTTAACATTAGGTTAGGGTATTGCGTTTTGCGTGTTTTCCATAGTAACGTATAGTTTTGTACTTATTGTTTTCAGTTTGCCAACAATATTATGTATTTATTTACTTTGAAATATATATAAAAAATAAAATCTATTAAGTTAAACTACCGAAATTTCATATCATTTACAAAATATGATGAATGTCTGATTTACACAACTCGATTTTAAATTGGTATTTCTTCAAACCCGATTTTCTCGAAAAATTGTTTATTCGCGGTGCCTCACTATTTATAATACGCCACTATAGTCCGGTGGCAGAGCAAGGTTAGTGGTTTTGCCAGTTAAAGTAGTTTTCTTTGCTGATTATTACTCTTTGAGGGGTACAAAATACGATTTTGGGTGATGTAAAATGGTAACCCTTGGGCAACTAGAAATATTCAAGATGGCCGCTATGGATAATAAAAAAGAGCTCGGTTATTCACTAGTGGTACTAAATTTAATAATAACTTAAAAGTATTTTGTGTAAATTATTTGCCTTTTGGATGCTTTAAATATAAATTATGTACAGTTTTAAATGTGACACACTCACAATTCAAGAAATTTAAAATGGCCGCTGTGTAACGTCATAGTCCGACGAATATGACCTGTTTTTTTCTCAGTTACCAACTATCACTGCTCAGGCTCTGATTGCTCAAGAAAGATTGACCGCGAAAGTCCAGTGACCGCGCCGCCCGAAAAAAAAGTTCGGGCGGCGCGGTCACTGGACTTTCGCGATTCGTCTTAACGATGTTGCCAATCAGTAAAGCTGACAAGAACTTCTTCAACTTTGGCGAGGAAATTTTGATTATGCAACCAGATCCTTGTCGATAGGGATATTGTAGTGTGACTTATCAATGCGAATATCTTTGCACTCTCGTACTACCTGTTGGCTACTCTTCGAATGCTTCTGCCTATAGCAGTTTCATTAAACTTCACCTTTTACTTGCGTTAAGTTGCAACGGAATATAATAATACTAGAATAACCTTGTGATAAAAAAAAACTAGATGCTCTCCGGCAAAGTTTCTTTGGAGTTCTTCATTGAGTGGCCTACAATCAGTACGAGTTAATGTGATTTCTAAATGTGTGCAGCATTCCTGATACAATTCAGCAGGATTCCAAATGTGACTCTTATCACCAAATAGGACATCTACATAGTCCGACGAATAGGACCTGTTTTTTTCTCAGTTACCAACTATCACTGCTCAGGCTCTGATTGCTCAAGAAAGATTGACCGCGAAAGTCCAGTGACCGCGCCGCCCGAAATAAATTTTTTTCGGGCGGCGCGGTCACTGGACTTTCGCGGTCAATCTTTCTTGCGCCATAGATATGAGATAGTGGTCATAGTCTGAGGTGAATATTGTCTGGTAAATAAGAAAAAAAGGTCCTACACGTCGGACTACATCTACATCATGTTTTAGGACTTCATCCGTTGCATCTTCTTCAGATGCTACAACATCACAGCGTGTATTGTTTTTGTCACTAAGAAACCTAGTCGTACAGTTTGTTTGTTTTATTTCTACTTTAACCTTGGACACTCAATCAATTGAAAACACAATTAATCATCACTCACAGACGTTTCTGAACGTCCTCTGATTACATTTGCCCAGCTATTACCACGATCCGCATTTTGCTATCATACACTCTTTATAAGTTTTGCCATCACGTTCCATTTATTTGGATGCTTTGAATCTTTTGAAGTTCACACACCTCCCCACAGTAAAGACAGTGTTCCTGGAAGTCAAAGTGTGGGGAAGATCAACTTAGTCATCCATGTCAAAGGTTTTTTTCTAGCTTCTTCTTATAACTTTGTCAGATTCATGTGATGTTTAAACACTGGTGCATGTGATTTGAAGTCACTCCATAAATCGTCCAAATGACTGAAATGATCCACTTATCAATGTAGGCTACTACTCAAATTACTGCCTTGGCATAGTAATCATTGAATCTTCATACACCTTGAATGTGTATTTTCAAAGAGTATCATATTATACCTATAATTCTCAGGTATTTGTGTTGAAAGAGCAGAAGGATATACCAAGCTGACAGTATATACACATGTGATGATCTTTAATGCATTCAAATTGGTGTATTATATTGCTTAAATGTTCTGAAAGACAGGTAAAACTTTATGCAAATGGTTAAGAATCAAGTTGTGTTAACAAGAAACATACGAGTATGATATGTTATGCAAACCATTCAATATGTTAAGAAAAGACAGTTACAGTGAGCATACATTTCACGACTCACGGGACGCCATCATGGCAATTTGGGATCACTGAAGCGTGTCAGTTCATAATCCACATGCATTACATATTGACCCAAAACTACCAATAATTTGCACTAAAACACTATAATTATGTGTTTTGTCACTAAAATTCATTTGAATGGTATTTCAGAGTCGGCCATTTTGAATATATCGGATTGCCCAAGGGTGACGATTTTACACCCCCTAGAATCTTATTCTACACCACTCAAAGATCATTTATCAGCACACAAAAAATTAACTGCCTAAAACACTATATATTTGGTATGATACCCTATGTCACTTAAACACCATTTGAATGCTATTTCCGAGTTAGTTTCGTGTCGACCATTTTGAATATCTCGGATTGCCCAAGGGTGACAATTTTACACCCCCTAGAATCTTATTTCACACCACTCAAAGATCATTTATCAACCAAAAAACAAACTTTAACTGCCCAAAACACTATTTGGTATGATACCTTTTGTCACTAAAATACCATTTGAATGCTATTTCAGAGTTACGCGGCGGCCATCTTGAATATCTCGGATTGCCCAAGGGTGACGATTTTACACCCCTAGAACCTTATTCTACACCACTCAAAGATCATTTATCAGCACAAAAAAAAAAAACTTTAACTGCCCAAAGCACTATATATTTGGTATGATACCTTATGTCACTTATACACCATTTGAATGCTATTTCCGAGTTTCGTGTCGACCATTTTGAATATCTCGGATTGCCCAAGGGTAACAATTTTACACCCCCTAGAATCTTATTCTACACCACTCAAAGATCATTTATCAACCACATAAACAAACTTTAACTGCCCAAAACACTACTTGGTATGATACCTTTTGTCACTAAAACACCATTTGAATGCTATTTCAGAGTTACGCTTCGGCCATCTTGAATATCTCGGATTGCCCAAGGGTGACGATTTTACACCAATTAGAATCTTATTCTGCACCACTCAAAGATCATTTATTAGCAAAGAACCAAACTTTAACTGCCCAAAACACTATAGTTATTTAGTATGATACCCTTTATCACTAAAACACCATTTGAATGTTATTTCAGAGTTACGTGGCGGCCATCTTGAATATCTCGGATTGCCCAAGGGTGACGATTTTACATCCCACAGAATCTTTTTCTACACCACTCAAAGATCAATAATCAGCAAAAAAAAAAAAACTTTAACTGCCCAAACCATCTAAACCCCAAAATATGGTGTTTGCAGCCGAACTACTATGGAATACAGCCAACGAACTAGATATATTGCATCCTCAGAAGGCTGCGAAGTCCAGCCGTGACCTTGAAGTGACCTCTTATGACCTTGAAAAGATTTGGAACACAATTGCCTTTTCGAAAAAAATGTTGGCATGACGTTTGATAACAATCTACCTAATAAAATAATTTGACCTTTGTTGACCTCTGATGACCTTGAAATGACCTCCATTTTGTTTTAAATCATATCAATATAACATATTCTAATTTAGATTCAAATTGGACGAATTTTGAAATTTTACCCATTTTGACCTTTGGTTGACCTCTGATGACCTTGAAATGACCTCCATCATATTTTGAATCCTACCGTGATTACATATACTAATTTTCATTTAAATTGGGCACATTTCAAAATTTTACCCCTTTTGACCCCAAAACAGACCCCTCCCCATGTTCAAGCCAAATCTGATTATAACTGATTATTTTTAGCCAAATTACTCATGCGTGACATTTGACCCCAAAAGGGTAATGTCTAATGTAAAGGCTGGGGTAGTGGAGCTTTTGCCCAAGTTTGGTTAAAATCGGTCAAATAATAAATGAGCTAGAGCCAATTATGTCAAATGTTGACAGAAGAAAGAAAGAACTAGATATATTGCATCCTCAGAAGGCTACGAAGTCCAGCCATGACCTTGAAGCGACCTCTTATGACCTTGAAAAGATTTGTAAAACAATTGCCTTTTCGTGAAAAATGTTGGCATTACGTTTGATAACAATCTATCTAATAAAATAATTTGACCTTTGTTGACCTCTGGTGACCTTGAAATGGACTTCGAATTGGACAAATTTCAAAATTTTGCCATTTTTGACACCAAAACAGACCCCTCCCCATGTTCAAGCCAAATCTGATTATAAACCTATATGCACCCAATGCTATAGTCATTTTGGCATTATTCTGATGATCACAGCACTTAATATGCAGGAAAAAGTGAACTTTAAGGTGATTTTCAGTAATCAACCCTATTTTACCCCTTCATGACCTTGAACCCAAAATCCGTGTTTACCCTATAGACACCAGCTAATGTCAGTGCATATGTGTCAATCTCATCTCTGTACTATGTAATCTGTAGGAAAAGAAGCATTTTGAAAGTATTTGGTTATGTGCAGAAAAAAATCCCCTTAATGACCTTTGACCCCAAATCTGTGTTACCCCATAGACCCCAACTATAGCCAATGCCAATGATCAAGTTTCATTTCTCTACCATGTAATCCGTAGAAGAAGAAGCATTTTGGGTAAAAATCGCATTTTTAGCCAAACTTACTCATGCGTGACGTTTGACCCCAGATGGGTCATGTCAAATGTAAAGGCTGGGGTAGTGGAGCTTTTGCCCAGGTTTGGTTATAATCGGTCAAATAATGAAGGAGCTAGAGCCAATTATGTCAAGGTTGACAGAAGAAAGAAGAAGAAGAAGCAGAAACTGCCCCAAAACAAAAGTCCAGCCGCCGCTCGGCTGGAGTAAAGAAAGAAAGAAGCAGAAACTGCTTGAAAACAAGAGTCCAGCCGTTGCTCGCCTGGACTAAGAAACCGCTGAAAGACAGAAGTCCAGCCGCCGCTCTGCTGGACTAAGAAGAAGAAGAAGAAACCGCTGAAAAACAGAAGTCCAGCCGCCGCTCGGCTGGACTAAGAAGAAGAAGAAGCAGAAACTGCCCAAAAACAAAAGTCCAGCCGCCGCTCGGCTGGACTAATTATCAAATCATATTTCTTTCAGCATTACCTGCACTTTACGAATTCAAACCAAATGTTGAAATCAGCAATACTTCATTGAAAATACAATGGAATGCTTGGGATGCAAACATTGACTACGGCACTGGACCAGCTGAGAAATATCAAGTCTACCTTGCACAACAAGGGCAAACATTGGCGCCGGTTGCCGAAAGCACTGATACTGAAGAAGAAATATCTGGTCTCTTGTATGACACAACGTATGACTTTGCTGTGAGTGTCTTTCGTTACATTGCATCGCAAAAATCATATGAAGGAAGTGTAGGGCCTATTGCCAGTGCAACAACAACATGTGGAGGTTAGTGACGTATAATTTGCCCCAACTTGAGTAAATCACACCAACTAAAGGGGTAAATATGATAAAATGACAACTCCATTAATTACATCTGTTAGTTTCGAATAGTAAATTAAATTTTTGGAATTTATGGGCAGGTTGTATATTGCGCTATTTAAAACGATCAAATATGTTCCTACATACACCTTTTTTATTGTTCTTGTCATAAAAAAGCTTGCACTTAAAGATGTTTCTGATGAAACAAGTTTGTTGCAATTTTGAACTATTTACACCTCAAAAGAATGAGCTAAACGGTTGGAATGAAATATTTATGTCACAAAGGTCAATTAACAAGCCATGTTTACATTCAGGAAACTTTTTTTGATATGCCAGATATTTTAAAATAGTACAAAGTAACATAAGCTCTGACACATTATATTTAATATAAATAGTATTTTATTTTCCAGTACCTACTCAGGCTCCGACCATAACTAGTGCCACCGTTATAGAATCGTATTCTGTTCAATTGGAATGGACGGTATGTGAAGCTTATTATGTAGCGGGTTTGCTATGTGTGAGGGTGTGTGGACCTGCCGATTTTGGATCCGCTTACAATGCTTGCCTGTTCCCCTTTTCAACCAGCATTCAACCCCGGGTGCACATAATTATTGCAACACTTCTAACCGACATTTTAGTAATATATTATACAGTTACACCGACTACAATTACGTACTCTCAAATAGCAGTCAAACAAAACAAACATTTAATTAAAGACGTTTGGTATCTTGATTTAAGATTCCTGAAGGTAGTGAGTGGATAAAATGTTCATCAGGAATATCTGCATTCGTCGTTACTTATGCAGCAGGATCTGAAAGGATTGAAGATAGCACCGCCAGGAACGCAGTGATAGGCAATTTAAATCCATGCACAGAATATCAGTTTTCTCTTCAAGTAGAAAATAAAGACAATGCGGGACCTAACAGCAATGTTGAAACGGTAACTACCGGTAAGATTGTTAAGGATAGAATTTTTCATTAAAAAAACTACTCACAGAAAGGCATGTTACTTAAACGTAGGATTTGTTGGTGGTACGAGTGATATGTGATTTAGTACGCGTCGTGCACGAGTTTGTGTGTATAATTTGCAGCTAACCGCTAAGGTGACTGGAAAGGGGAATTGATTTTGACAAAAAAATGCGAGCGATGCGAGTGAAAAAATAAGTCAAATACATATTTTGTAATTTCCTTTGTTTAAAAAAACCCAAAACAACAACAACAACAACAACACTTGACCGCATGACCCTACATGAAAGGTTGCTTTTGGACAGTTATTCACCCTATAATAAATTTATGTTGTCAACCCTGAATAGCTCCAAATTTCCTGAATGAGAACAAGTCTTGAAAGTATACCAAGTACTTTAAAAAACAACACAGACTGCTCATGTTTATTAAATATTCAAAAAGCAGTTGCTCAAACAAGACTAAAATTAATAGGAACGAACTCTTTGCTTTTAATTTTTTCTCGGGTATTCAATTGAGTCTAGTTGCACAGTACATTTCAAAACTCTCATTTTTTCGCCCAAAAGTTGCAGGTGATTCTTATATGTGTGAAATCATAATAACCGATAAATAAGCTACAATATTGGGGATTGATACTGCACAACTGTCATGTTTGAATTCCGTTGATTTTGGTGATTTATCTATTGAATTATTTCCCAGCACCAAAGAAAGTATCAGCAATGTCCGTCACATCGACATCCTCTGAGATCTTACAAGTCACCTGGACACAACCTTCCGCTTGTGTGATCACTGACTACGTTGTCTCACATCGACTCACACTTCGTGATCAATGCCTACCAGAGCAAGGTCAGCCGATAGATGAGAGGACACGGGCTACGAGTGTTGATATAGATGGACTAGAAGCATATTCTTCATATGAAGTAGCTGTGTCTGCTACATTTAACGGGATTTCGGGAGAACAAGAGATTGACCATGGGATAACCGCTGAGACAGGTAGCAAAATACTCTCGAATATACTGGTTTAAAACGTCATAAATGATATTCTGTTTATTTTTAAAGAAGTTGCTTAATAATTGTGTAATACCGTTATTATATGTTAAGCTTCTAAAGGACCGCCGAGCAACATCATACAAAACTTATCAGATGAAATGACGCTGACATATACCTGGGAGCAACCTTTGTGTGGTTTACGTGGAGGAGTAATAACCAAATATGAATATGTCTTTGGATTAGACATAGAAGGCGGAAAGGCAACACATGGGTCGACAGAACCTGACAACAGGGTAACCTCCTTTGCTAATCTGGATTACTACAAAGAATATCAATTTCAAATACGCGCAAATACTTCTGTTGGAGCTGGTCCCTATTCTGAAGTAACAGAATTTACTACGCCTGAATCATGTAAGTGTCACAGGTTAGGCAAGAAGTAATATGTCAGTTTTACTCATAAAAGTTACAAAGTCAAGTTGCACTAATCGTGAAGTGTATAGCGTATACCCTGATAAGTTAAATCCCGGTTTCCCGGTTAAGTTTCCCGGTGACCACCCGATGACCATTCGGTGGTCATCAGAAACCTTTCGGGTACCTTTTCCAGAGTTATCCGAAAGTGCCCGCTAGCGGATACCTTGCGGATACCTAATTAAGTTATCCAAAAGTTTTCGGGTAGACATCCGGAAGTCTCCCGAAAACTCAAATATTTCAAATGAGTTACCCAGAAGGTTCCCAGAAACATAGATTCTTTGCAGGAGTTACCCGGTGGTTATCCGCTTTTAATTTGACCTTGAAAATAGCATAAAGCATCTTAAGAATGCATTGTGGGTGGGTATATGGTCAAAGGTCACTGAATGAATTCAAAATGGAGCAGCTAGCTGTTGGCAGTTGGAATATATTTGTGCAGAATATTCATGTTATTTGTGGTCCAAAATGTATGGATTTACATTTAGGACATTACAAGATGTTTACTAATTAATCTGGAACATGCTGTAGGAATTATAAATCATTGAATGCTTGATTTCATATGATAATGCAGGTAGGAAAATTTGTATGAAATGATTTGTATATTGATGCAGTCTTTATACATGTACCTAATATATGACATTTGAATGTTCTAGTATATCTTTTCTAGTAAATCATACATGGTTTTGACAGTAAATTAATGTCAATTAAATTACTAATCATCAGCTAATAGAGAGCTTGCGGAATGAAGTTACTTTAACTTTAACTTTAACGTCTAGAGGATTATAGAGGATTATGTATTCAAAACCACTCTGCCATTAAAGCCGCTTGAAGTTAAAGTTAACGCGAGAATCTATAGTGTGCCGTAAATTATGATGAAATACGTCATAATTTAGAACAATAGTTTGTCTATTTCCCCATAGACTACATAATTACCACTTATGTATTATCCAGTTAATAGACCAATTATTGGAAATCTAATTTGGTTGGGTAAAAAACATGCGACATGTTGCTGAAAATTATTGATTGAATTAGATCAAAATAATTTTTTGTTCCAAACGTCACACTTGATATATAATTTTGTGTGTGCTCATGGCGTACACCAAATCAGCTTGCGGAACCAAGTTTTTAGCTTGACTTCAACGCCAAGGGGATTAAGTTCCCGTAAAATGGTCTGGTTTACTTGAGCCAGCAGTATACGATACTTCTGGAAGAGTAAAGCAGGTGCATAACATTTTTATATATAACATGTCATAGGTTGTGCCTGGTAAGAGAGGGGGTAGGGAGGAGGAGAGTGAGGGCATTTTAAGTGGACAGGGAAGTACTTTGCTGGTAGCAAAGGGGGGGGGGCTCCCCCGTGGGACATCTTGTCTTCCTTCTTGACCCTTCCCTTTTGGATGCTGACCGCCGTGATATTTTACGCTTTTAGGTCCTTTTCTGCCATTTTAAGCCCATTTTTGTAAAAGCGTTTCCCTTTGAGAATCGGCCCACGCCCTCCTAACAGAAAAACCCTGACAAAATCACTGTGGAGGGGGAAACAGGAGTGCGAGTGGGTAATTATAGGGGGGTCAAGTTTGAGAGAGCGAGTACAGATAGAGGGGAGAAGGAGGGAAAATAAGGAGAATGTAGGGAAGGGGAAGCAGGAGGGGAAGGGGGAGAAAGATTCAGAAGGAGGGGAAAGAAATAAAGAATATGTATTTCATTAGGCTTTGCGAAGTAAATTGGAATATGAAATTGACAAAGCTGACGAGCCTTTATTAAATAATATTATATATATAGGCCTATAACTATCGTAAGAATATTAATTGAAACGTATAGGGCCTAGCAAGTTTCAAAATAATATGATAAGGAGATTAACGCTGGGTCCCGACATAATCCATGTTGAGTGGTATCGCGAGTTCATTCATGTTTACTCAAACGAAGCTCTTAAGGTAGAGTCTTTTGTCTTGAAGTGGGACTAATAACCAAAGAGCTTTTAAATAGAAATAGAGTCGCAATAGATTATATAATCTTTTGTTCGTTTGATGCCGATTAGAAGTTGCGACAGGCTATTCATAAAAGTGGTACCATTGTTTCGAACAAAGGGCAGTGAATGGGTTCCGCCATTAAATTGGTCACTGATCCGGCATCATATTAACGCTTTACCCAACAGGCGAGTATAAATAAGTGACCACAATACAGTCATGTGTAAGGGCAGTCATGTGTAAAGTGGTACCATTGTACTTACGTATCCCAAATGTGCGCTTGTGCGGGTCTGAAGTCTATTGGAGGCTTTTGTTGTCGATATAATCTTTTTTTATCACCCACCTGACTTTAGACGCTTCATTTAAATAAATTGAATGCCCCTGCTGATCGACTACACATCAGAATGTATTAGCTGCCAGGTTCACATTTCTATAGTATTCTTATTTGGTAATCGCTGCGTATACATGTAAGTATAAGTATAGGCCTATAAAGGTTTTTTTTTTTTCACAAATGTCCATTTATCTTTTATATTTTAAGAAGGAGATTGGCATAGAAATAGCGGCGGTGGAAGGGGTGGGGGCAGATTCTCCCCTGTGAGAAGTCTTGAGAGGGGATATGAGGGAGGAAAAGGGGAGGAGGGATATGGAGAATAAGGGGGGCCTACAGGAAGGGAGAAAGAGAACAAATGAAGAGAAAGAAATAATGAGAAGTAAATAAAATAATAGAAAGATAAGGACATGTTTATATTGGAATGACAGGGAGAGTGAGAGAGGACAAAAAGAAAAGAAAGAGGGGGAAGAAGGCAAGAGAGAGAAGGATAGCGAGGGAGTGATAAAGTTAGTGTAGGCCTAGGAAAGAATAAATACAGAGAAAGAAAAGAAAGGAAATAAATGTAATAATAATTATTATAAAACTTAACACATAACAGCACTAAGCAGCCATTCGATGACATCAATGCCGTTGTGCGTTACGTAATTAATGAGCCCAGTCAGATGTATTTTGCGCTTGCCAAGCACAAGTCACCCAATTTCGAAAACTGGACGTTGAATGTACACTCTCATGAATATTGATTGGCAACATTTTCCAATATGTCAGCACTCTAATCGGAAACAATAGAACAATAGACCCTGCAGAGCGTTGCTAATAACCACTTGACTAAACAAAAGAGAGACATTTGGATGTATTCGGTTACAAGCTCTTACACATGCCCTTCTTTTGAACGCACATTGATACACATGTCCCGAGTTTAAGCGACAAGACGCTGTTGTTGCAGTAACCAACCATACGTTCGCGTTGGAGTAAATTTGAGCAAGAAATCCAATCGATATTTCTGAAGTTGCCGTTCCAGTTAAAGTAACTTCTTTCCGCAAACTCTCTAATGTGTCAATTAACTCAAACCCAAAACGTCAGATCACCACTTACACACACATCCCCACCCGGCTACATAATAGACTTTACATACCGTCCATTCTAATTGAACAGAATATGGTCTTTTAACAGTGGCACTAGTTATGGTCGGAGCCTGAGGTACTGGAAAATAAAACGTCATACAAATAATTATAAAAAATAGGGCTATGTCAACAGAGCCGGATTTACATTTTTGGGGGGCGTGGGCCAGGCCAAATTTTGGAGGCCCCAAACTCACCAAGTGGCCAACTTTTGCTTATATAAGATCGACAGCGGCGGCGGATACATTACAATTTAGAGGGGTACGATTGTTATGTCATGTGCCCCCCCCCCCAAATACTCCATAATGTTCATTAAAAGTTATGGGTTTTGTCATTAGGTATCAATTTTCACTTGTTCTGATTTTGATCTCTATTTAGAGAACAAACGATAGGAATTTTTGTTTTTACTCTCCTCTACCGTGTGATAGACGACAGGCAGGTCCACTATTTTAAAGCTATTTGTTGTAAATAAATTATAATATTTGATATAAACATTATAGGCTGCGTCATCACATTTAGGTGCTGTAATACATATGCTATAACAATTTGGTTGTACATTAATTAAGGTATGCACCTTATAAAGGTGTGAACCAAATTACATCAGAAGAATATTTTTGTACATTGTACACTTTCAAGTTTCTTATTGCAAGATAGCACTTTATACGCTTAACTGCCATGCCTACAGAGTTGTATTTCTCCAAAAACTACAATTCAAATAATAAGCTTGCTTATAACTGTCTAATAAATTTGTGCATACTCATGAATTTGTATTTCTGCATTCCCCAAAAGGTCAACAGGAAGTCTCCAAAGAGGTCACCAGGTATATTGTCACCAAAAGTTATCCGCTAGGTCCCCGAAAAGTTATCGAGTAGTTATCCGCTAGTTCCCCAAAAAAGTCACCGGGTAGTTACCCGCTAGTTTCCCAAAAAAGTCATCGGGTAGTCATCCGGTACCTATTACCTGAAAGGTATCCACTATGGTTTCCCAAAAATTTATCGGGTAGTCACCCGCTACCTATCTAATTTGCATGTGAAATTTGCCGGTGTCTACCCGGTGACTATCGGGAAGTTATCCGGAAAGGTCTAATTTTTTGATATGGGAAATCAATAAATTGCGAGTTGCGGTGTGTTTCTATATGATTTATGATACCCTAATTAATGGTGTTGGAGGCCACGTAACGTCTCAGCAAACACAGACATGTACTTAAACTGTTTTTAAACGTTTTAATAGCATTTAAATGTCGGGTATATAGAGAGGTCATGAAAACGTTTTTAAAACGTTATTGCAAATATTCTGGGCAAACATTTTTCGCAAAATATTTTTTCAACCAGAAAATAACATTCCTTTTAGAATGTTTTGTATCAAGTTTTCAAAAATGTTTTGGAATGTTATTAAAACGTTTTTATACCCTTTATATAACCCGACATTTAAACGTTTTCTGTAAAACATTTTGTGTATGCTGGGGTTATGACATCAAGTAACGATGAAACGACTGAATACTTTTAAGCGTCTAATGGCGTCTAGTGCATCAACAATTCTCATATATGATATACCGTAAAACCCCGTTTACAAGCATATATAGTGGTTTTTTTTATAAAAGCTTAATTAATTCGAAGCAAGCGTTAATATACCAATACAATTGATCGGTCTTAAAATAATACTTGTTTGTATATGCTTGGATCCGTAATTTATTTGCTCAAACTCCATAATGGCGACTGGATTAATGTAGCTTTCATCAGAAGGACACTATATGCTTGTAGACGGGGTTTTACAGTATATATTCTTCAAAACGTTATGTCAAATCTCCTTGCCAAGTATATCGATAAATACCATAATTTATCGAACACGTTATCTGACGCTGTGTATCTGCGGTAAATTATCTGCCATCCCAGTATTTCAAAGAAGCTGAACTAAACGTTGACAATGTACATTTATCGCTTTATAGCCACTATGTTAAAGACGTTTTAATATCATTATCTATTTATACAAAGATCCTGATGCACCCCCAGAAAATATTGAGCCTGGCGATGGAAATATCAAAGGACAGCTGAGTTTCAGTTGGCAACCACCTCCTGTGGATGACCGCAATGGTGTCATTATTCTCTATGATTATCAGTTTGATATTTACGTAGACGCTGAAACGAAAGAATGGGCTCACAATGGTTCTACGTCCGAAACATCAATCATCTTTGGACATTTACCACACTATACAGAGTTTCAGTTCCGAATCAGGGCTCTATCGTCAGTTGGTCCTGGACCATTTAGTCAATTTGTAATTGCCAGAACACCCCCGTCAGGTATTCTGGATATACTGTACTCTTATCATTAATTTGTTATTTTGTTAATAAGACTTTTTGATACTTTCTTTTCTTATTACTAATTATCTAAAGAAATTTAATTTAATGACATACACATATATATATTTGAGCCTATTGATGTTGCATAGAAATTGAACAAGAAAGGATCATTAGTTCATTACCATGATTACTTCCAATTGTAAAATTAGTCACATGACTACCTGCAAACAAACGACAATTTCAGCGTGTTCCGAACTTCCGAGCAGGGTGACACTCATTGTTCTAACCTCAATAAAATAATACAATCGGTACAGTCTGAAGTAATCCAAGATCATAAAAAACACACATTGAGATGATTTTGATAAGTCCCAACTCTCATTTTGTAGCACCTTCGGCACCGATGGATCTAGGTGTTGTGAAGAATTTAACGGCCGAAGTTGAATTAAAATGGAAGCGGCCATCAGAGTTGAATGGAGAATTGACAGCTTATGTAATAACTGGACGAGATGGAAATAAAGAAATAACAACTGAAATTACGTCAAATCTGGATGAAGATGTTGTTGTTGATTATTTGATTGGCTTAAATTCAGGATCTATCTACACAATAACAGTAAGTAATGTTGAAATAGCTTAAACTATCTTTTTTTCCACAAAATGTTGTCAATAGTTGGATTTTGGGCTGGGATTGTGGGGTGAAATATCGTTGGACAAGTCATTAATTATTAGGGTCATTCAAAATAATCTACCCTAACCATCTTGCCTCTCCCTCTCTACATGTCAACCCTTTCGTTATTTCCGTGTTAATCAAAGCTACAATGTACGATCTTAATTTTTGGAAATATTTTTGGCATATTTGTACATGTTTACACATGAATGTTCAAACTTGCACCAGCCGAATTCGTTGCGTATGTAGGAGCAATTTAGTATTTATTGTCGATAATAAATCTCCCCATAAGTGTTGTTACTTGATTTTTGTTTTGTGTTTGCTGGGTAGCACGTCCAAGCCACTACTCTGAAAGAAAGTTGAATATTAATATAGGCTCGTATAAGCAGATATTAATATTTTTAATGTCAAAGTCAAAAAGGACCTTTTTTCTCACTTTACCGTGCCCAAAAAAGGTACACGGAGTTACAAATGGTGGAGAAGGGCCAGTTTCAAATGAAGTTATTGCAGAAACTCTTCAGACAAGTGAAGAACCAGGACATAATGGTAAGGAACAGATTGCCATCAGATTTCTCCGGAGATTTCTCCGAAGATTTTGACATGTCAATAATTATTGAATTAAATAATATGAAAAAGAACGATGAATCTTTGATATAATAATCGGCGACAGATGACACAGTGTATAGAGATGAAAGAAAACAAACAAGACAAATATTGATTTAAAATCTGAAATATAAGTGGTGGTATAAAGCCATCTTATATGTGCATTTGTTCATTTTTATTGTATAAACATATGTGAGTGTGGACACAGTTTTGAAACCTTGTATGTGCATAGTACACTGACTTTTAATTTCAAAAGTATAATTCACATTTGAGGTTTTCCTTCCCAATGCCGATATTTATCCACCAACACGATATAATTTATTTCAGATGACGCCATGATTATCGGTTTCAGCGTAACCATTGGTATTTTGGTGACTATTTTCATCATTTTTGCTTTATTTTGTTGGAAAAGACAGTAAGTAAAATGATGTGAATAGAGTATTTTCAGCTTGATTACACTTCTTTACTAAATTGGCCGTTTTTTGCCAAATTATCCGTTTTAACAAAAATAATTGTCTGGTTGTTGTTGTTGGTTTTTTTAAAAATTTTTAATATAAACATTTAGACAGATCGTCCGCAAAAACAATGAATAAATTTCAGTTAGTAGTTTCTCCAGCAGTTTCTCCAGATCAAACTCGGAAGCTTATTAACATTTTTAAAACACATTTTTTTAATCTTATCAAGATTAATATTAAATATTATTATTTTATTTTATTATTATTTGTATTATTAGATCTTATTTTTTCCTGGGGAACAAACTCAGTGGTCCACACTGATTTCCAGTCTGGCCCAGGGGTCAAACAAAATACATCAAAATACAAATGAAATACATACAAATGAATTACATATCATGGATTTAACTAATGCATCATATATGAAACACACCAAGGAAGCGCATCTGTGCTGGCCAGCTGTAGTGCGGCAATGCCAGCAGGCTTCTAAGACAGCCTGCAGACAGAGTCCACACCGCAGCCGACCATTATGCAACAACCTGAATAATTAAATAATTAAATTGCACATCGCTTTGAAATGGCCTAGTGTAGGAGGTAGTGGAACTTTAACCTTTAAGTGGAACTTTATATTTGCAATATAAAGGACATTATATATCCTTTCCTAATGTCTTTATATACAAAATGATATGTCATGAGTGAAAAAAAAAACAGTTTGCTGCAATATGTACTAATAATTAATCATTTCAAAATATCATATCATAATCTATAATGTAATTGGCAACATGTTCATTATTATTATTATTATTTCCTGGCTAATACATTAGAAAGTGGTCTCATCGGAGATTGAAATAGAGTCACGATTATTATTTTGAGCATAGATTAGGTGGAGTCTTATATCATGAAACGATGAATTGACCACTGTCACTTCAGGGGTACTACACCCTGTGTTAAGTTTAGACTATTTTTGCATTTTCTCAAAAATAATAACACACTGGTAACAAAAGTTATGTATATTATTGGGGCAAGGAATCCAATTATTACACTGAAATTTCAGTGACTCAAGACAAGCGGTTCAGTATATATGATAGGAAATGAGGTACATCCTAGCGGTACCTCATTTCTTATCATAAATAACGAACCGCTTGTCTTGGGTCACTGAAATTCCATTATAGTAACTGGATTCCTTGCCCCTATAATATACATAACTTTTGTTACCAGTGTGTTATTAGTTTTTGAGAAAAATGCAAAAATAGACACACATTTATCGAGGGGTGTAGTACCCCCTTAAAACATTGTGTAATATTTACATCTATTGCATTCTGTATTGTGCTGTGTACTTTTTGCAGAAATAGTTCTAAAACACCTGAGGAAAACGATTTTGTAGCAGCTGTAAAGGATCCAACTTCACCAGTTGCGCTATCCACCGATGGCTATGCCAAATACATCGCACCATCTCCCGCCATCGAGTCAGATGGTAATTTGAACAAGCCACCTACGGCGGAGGATTATGTTTATCCTCCAATGACACACACTTATGTTAATGATGTAGTGACAAGTGAAACACGGGACGAAAACAATGAAAATAATTACGAAGAGATGGCAATTGATGGTAAAAATAATGACAATGAGCCATACGCAACGGTCCACTAGTGGCTGTTTTTTCCTCTTTAAAGGTGGTCATGTCTTTACTCGAGTTCTAAGGGACGGGACCAGCTTCTATTAAGTCGAACATTTGAGGTTTTTTATAGTTTAACTATACTCGGCGACTCGGAGCGGTGAAAATGACAAGATCTCCACTCATTATTTGACAAGATTATACATTTCATTTTTGACAAGATTATGTTATGTCCCCCTCTGACAAGACAAACTATTCAAATTTTTATTCAAACTGCTCACATATTGTAAGTTGGGTCGTTTTTTGACAAGAACCTATTCATTTTTTTAAATGACAAGGCAATATCTTATCAAATTTCTTGATTTTTTGATAAGTATATCCGATTTTTAAAGAGAATATCTCTATGTCCTCATCTGAATAGATTCTCTTGTCCAATTTGACAAGATTTTATTCAAAAATGAGTAGAGCCTTTACGAAATAGTTTAGCCTAATAGCCCTGCGGATTGATATCAGTATCTCTTGAATCATGTTTATGGTGTGAACTTGCATCCGAAAGTTGACGGGTACCCGGTCTATTTACTTATAGTACAAACAGTTGAACATATATATTTTACGACATCAATATTGATATCGACATAATTAAGCTAAACCTGATCACGACTCTTGTGAAATTCCCGGGTTGAACAGCTGAATAATCACAGGACCTTTATACCATTAGAATTAGACCACCAAAAATATAGCAACTTTATTTTATCAATGCACACCAATTTGAATGACACAAGAGAACATTTCAAAAGTGACAAAGATTTACAGAGACATCTCTCTCAAAACACGAGGAATTACGAACACGGCGTGTGAGTGCTGATCTATCACGCTGCTATGAACCCGGTACGGAAGCCGGTGGGAATCGCCCCGAAGGAAGAAATATGCAAAATGTGTCACAATGGGAATATAGTGGCATCATGCCGAATGAGGTGTAAAAATATGCAGAACAAAAGTATCCATATATTGATTTGGTAATTTAGGTTTAATGTCTTTAAGATATTGATTTTGTTTTAAGTATGGATACTTTTTGTACGCAGTATATGTAGCGCTGTATATTTGCTCTGTTAGTTTTATTTCTTATGACATTTGTAAATATCTCTTTAATGTATGTATAGTATTGTTTGCTGTTACTTCTTTTCTGCATGTTTTGAGATGTCACACAATAATATTGTAATTGAATTTTACTACAATTATTTTCTTATACTTGAGGTTTTTAGTAAAATTCTCATTATTCTTTGCCTAGTTTTCTATGGTAGTTCTATCTTATGTGTAAAGTATTCCGTGAACATGCTTTGTAAAAATTAATGTTCAAAGTTGTCTATAATATTGTTCGTTAATCTTTATCACCTACTGTACAGAGATTGTTTCTTTTTGTATAGATTATGGTGTGTCTAAAAAAAACAAGACTAAAATAAAATCAGATTAATAACTTTGTTTAGCGTATTTAAAATGTCGTGTTTTTTTTGTTTGTTTTTTGTTTGTTTTTTTGTTTTTTTGGTTGAAATGTCCATAATGCAACCAACTTGAGTCGGAGTGAGAGAAGCATGTATGCATTCGTTGAACAGATTCATCATGTTTGTTCAGTAAATATACATTTTGGATTTTGTTTGACAAAATCAAGCGAATTTTTTCTCACTACAATATTTCGTCCTACTCATCTGAGGACTTCATCAGTTATGACTGATATAGTCATCTGATCCACTTTCCCGGCTATAAGAGACTAAGCAACACCGGAAACCACTTAAATTTGTTAGCCGGGAAAGTGGATCAGATGACCGAAATATATATTTTTTTTTGCATTCGTTTACGGTGTTGACTCATTTCTAGTGCATTGCATTTTTTATCATTATTATTATTCCTGAAATCCATCATGATGATTGTATGATTCGCTATAATAAAATATTAGAAAATATAATTTTGATGGAAATCAGGTTCCTGAAATATTAAAATATCAATTATTTCAAAATGGTTCATTAGAAACAATCAAACTAGAATCTAAAAGGAAACGATGACCCGAAACAAGAATAAATGTAGTAATTTTATTCCTGTTCTAGTTCCTATAGACATTAGCGAAGCTATTAACAAAGAACTTGATTACAATCAGTCAACAAAATGATAAGATATCACAGTGTTGCCAACACCACAGTTGACACGCCGAATTGGGCCACATTTGCCAACTACGTCCTAACAGTGGGTTAATGATTTTTAAATGAATGCATTACCCATACATTTTGTTGTGTACCGTTTGCAGTTTTTGTTGTAACTTTGAGTTTATAGTTAGGGTTAGTATCAGTTTAAAAAGTTCTAGGTTATATCTATAGATAAGAGGACAATAAGGGCAAGTGAATGCAGTGGCTATTTATCGCCATAGTTTAATTGAAGATTGGGCGCTGAATTGACAGCGCAAATGATACAAGTGTACACAAACAGAGTGGGTCTAAACGCGGGGATTCCCTTTAATTTTTGAGCCGCGTACCTTTCGGTCGTCATAAGACCATACACATTTGTACCAGACAGAAATTAAAAATTATGTCTCATTCACTTCATAAACAATAATGTCATTTAACAGGTAGCTCTGAAAGGGATACATTTCCATCATTCCCTTTTTGTTTTATTTTCCCTTGTTATTCACAGATTGGAGTAGCTGTTGTGTGCTTTAGCAATGCAATATTTAAAAACAAAGTATGTCACATACATTTTACAATTTGTGTGTGTTGTTGTATGAGGTTACTGATTGGTTGTGTTTGTAATTCCTAAGTGATTATACAGGATTAAAGACTAGTATTAGCCTTTTCTGCAACTTTTTCACCCATTCTGCGATTTCTGTCGGGTGCACCAAATCCGCGTAACTCTCGAGTAACAACTAATAGTAACTACTAATTTTAAAATCTATAATTATTTGTGACAAAAATTCTAAATGATTGTTTTATAAAACCATTTTTATTTCCGTGTTAGACGAACATTACCCTAAACCACTGAAATCAAAAACGATACTCTTATCAAAAATGCTCACATAATAGTTTTCGAAATGCAAATACATATAATATTACTGTATAGCTCATATCTTCTTAGCAAATAAGAAGATACGGGCTGTGTAGTTAAACTTACTCTGACGCATCAATGTAAGTGTAAAATCTAAACTGCACCGTGGGCATAGGTACATATGATAAGGAATGAAAGTGTACAAAAAATTAATTACTGACTTACAAAACTAAGTTTATCAAGAAATGATCAAAAGTATTAAAACTAATCTTCTTTATCATTGACCACATTAACATTATTTTATATTAACATAGTTAAAATTACGGTCATTTTTTATTACTATAACATTACTTTCTTTAAAAAATATTATGAAGATTAACCAAAATTCTATAAAGTGCACCTTACATACATAATACATATACAAACGGCGATACCATACAGTGGTTACCTTCATGTTAAACAGCGGTGGTATGCCTGTGTTAAAGGGGTATTTCGTGATTTTAACATCCTTTTTTATGGTATGCAAAAGATATCCCCGAAAAAACTTGAATTTGCAAGTTACACATAATTACATGTATATATTACAGCGCCACATAAGCCGCTGCAAAATACAAATTGGACGATATCTTGACTACCGAATCTACAAGAAAGTGAATGCACAACGTCCATTGCACATATACATTTTGTAGTCCTAAGTTTCTGACGATATAAAAAATATTGAAGTAAATTAAGGGAACGATGTTGTGGATCACGAAGTGCCCCTTTAATACGAAGTCCACATTGCCTTGTATTTCCGTGTTCCAAAGTTCAAATCATTCGAAGTTTTTATAAATCATGGAGCTCTACGTGTATCGATTGTTCCCGTTTATTTTTGCTGGGATTTTCTCCCCATTGTCAGTTCAACCAGCAGGTAGGAAGACTTTATATAATTTGAAGCATTTTAGAATAGTTCGTCGTCCGTATTCCATAGTGGCGTATAGTGGGGCGCCGCGAATAAACAACTTTTGCCTAGAAATGCCAATTTAAAATCGAGTTGTGTAAATCAGACATTCATTATATTTTGTAAATGATGTGAAATTTCTGTAGTAAACTAAATAGATTTTATTGTTATATATTTTTCAAAAGAAATAAATACATACTATTACTGGCAAACTGACAATAAAACTATACGTCACTATGGAAAACGAACAAAACGCAATACCCTAACCTTACGTTAACCGTACGCCACCTCGGTCGCCGTGTAATCCCTATGGCGTTACTTTTCGTCGTTCGTATTCCATAGTGGCGTATAGGTCCGATACGCGTACGCCACTATGACATACGATGTTTTTCATTTTTGCCGATATTTCATAATTATAAAATGTGTATAAAAAGTGGCGTATGGTCGATACGCCACTATGGAATACAAAAATGTCACTTTGTAACTATACGCCACATTTAATTAATTAATTACTAATTAATTAGCTAATTATGACTGATGAGACTTAGAAAAAATGAAAGAGAACATCATTAAAAACATATGTGCCAATTTTCAAAAAAATGACCAAAAATCACTATACGCCACTATGGAATACAGCCGACGAGTTACGATGAATACCTAAAAGTATAATATTTTCAATAAGCATCGTAGACACCGTATGTAGAAACTCGACAACAATCAATGTAAAACATGTAATATTTTCCTTCTTATTTTAGTGCACAAAATAGATGTCACAGTTTTACAAACATCTCCGTTGTTGGTAGATTTGGCTTCTAATACAGATGCAGTATACAAGGGTTTCCTGTCAAATGCAGACAGGAGTGGGTCCTTTAATATTGGTAGGACTAGTGATACAGGGCCGGGTGATCGCGGTACTGAAGTCGAAAAGCCAAGTAATAATATAGACAACGCAGGATTTCCATCAGGAAGTAGAGTCACATACGACGCCCCAGCTGAATTCAGACGAATCAATGTGATACTTGAAGGTGACAGTGAAGGGAATGAACGAATAGGGGCCTTTTATTTAAAAGCGGTGGCACAAGATGGTGGTGATACTGTCAAAATTACTACTATAAAACGATTGAAACAAGGTAAATAAATACTTATTGAATTGTGCTTAGCGATTTGAGGCAAAGTGCAGTAAATCATTTCATGTTTTCATTAACATGTGGAAAATGATGTTAGTTGCAATATGATACCAAAGAAAATTGGAATGATCCAAACTGAATAAAATTTGTACGATCTGAACATTTACAAATTGTATTACAAGGTGAGCAAAAAAAAGTTGAACGTTTGTATAAATCACATCCAATAATCACCTTTTTACTACGATACCGAATTTAACTCCCAGAGGCACGATGTATTTTGAACGAGAACACACTTTGCGCAATAAAGATACCAGATCTGAAACTGACTTTAACTTCAATCAAGGTTGATTTTTGCGTTCTTTCAATTCCTTTTTTTTTTTCAGTTCAAACAAAGTTTCAACATTACTTAAGTCCTTTTAATACCTTCCCCGACGCCAACTCCAACTTTTCTCTTTCCAATATGTCCAACGTACTTGATATTTTGTAGTTCACCCAACTTCTGTCAATTTCCATGCTTTTCTACATTTGAAAAATCCGCCGACAAATTTATATGCTTCTTTTATAGAGAATGAACATTCTTTAAGTAAATGTAACCCCTATGAACATGTCATAGTATTAAAGTGTTAATCGTATGTAACTCCTCCGATAATTATTATTGTACTCCTCGTATCCTATTTAGGTCCAAAACAGACTGAAAGGAAGATGTAATTTACAAATTTATGTCAATTTCGTCGTGGTATTTCGTCATAAATGGTGCCGTGCGTGGAAAGAGTGAGCCCACATATTATGTCATCTTGCAAAATAATGTTAGCTATTTTGCAAGATGGGCGTAAATTCATTGTTTATTTCATACAATCGAGAAAATGGTTTCACCTATTCATAGCCATCAATAACATCATTATGGTGAACAACTGGTATACAAATATTGACTGCTATGAGGGGCATGGTTAAAATTATAGGCCCAGGTGATCTCAAAACCATGACTATGCCCCGAGGCGTAGCCGAGGGCATAGTCATGGTTTTGAGATCACCGCGGGCCTATAATTTTAACCATGCCCCGAATAAAAAGCAGTCAATATTTGTTTTATATACCAAATCTTAAGATTCTTGTCATCTGTTTGGTTAAAAGCATCGATTTTGGGAAGAGAAATCAATAGTTTTAATGCGAACGGCACACAGATTACAATCTGCGATTTCTGCGTAATTATAACGCGTGAAAACATTAACGCGTGCGTAATATCATTTTACGCTGGGAAAAACGCGCAGTTTGATCGTGACGCACGTGACCGGTCCATAGTTCATTTCCATGGACCGGTCCATAGTTCATTTTGCGGGCATAGTTAATTCAATGACTGCACTTTCAACCAATCAGATGACAGGAATCTATATATGAGGTATATGATAATGTTTATGTGATTCAAATACGCAGTTTTACCCCACCATTGTCTATTAATAGTACGTGTTTCTAATTAGGAGTCTCCATTTAAAAGCTCAAATATTCCTGATAGCCTAAAATAGCACTACAATTTCTATTGTCAGGCAAATTTTCCGAAATATTTTTTTCTGCTGTATTAATTCAGCCACTATCAAATCATCAACTGACACTAAAACTGTCAGCATAGGGGACTCTGTTGATCTTGAAGTGTCCACGAATAGCCCTTTTGGTGATCTGAGATGGAGACACAACGAGCAACCTATAATAGCATGGAACTCTAAGAAAACAGTGACTATAACTCATGTTAGAAAAGCAGATGCTGGTATCTACGAGTGTCATCAAGATGGTAAACGTGAGGATGGCCTGCATGCTATCATGAGGCTAATAGTGAGAGGTAGGTTTGCCTGCAAATATCTGGCACTGGACGGGGTGTATTTGCTTTTTTAAATATAAATGTGTAACCAACCGTATAGGATAATCCGTATACAGATACATTTTGTCGCCACATAAATGAATAGATGCGGAACTAAAACGTAAACGACTGGCTTGTCTAATGAAGTTTTTCCGACAAATCCACAACGAAATTTTGACTATACTGTATGACCTAAACTGGATGTCTTTCGGAGACAGGTTACATCAAACCGAACGTAAATTAAAACTGTGTATGACCGTGTAAACTATATTAAGAATTGGGTAAACGCATACAAAATAATATTTTAATAGATCTTTTATCTTTTCACAATTAGTGTGCAACCATTACACCTGAAATATTGTCCATGAAATGCAATATAAAGTACCACGCTGGTTAGACAAAATGTGTATAAAAAAGGGCTACAACTTCGCGTTTCGAACCATTAGAAAAATCTTATTCTACGAATTGAGATTTGAATCCAGCCGTAAAAAATCTTTCACAAGATTCGGAAGGTGGTAGATGCTATTAACTTCTGCTATAATTCTGCATAAAATAATATGGACATATCCCTTCGGGTTGTGTGCCATGTTAATGTATGTTTATTATTATGGAATGGCCACTGCTTAATTGTGATGCGATCAAGCAAAATCAGTCGGAACTCGGAAATGTTACATTTTCAGTTTCTTATTGGATAGTAAGAGGCATTTACAAAGCTGCGTTTTGCAGAAAACCCCATTATAATTGAACAACCAGTTCCAAAGATATGAGCAATTAAAGAGTTTCCAAAACAAAAGGAAATAAAAGGAAACGTTACCTTTGTTTGGCTATATCTCAAAATCAATATTTCCGTGTTCCGACTGATTTTGCTTGATCGCATCACAATTATTGATGATGTTGGTTGCCAAATCCAACTGCTGTCCAATATCACAACGCGACTTTTGGACATGTAAATACAACGCATTAAATGTTCGTGAATGACCATGACACAGTTTACTTTTTAAGTGCCTGATGTATAAGCAAATGATTTTCAAACACGTTTTCAATACCTGTTTTTTACAACAGCTTGCCCCAAAGGAAAATATGGTTCAGATTGCCTCAGTGATTGCGACACATGTTATAACGGCGGAATATGTGAAGAATCTACTGGTGTCTGTGTCTGTCGGCCTGGCTTCCAAGGAGAACAATGTGAAACACGTAGGTAGAGTATTATTATCCACCAAGATCAGAGACCCAAATGATAACCATTCATTTTATTTATATCATGGGAAATCTTTTACTTCCTCACATACACTGAAACCATGCAATTATCTTAAGAGACAGAATTTGACGATTAACCCTCGTTTGACGATTAACCTTATAGAAAGTGACCAAACGCCTCTATATAATTGTAGAACTATCCTTTGCGCACATTGTAACGAAATACAAAATTTGAAATCTTACCCGGGGTAGGGTATATACTTTCAAACTGAAAGGCCATGGAGTGGTTGCCATCCAAAGATGTGTATTAAAATAGTTGTTTCCTACTATTTAAACCGATACACCAATGAAATCCGATGTTTAGATTTTTTGGACCTAAAATTCAATTGTTGTCAACTGGAAAATTGGATAACTTGCGAAGGGTATGATATCATTGTGATGTAAAATTAGATGGCAAGGCGGCGGGTACGTCACAAACTGATGTAGGGTTTATATTCGAAGTAAGCCACAGGCCGGCTCGTGCCCAGTGTTCCAGACCGTGGAACTTGATCGGATGGTCATTTCAATGTGTTCCCTCAATTTCTTGAGTAGTTTGTACCTGCTGACAAAAGAGAATATCTTGCCAACATTTACCGGGGTAATGAGCCCATGAGATCCGAGTTCAAAACAAGTCAAATCACAAGTAAGCCTATTATCTGAAATGTCGGACACAATGTCAAGGTACTTCTTTTGTTTTCACCCATGTTTAGTACTAGTAGCAGTGGTAGTGGTAACATGTAGTTAGTAGTAGTATTATATGATATATACCTAGTAGTAGATATTTATTATTTCTTTGAATATTCTAATTTTCTTATTGTCTCAAAGCATGTGGTAACAACTTATTTGGAGGAACATGCTCAATAATATGTACAAACAATGTCGGCGGTAATTGTAGGGACATAGTATTTTGCGTACCTGACCCTGTTGGATGTTCCTGTACCACTGGATATATGGGCGAGATTTGTGATGCAGGTAATGTATACTGTATGGATGAACCAAACGCAAAATATCCACTGTTAAATGTGTTAATTGGCAATTGATGTTGATACAGGGTGTCCCAAAAAGAGGCCCCTCATTGCGCCCTCTTTTTCTCCTATTTCAGAATTATTTCAATCGGCTCATAACTTTTGAAGATATGCCCTTTTAAAGAAGATTGAAAAGTGCATGGTATATAAAACATTCCTCGATGATAACTTTATAAAATAACAACTTTATTTTAGGGAATGGGCTTTACCGGTGGGCTTATTGGTTATAGATTTTGTTAAGTGTCATTAATTTTGGCGAAATAGATGTGGGATGGGACTTCTTTTGCTATCCTTGCAATTACTTATGTTTTTCTCGGTTATTTTATGCCTTTTTGTTTTATTATGTTTCTTTCTTTATTGTTTCTTGCTTTCTTTTTATTGACAACATAAGTCATTTCTCTTTTTGGAATAAAAGGTAGCCCTGAAAAGGGCTGTTTAGTTTGTCTTTGGCTCTTTTGAAGTGAGTTTACTGTGCTGCTCTGCCCTCTACCTGGTTGCCTCCTTGACGAATACATGTTTCAGCCCTATAGTCCTCATTGCATCAATTGCGTTGCGTACCAGTCTTGTGCGCTGGATACTTGCGAATATGGCAGTAATACGTTTGCAAAGATCTTGGATTTTGCCACAATGAAGAAATCAAGTGGTGTAAAGTCTGGTGATCTTGCAGGCCACTCCACAGCATGACCCATCCCATCCACTCTGTTTGCTATCCGTGGACAGAGTGAAAAACGAGTACTTGTATTTAAAAGGGCATATCTTCAAAAGTTGTGAGCCGATTGAAATAATTGTTTTGGTTTATTAAAGCTAACAATTAAAGGTTTCTTTACATACCAAAATATATTTGATCAAAAATTCTTTTCAAAAATAGGCGAAAAAGAGGGCGCAATGAGGGGCTTCTTTTTTTTGGACACCCTGTATCATATTTTAATGGCATTCTTAGTTGAAATGGTTCTTAAATTCTGCTACTAAGACTGCTAGTGTATAGACCTAATATCTATCACGAACCAAAATAATAACTAATGATGGACACTCTTTGAGTTTCTGGAATATCTTATTTTCTGAGGACCAGTATAACTATTCATCTGTAAATCGTAAGGAATAAATGACTCGATATCAACAAAGCAAGTGAGACGTATAGCTTCAATACTATCTTGTAAGCTTGTAACATTTATACATATGAAGAATTGTTTTAATATTTTTTTTTTATCTTTTGACATTGTATGTCAGGCAAAATGCCTTTATTCACTTAAATACACTATAAATATTACAACAACAAAATTATTGCACTACACATAGTCCATATATATTAGATATTATAATACAAATTTACATATATAATAAGAAAATCAAAATAATTTAAACAAACTGACAGAGCCAAGAACAGACATGGAAGTCATCCAAGTAACTGTTCATCTGCGATCAACTAGCTAAAGTCATCGCAGACCAAACCTCTCATACGAAGTTCCTGCCTTAAGAGGAACAGAAGACAAGGATGACCCCCGTGTCTGAATTTACCAATGCACATTTTGCCAACACATATAACATAATTGATATATTTTGAACGAGCACTGGTAATGTCATTATGATAGTTAAATAAAACATTTTCAACAGAAAGCCTAAAGTTCTTACCAAGCCTTTGTGTAATAACCCTGTTAGCAAATTCCCAAATAGGAGTAGTCTTAATACAATGAAAAAAGAAGTGCTCTGGATGATCAACAGCATTACAAGAATTGCACAAATTTGTATCTTCTTTCCCCATTTTACATAATATAACTTTTGTAGGATAAATGTTATGAATAATTTTCCAATTAAGTGAAATAAGCCAGAACTCGCTGTTACAACATGGTATTGAACCCCAAATCATTTCCCAATTAAAATTGTAATTGGGGAATCTTCTACACCAATAGTACATACAAATTGGTGGAACATAAGTTTTATTAACCATGGCATGTCTAAACATCTTCGAAGAACAGCCCTCTATATGGAATGCATCAAAGACAATTCAGTCCTGATTTGGTCTAGAATTGGTGCATTCTTCCAATCATTCGAATTCGGCAGAGCATCGCAAAGATCGAAGTACTGAAATAGAATGTTGCGCTGAATGCGGTGCCTAAAATACTCAAGTGAGTAGATTGAACCATCATCATCAAACAGATCTTTTATAAAAATAAAGCCACCATAAATCCAGTCTCTATAGAAAAGTGTTTTCTTGTTAGCAGTTACAGCATCATGCATTGTTCCAAATAATTTGATTGTAGTAATAAGATATGTCAGCTTTATTTGAAGTACATTTAGTATTGAACCAGACCAGAAGCATTTTGCTATGTCTTTATATAATGTGATTTTAAAACGTTCCTCTTTAAAATCATATGACAATAAATAATTACTCGACTTTCTTGTTGTCCTGCCATAATTAATAATCCGCCCAGTTAAATTATTTAGATATTAAGATATTCAAAATAAAAGCTTTTAGTTTTTAATTTCATTTTTCTAAAAAGAATGTCCTACGAAATATTATGGGGCTAGCTGTGAACTGACATGTCATTGTGGAAATAGTGACTGCGACAGCGCAGAAGGTTGCGGTGTTGATGCTTCGTGCGACAACGGATATGGCGGTGATCGATGTCAAGGTACATTTTAAGTTACCATGGTTTCAATGGCGTTTTATAACGCATGGTGTTTTGTTTGTATACCACGGAATAATTTTAATTTCTCTAGCAGTTGTCTTTAATTTCATAAGATTTTGTTGTTAGCGTATTCATGACTCTCAAAAATATTATTGCCTTAACGTTTCTTAGTTCGCTCGTTCTACACGCTTTAACAAGGTGGCGTAGATCCAATGGCCATCTATATTAAACTACATGCTGTTTTTTGTACTAAAGAATATTTATATATGGGTCTCACCTATTCGGTGATACAATAGTTCCCACGTAATACCGTTTTGACGTTGGCTTTGGGAAAATTGGGAAATTCGTGTCGATGTACAAATTATAATTAGCCAAAACAACAATTGTATATAAACAATTATGCGATTTTTACCAGAAAGGAAATCACAAATTTAATCTTAATATCACGTTTGAAGTCAATATCTCTTAGAATATTGTTGTAAGAGTTTGACTTTGAATTAGCCAGTGGTGAACTGAAATACTACGTGAAAGACTAAACCCGAAGTGCTTTAATTACAGTAAAATAATATAAGTTTTTATATTAAATCCGGATATCACCGGTTTTATCACGAATTCACCGACCGATTACAGTCAAACACATCGCGTTCATATCTATTAGGCCAAAAAAAAAGTGTTTGTTTGCCCAGACATGGGGTAGAAAGGAGTGGGTCGGTAGGTCGATTTCCTTTTTTTACACGTGTTGCAGCATGTGGGGTAAGAGAAAATACGACATTCAGTCTTACATTTTGTACCTTTGTCAAACTATAAATAGGTTAATGAACAGTGTATTGCTTTTTGGGAGAAAAATTAGACAAAAATAATGCATGAACCCGCCCCAAAAATGAATCAGTCTTACGCGATCGCGACGTGAAAACGTGCGAAAGCACTGCGCGTAGTACGCAGAGTGCACATTATACACAATCAATGCACTCCGCGTACTTTTCTAACCGCTTTTCTAATTGGTTGCTTTGAAATAGGAGTGTATAAATATATTTCAACCTTACCATATGAAGTTAAGTTCGCAACAAATCTTGACAAAGATTCAGTATGAATGCAGTAAAAATGCATGCTTGTTGCATGCGGGCTGGAGTACAAAATCCCAGACCATTCTTGTTATGCTTGGTTCTCTATATTGATGTTGATTGATGGTAAAATATTGTTGGGGAGGGCTGAATGGGAAAAATGAAAGCTGTGATTGCCAGGAATATTAACTTTCAAGTGTCATTTAGCATTTTTTATAGGGAAAAAACATCATTTTCTTTATTTTTATATCATTGTTAAAAAAAAAAGTGTTTGATGTTTTCTGATATTTTGGCTCGGTCGTGTCTGGGCAAACAAACACCTTTTTTTGGCCTTATTGAATCATTGAATCAGTGACGTATAAATTGTATGCATATCACTATTCGACTTACGTGTTGACGTATAAACTGTGTACACATCACTATTCGTCTTGCGTCTTGTTTAGGGAGTGTTCAGAAATACGTGTAGGGGGTCATACAATTTTTGGAGTTCTGAACAGGGGGGTTAAAAAGGTTTGGGTTTTTTCGTAGCAGTAAAACCACAACAAACGTACATGGCAGATAAGAGTATTTGATCGGGGTGCACCGCTCAGTCTGACACGCCGCTAGTCCCACACGCCTCTAGTCCGACACACCGCCAGTCCGACTACACAAATTCCCTATACTTGTCAGTCCAAAATGAAAAACACTGCGCTAGTCCGAAAAAAAGCATGCGCTAGTCCGAAAATGAAAACCACTGCAACAGACCGACACGCCGCTAGTTCGAATCTGAAAATACTTCTTCAGTCCGACACGCCGCTAGTCCGAATACGAAATACACTGCGCTGGTCCGAATCAGGAAAACACTTCTTCAGCCCGACACTGCGCTAGTCCGAAACTGAAAACCATAGCTCTAGTCCGAAACTGAAAACCACAGCGGTAGTCTGAATCTGACAAACACTGCGCTAGTCCGAATCTGAAAAACACTGCATTAGTCCGAATATCGAACTAGCGCAGTGTATCCCAAATTCAGATTTGGACTAGCGCGGTGTTTTTCAAAATAGGACTAGCGCAATGGTTTTCAGTTTCGGACTAGCGCAGTGTCGGACTGAAGAGTGTTTTCCAGATTCGGACTAGCGCAGTGATGTTCCGTTTCGGACTAGCGCAGTGGTTTTCATTTTCGGACTAGCGGCGTGTTGGACTGGCCGAGTGTATTTTAGATTCGGACTAGCGGCGTGTCGGAATAGCGGAGTGTCGACTAGCGGCGTGTCGGACTAACGCCCTGTACCCGTCCCGGAGTATTGAACGATTTATCAAAATATAGTACCTGATCAAATCATTAATGGATGATTTATATAATACTGGCACAAATAAAACCATACTGCAGTTACTGTCCGTTTTCCTATACACAATACACAGTGCTCTTACCATTGACGCATAACCTCTGCAAATAGTGCATGTTAAAGTATGGGTAATTGCCTAGTTATACGTCGCTGTGTGAAAAATAACCGGCCAATATTAAAAGTACTCTTCTAAACTTCTAGAAAATATAGTTTTGTAGCTAATTTAGATGTTTGGAAATATTCGCACTTTGGTGTTTTAGTGTATGTTATAGGTAATAGTACATTGCCTAGTTAACGTCACTGTGTGAAAAATAACCGGCCAATATTTAAAGTACTCCTCTGAAATTCTAGAAAATATAGTTTTGTAACATGTCCTAAATTGTTAGCTAATTTAGGTGTTTGGAAATATTCGCACTTTGGTGTTTTAGGAAGGATATGTAAACGACAGATAACACCAAAAAATATGAAGAAATTATTTCCAAACCGTGTTTACAACCCACAGCCATTATGTTTCTCATTTTCAAGAATGTGGTTAACAATATACACAGTATTGTCTCATTTCGTGAACAAAGGCCACACAGTAATTGTTACCTGGCGTTTGCTTTATAATCGTTCACCCAACTGAAACTATAATACCAGCTCATTGCTCATTGCACAGGTAAAGCAGAAACATGTGAGTGTGGATTTAACCAGAGAAGATCTGATGTAATAGCTTTTAATGGGGTTTACATGGTTTGCAAAAGGTCTGCAAAGGTCGTGGTAAATTCTACTGTAGACATGACTGCATCATGCATGTTTTGATCTGTTTTATAAAATGAGAAAACATTTCCACAATTCCACACCTTTTTCAATGACATGGGTACAATTTCACTGCAGATGAATACAAGTTTCAGTATCGTTAAATTAATATGTTTCCATTATCCTTTGATGGAGATGAATGGGGGGGGGGGGTCAAAATATTTTGTACCTAGTATGAGGGCGGTCAAAAAACTTTTTGGTCCATTAAGAGGGGTCCATTAAATTTTGGCTTCACAAAGAGGAGGGGGGTAAAAATGATTTTCACGCGAAAAAAAAACATTTCCAGCCCCCCAAGTATTTCGGAACACTCCCTTATACATCCTAGCTGCCTGAAGCTGTGTACTCTGGAATGAAATTTCAATTTTCTTCGTTATACCTCATTTCTTTGGCTCGAAATTACAAGAAGATGTAAACTAACATTTTAATAAGAATCTATTCTTAGTGCAAATCACACATTATTGAATATTCACAATTTTCTTCTTATTATTTTGTAGTTCCACATTCATGTCCAGATGGCTTTTCTGGCGACCTATGTGATATTCAATGTCACTGTAAGAATTATAACACTTGCACCAAGACAGGTGCTTGTGTCGATTACGTATGCGCTGATGGATGGGGAGCCAACGATTGTCAACAAGGTAAGTTCACGTTAGGATGCACAGCAAATCCAATGTGTGTATAAGACCAGAAAAGTTAAATCTGTAGTAGAAATGTGGAAAATGTGTGACATTTTTGGCTACTATATGCAAAATGACTGACTCATGGGTACTTTTCTTTGAAGGCATATCACATTACTGCACAACCACTCTTCAAATAAAATCTGCCACGAGATCATGTTTACATTTTATAATTTACCAAACAAAAGTCCCCATTCTATTTAAAGCTCATTCTTTCTAATCCATATCAAGCAACGGGTTTTTTTTTCACATGATGCAATGCAATGATAATATTAATGAATCTGACTGATTTTTTTATTGTGATTACATGAGAGGGAATTTCCATCTTTCCGAATACACCCGACATAGATTTTTCACCAGATCTTGAATGTTAAGACCATAACGCTGTGTTTGAGTGTACTGAGCATGAAAATGCCCCCGCCTGTACGTCTAATGATGACATCACTATGAGTGGTTATTCAACTTGTGTTCAGGCGATTTTTACGCCCAGGGTCTTAGCAACACCAGTGCTTTGCAAACCTTGAACCTTGAACACACTCCTAAACGAGTGTTACTTTTTATCGAGTTTCGAGTTTCGAGTATCGAGTTTCGAGTTTCGAGTTACAATTTTCGAGTTTCAAGTTTCGAGTTCGAGTTTTGAGTTCAAGTTCGAGTTTCGAGTTCGAGTTTCGAGTTCGAGTTTTGAGTTCGAGTTTCGAGTTTCGAGTTGTAACCTTATCAACATTGGATCATAATATTATCATTCACATTACATTCTTTCTTTCTCTATTTATTCATTTAATTCTTTCATTCTGTTTCCTTCCTACTGTTTCCTTCTTTGATGATTCAATCTTTCGTTCTTTCTTCCTTTCATCCTTTCTTTGATGATCATTTCACACTCTTTCTTTCACAATGTTCAAGAAAGAAGGAAAGAATTTCGAGTTTGACATTGTGAAAGAACGAAAGAAAAAGAAAGAAAGAAAGAAAGAAAGAACAAAAGAACGAAAAATGGCATTGATGGCGACTCACTGATGGCTTTAGGGAGTTTATTCCATTCCCTTGGGCCAGAGACAGAGAAGGTATACCAGCAGCTCTACATGCCCTAGGCTGACCAAGCAGAGTCTTATCGGAAGAAGATCTCAATCCTTCTCTTCCGGGAGCACAGGCTGAAAGAAGCTCACAATTAGGGGCACGGCCCTGAGAGCACTTAAAAACATAAATCAGAAGTTTAAAAAGCCAATGCAATTGAATGAGAAGGTTGGAGGTGCCAGTCGAACTCGAAACTCGAACTCGATACTCGCACTCGAAACTCGAACACGAAACTCGAACTCGGAACTCGAAAACTCGAACTCGAAACTCGAAACTCGAACTCGAAACTCGAACTCGAAACTCGAACTTGAAACTCAAAACTCGAACTCGAAACTTGAAACTCGAAAATTGTAACTCGAAACTCGAAACTCGATACTCGAAACTCGAAACTCGATAAAAAGTAACACTCGCAGACGGGGGACAAAAACAGCAAATGTAGGCATTAGATGTAGGTATTAAAAATTCGATAGCCAAAAATTACCAGTTCCAAAGCCCACAGACTGAGAAAATCACTGTATGTGCACATGAAAATCACTGTGCACATGCACATACGATAAATCAAACAAATAATGTAGGCACAAAAACAGGCAAAGTTCGATGGCCGAAAATGGCGAATTCCATAGCCCACATAAGTGTCAGGAAAACAGTACAGAATTACACTGGAAGTGATGAAAATCACTGTGCACGTAGTAGACAGATAAACAAAAAAAAGAAACCAAAGAGACAAAAAAGTGCGTAAAATGATATATTATATTCATATAAATCATATTTCTTTCAGCATTACCTGCACTTTACGAATTCAAACCGCAGATTGTTGAAGTCAGTGATGCTTCATTGAAAATACAATGGAACGCTTGGGATGCAAACATTGACTATGGCACTGGACCAGCTGAGAATATCAAATCTACCTTGCACAACAAGGTCAGCCATTACTTGCGGTTGCAGAAAGTACGGATACTGAAAAAGAAATATCTGGTCTCTTGTACGACACAACCTATGACTTTGCTGTGAGTGTGTTTCGCTTCATTGAGTCAAAAACATTTGAAGGAATTATGGGGCCTATTGCCAGTGCAGCAACAACATGTGGAGGTTAGTGCTGTATAGTGTGACCCAACCTAAGTAAATAGGATTGATGGCGGATATAATAGTTCTATTTTTAAAATCCTTAATTCAACTTGAATGGTACATGTATGTACCAACATAAACCCCGACACAATTGATGTTATATAAATATTATTTACATGTCGTTTTATTTTCCAGTACCTACTCAGGCACCGACCATAACTAGTGTCACCGTTGAAGGACCATATTCTATTCAATTGGAATGGACGGTATGAAGCCTGGTGGGGTGTCTGTACATGTACTAGCATTCATGTGGGGAATTATGTACATACTACATAGGCCTACCCCTTGTGGGGAACTTTTACTTCGTGGGATTGAACGAAAAGTACCTCAAAGGACCCCATAGGGCATGAAAAAAAAACCCAAATGTCATTTTTAGAGATACCCCATTGGAGGTGTATGTATGTTTGAAAATAATATAGAAAACAAAGAAAATTCGTAAGTGCTTCTGCTTATACAGGTTGCCCCCCCCCAAAAAAAACTCATTGCGCCCTCTTTTTCTCCTATTTCTGAAGTTGATCAAATATATTTGATAGTTATAAAAATCTTTATTCGTTAGCTATAATAAACCGAAAAAAATATTTCAATCGGCACAGAAATGTACCAGTTTTTCACTCTGTCCACGGAGGAGGTTTGGCTACTTCAAAGACTGAAAAGAAGTACACGTACCATGCAAGAATATCAAATATTCCTCAATGATAACTTTATTAAAATAACAAACTTTATTTAGGGAATGGACTTTACCGGTGGTCTTATGGGATTTGGATTTTGTTAAGTGTCATTAATAGCAATTAACTTATCGGCAAAATGGATGTGGGATGGAACTTCTCTTGCTGTACTTGCAATTACTGATTTTTTCTTGGTTGTTTATGCCTTTTTGTTTTATTACATTTCTTATTTTCTTACTTTGTGGTTTCTTACCTTTTTTATTTACAACATAAGTCATCTCTCTTTTTGGGATAAAAGGTAGCCTGGAAAAGGGCGGTTTGGTTTGTCTTTGGTTCTTCTGAAGTGAGTTTACGGCTGCTATGCCCTCTACCTGGTTGCATCCTTGATGAATACAAATTTCAGCCAAGGTCCCCATTGCATCAATTGCGTTGCATACCCTTGTTGTGCGCCGGATACTTGCTAATGGAGCAATTATACGGTGGCGAAGATGTTTAAGGCTAGCTGGTGATCCTTGCTCATAGTGAATATGTTCCAAAGCCTAATACTATTATCTTTCTATGTCATTAACCGTGTGTTTCATTTTAATCGTTGATGTAGCCAAACCTCATCCGTGGACATCATGATTTATTTTAAAAAAGACATATCTTCAAAAATTGTGAGCCGATAGAAATTATTGTTTTGGTTTATTAAGCCAACGATGTTTCTTTACATACCAAAATATATCTGATCAACTTTTAAAAAATAGGAGAAAAAGGGGGTGCAATGATGATTATGTTGGTGTGTTTGTTTGTTTGTTTGTTGTTGTTTGTTGTTGTTGTGTTGTTGTTGGGGTTTTTTGGGGGGGGGGCACATTGTATATACCCCACAAGGACACTATGTAAATTATTAAGTATATTACAGACTTGACATTTCGTATGGATATTTTTTCGCAAAATTCCAAGTCTGGTCTGGAAGGGGTCTGCATAAACCGCACGGGCTAAATATTAATTATCGGGAGATGTTGTAAAATAATTGTTTGATAGAAAATGATTTTCCATGAGTTTACATTATGGTGCTCATAGTGTACCGAATTTGCCAGAGGATGATTTAAGGAAGCCCCATCATGCACTGTAAAAGTGTTATCACGCGAGTTTCAACTACCACTTAACTTCTCGAATCCAATTGAAGTCTGTGCAAAAGATGTTGTTTTAGAATTGCCCGTGTGTCATTATTACTTGGTCGATTTCAGATCTAAAGTGATGTATGCATGAAGGATAATTCACACCTTCTGTAGATAACATAAAATGTGAAATCGACCGACATTTTGAATATGTTTTTATTGTAAATACATCAGTCCAAATTCAAATTTAACCATGCACGTTTATGCAGTGGTCCCGGACAGTGGTGCCATGTTCACTCACACAGCTGCTAACCGCAGTGGAGTGCTGGGAAGTGCTTAAATCATCCTCTGCGAATTTGCCTAAAATGCCGGATTTGGGGAGGCTGAATTTCAGCTTTGTGGGGGGGGGGGCACAATTTCGGACTTTATGCAACATTGTTCATTTATTATCAAATTTATAGGGGTTTAAGGTGATATTTCCTTAACTTTGTCAGCAACTGGCATTCATCACAGCTGAAATACACTTGCCATGTACCAATTTTTTGAACATATGAGGAGCTTAAAATATGACTCTTTCAAACTTTCTGCGTACCACTTTTCAGAGCCATATTTTTAAAGCTCCTCCCACTTTCAAACCTGGTAGATTACAAGTGCATATTAGTTCCGACGAACACTTATTGGTATTTAGATTCAGTAAATATCACATCAAACCTCAATAAATTTGATAATAACAGAATGATGTTGCTCAAATTCAGAAATGTTACCCCCACAAAAATCAAATACATTCTCCTTAAATCCGCTTTTTTAGGCAAATTCACAGCATTATGAGCGCCGTAATGTAAACTAATGGAAAGCACATTATCTGTCAAACAATTTCTTTACACCATCTCCTGACACACCCCAATTAATATTTACCCCGTGCGGTTTATGCAGACTCTTCCAGATCAGTCTTGGAATTTTGCGAAAAAAAACTTTCCATACTAAACGTCAAGTCTGTTGTTCCTCAATGGATATCTGCCGTACCCTATATTCAGGTACCCCACATGTATCCTGGGGTGTGTGGGTGTGTGGGGTGGGTGGGTATTGTGCACTGCCGACTTTGGATCCCTTTATAATGCTTTCCTGTCCCTATAGCCATGGTAGCATTCAACCCGGGTGCATTATTACAGCACTTCTAACCAACGACTTCTTAAAAATAATGTACAGTACACGAACTACGATTAGTGGGTTCAAAGAGCAGTAAATCAACCCAAATATTTAATTCAAGTTATTCGGTGTCTTAATTTTAGATTCCTCAAGGCAGTGATTGGATAAAATGTACATCAGGAATATCTGCATTCGTCGTTACTTATGGAACAGCATCTGAAAAAAGGGTTGAGGATAGCACCGCCAGGAAAACAGTAATATATAATTTAACTCCATGTGCAGAGTATCAGTTTGCTATTCAAGTAGAAAATAGAGACAATGCAGGATCTAAAAGCAATCCTGAAACGGCAACTACCGGTAAGTTTATAAAAACAGTCAATTCAATAAGAGTCAATATACTTAATCGCGCGCGAGGTGGTGAAAATTGTGCAGTTCGCGGATAAGATAAAGCGCCGAATAAAACCCCGTGGTGTGCTATTTGCGTTTTGCCGTGTTTTGGCAAAAGTTGCTTTGACTGAAAAGATGAGAGCGAGGCAAGTGAAAAAAATTTCTATATTCTCAGTCTGGCACGCACCAACAATAAGCTCATCTTAATTTTAGACTTACTGTATAAAAATATGTTTTTCAATTAAATATTTGGTGGGAAGAAACATATGGAACCTATTTACATTAAAAAACATTTGTTTACCCTACAATACTGTCGTGGGCTACAACCATGAATAGCTATACAATTCCTGAATGAAATCAAGTTTTGAAATTTAATCAAATACAGACTTGACATTTAATATGGAATATTTGTTCGCAAAATTCCAATACTGGTCTGGAATTGACATATTAAATATCAAGTCTGTACTTGTTTATAAGATTTAATCTTGGAAAGCCAACTCGTAATTGATTGCTGATCAAACTGGTGGATCATTCTGATGTTGCACAACTGCCATGCTAAATGGGTAATTGTACTCGTAGTTTCCATTTTTTCCTTTAAAAGGAGTACAGATTTTAAAAGGAGTACAAATTATCACCATGTCTATTTTATTCTTTTCTAGCTCCGAAGAAAGTATCAGCAATGTCCGTCACATCGACATCATCTGAGATCTTACAAGTTACCTGGACACAACCATCCAGTTGTGTGGTCACCGACTACGTCGTGTCACATCGACTCACACATCGTGATCAATGTCTTCCAGAGCAAGGACAACCGATAGATGAAAGGACAGTGGCTACGATCGTTGATATAGATGGACTAGAAGCATATTCTACATATGAAATAGCGGTATATGCTACATTTAACGGGGTTTCGGGAGAACCAGATATTGCCAATGGGATAACTACTGAAACAGGTAGCAAAATACTTTCGAATACTGGTTTAAACGTTTTAAATGATACTCTGTTTATTTATTTTTAAGACGTTGATTAATAATTTTGTAAGATCGTATATATGTTTAGCTCCTAAAGGACCGCCGAGCAACATCGTGCATTGCGTATCAGAGGAAATGACGCTGTCATATACCTGGGAGCAACCTTTGTGTGGTTTGCGTGGAGGAGTAATAACCAAATATGAATACGCCTTTGGTAAAGACATAGAGGGTGGAGAGGCAACATATGGATGGACAGAGCCAGACAGCAGGGTGGCCATCTTTACAAATCTTGATAAATACACAGAGTACCAATTTCAAATACGAGGAAATACGTCTATGGGAGCTGGTCCTTATTCTGAAGTAACGAAAGCTACTAAGCCTGAATCAAGTGAGTGTCACACAAGCTAGGCCATAACTGATATGTCAGTTTTACTCATAATAGTTACAAAGTCAACAACAACAACAACAACAACAATAATACTACATAATATGATTTTTAGCCTGCTCGTGAACATAACGCTGTCAAGTATCTATATGGATGATGCCCTAATTAATGGCGTTCGAGGCCATATAACGCCATGCCCTTCATAAGTAACAATTAAACCTGACATATACTTTTGAGCGTCTAATTAGCCTTTAAAATTGCAAATATTTTCGCGCTTTTTGCGCATGCACCCCGAGAAGGGCATTTTGTAGCGGGATTTTACAATTTGCACACCTTTGTAATTTTATCCGGTACACCATTGATAATTACACACTTAGACAGCGCTCGAGTAGATACATCAAAACCAAAGATAGATATAACATATATGACAGGTTACTTTCAAGATTCATATTTGATGTTTTCCTTTCAGGTGACTATATTTATCCATCAACATCATATTATAATTTATTTCAGATGACGCCGTAGTTATCGGTCTCAGCATAGCCGTTGGTATTCTTGTGATTACTGTCATCATTTTAGCTTTATTTTGTTGGAAAAGACAGTAAGTAAAATGGTGTGAATAGAGTATTTCTTTTTTTTCTATCTTTAAACAGTAGAGCGTGGCTACACTATATAATAATAGTAATAATAATAATTTTAATAATAATAATAATAATAATAATAATAATAATAATAATAATAATAATAATAATAATAATAATAATAATAATAATAATATTAATAATAATGATAATGATAATGATAATGATGATGATGATGATGATGAAACTTTTGTAATTATTAGGTTCTTTAAATAATTATCAGGGTGTCTGTACAGAATTGGCTGTTTTGTTTACATAATGTCTGTTTTTTTGGAGAATATTTCTGCTTTTCGCAGAACATTTTATTTTGTCTTTACCAGCATTAGCTAGCATTCTTTTTGTTATAAAACGCAGAATCAACAAAGACAACGGAGCATCCGTAAAAACCCGGGAAGGGTATTAGCATTTTAAAACGTATAGTTCCCCATCTATAATATATTGTATTGTGCGGTGTACTTATTTTGGCAGAAATATTTCTAACCCACCTGAGGAAAACGATTCATTACCAGAAGTAAAGAATTCAACTTCACCAGTTGCGCTATCCACCGACGGTTATGCCAAATACATTGCACCATCTCCCGCCATCGAGTCAAATAGTCAATACCAAGAATTGAACAAGCCACCTGCTTCGGAGGATGTTTATCCTCCAATGAGACACACTTATGCTAATGCCGTAGTGACTAATGAAGTACAGGACAAACACAATTACGAAGAGATGGCAATTGATGGTGAAAATAATGACAATGAGCCATATGCAATAGTCCACTAGTGGCTGTTTTCTCTTTAAAACGTTTTATTTGAAAAAAAAATACTACAGCAACACTTAAAAAAGTATTCTTTGGCAAACATTTTTATTAGAATATATTTGTCAAAACTTAAAATAACATTATGTTAGAAAGTTTTTTAGCAAGTTTTCAATAATGTGTTTTGAATATTATTAAAACGTTTTATACCCTTTATTGTATACCCTTTATATAACCAGACATTGGAATCGCCCAGAAAGATGAAATATGCAAAATATGTCCCTTTTGAAATGTTCCTTTTTTTAAAATTCAAATTGGTATAAAATATGCAGAACAAAAGTATTGATTTGGTAATTTAGGTTTAGTGTATTTAAAGTATTGTTTTTGTTTTACTGTATGGATACTTTTTGTGGGCAATATTATATCTTACGCTATTTCCTCTGCTACTTTCATTTTTTATGTCATCTGTAAATATCTCTTTTGTATACTATTGTTTGTTATTGCCTCCTTTTTGCATGTTTTGTCTTGTCACACAAATTTTAATTTTTACTACAGTTTACTACTATTTGCTCTTTTTTTTCTTAATTTTGTGTTTCACATACAGCGCTATTCAGCGACGTAAGCTACGGTTACCCATTCATTAGTACGTATATCACATACATATCTTTACTGTGAACGACGCATCACCCATAGATCTATTCAGAGCTTATTTACGTTCGTAATCAATACACGCATCACATAGATATTTAACACCAGAAGTTTAACACCATATTAAAAATATTACTTGAAAGATGGGCATGTAAATTTCACCTCTTTTCGTTTAGTAAAATCCTTGTTATTCTTCGCCCGTTTTCCCAGAGATTTTTCTATGGTACTTATCGTATGTATAAAGTATTGCTTAAACATGGTTTATAAATAATTTTGTTCAAAGTTGTGTATATTATTCGTTAATTATTGTCACCTACTGTATACATATTGATTCGTTTTGTATAAGATAATGGTGTGTTTATACAACAAGATCAAAATAATAACGTTGTTTAGCGTATTTATAATGTCGTGTGTTTTTGTGATTGAAATTCCCATAATGCACCTTGAGGTGGGGTTTATGTGTATGTGTATGTGTATTCAACTATTGAGGCAAATGAAGCTGACACATAAGAGAGATGGCTTGAGATTTTTCTCGGGAGGGGCAAAATGTCGAAAAATTTAATATTTATATATTATGGGCCTTAACTCGAGAACTGAAAGGTATGCAGAAATATACGAAGGTCATTCAAAAAGTTCTCATATATCAGCTTCTGCAAATAACTTAGAAACCCTTTTCATGATTATGACCTAGGGACTGTCTAGCTTGGGAGAACTTTTTATTTTAATATATATTTACATTTGTTATAATCGAAGAAAAATGAAATCGGAATTCGTTATCGCAGAAATGGCGAAAATCTGTACATACGAGGGGCGGTCAAAAGGTTCGTAGAACGAGGTATGCTACTTTGTCACATGGTATTAAATTTGATCTCATTTGAAAGCTTGTTCCTTCAAAACATTACCGCAAAAATATTAGATTTTTGCATCACTGTTTATGGGTAGGGCATTCTTCCGAGGAAGTCTACCTCTGGAATTTTCTCCCGACGATGATAAAAACTCAAATGCAATTTAACAATGTACAGTTGCAGTGAATGGTATTGAAATCCTTGATATTCACCAGCAACGAAATATCATAAGAGTTCAAGGATTGAATGCGCATACTTGAAAATCATCCAAGGTCCAAAAGACTTGTTGACGTCACCACTAATGATATACGTGCTGGTACAGTGGCATTGATAATAATTAAAGAAGCAAACAAGAACGATATTGTGGTCCAGTCAGGGCCTCTAGTTAGTGAAACCAATTTTAGAATTTTAAGTCCTACCATCATAATATCTGGTATGCTGGTGATCAATACTTTGAAGAATGGCTCATGGAGCCGTTGGAATTAGACCGTCATTTTGTTGACATAGAAGGTGTGAAGAAACATTGCGATGGGTGCATTATGGTAAGCAGTGACCATATTCAAGAGTGAGATAGAAACAGTTTGGCTAGTCCTCTTTCAAGTACCTTTTTGTTAGACTACGAACTTAATGACCGCTCCTCGTATCTACAAAGAAAACATAGTAGACCAAATTAGACTGACCATAAAATACTATTTGGTCACTTCAGATGGCTTAAATCAAAGCTGACATAAAAAGAAGCATTCCATTGCAAAGTATGCAGAATTACAATAAACATTCCTTTAAAAGGAATAGGGTGGGCAAATGAAAAATTGTCAAGAGAAATGAAAGAATGAGTAAGTCAAGTTCACAATTAAAAACAGGGAAAATATGACACAACATCGATTTCCAATAGGGGAATAACACAAAACGTATAAACAAAGTTAAAAGAGTTTTTAACTTTATACGTTTATACGTTTGTTATTCCCCATTGGAGGTTGTGTCATATTTTCCCTGATTTTATCTGATCTATTGCTTATCCTTTGTTCTCTGCTGGTCAGTTGGAACAGATTTTCCCTGTTTTTATATTAACCCTTCACATCATAACACAAGACGTTTTATGTTAACATTTTATATAAAACATGGTTATAAAACGTTTGTAGATAATAGTTATTTAAAACATTTTCGTAATCATACCTAGAGGGTTTTTTTTATCATCAGATAGAAAGACTTCTGCTCATCTTCTCTGGTGAGACAACAGGGCTAGGGTATCTTTCCATATCAAAGTTTAAAAATCTGTCATATCAATTTCCTCAATATGTTGTATTGCAACTTATGAGGGGAAATGTTTGATTTTACAATATTTCGATATTAGTTTTAACTTTGTAACTTTATTATGATTAACATAACTGTATTTCAAAGCGTCAAACTATATCATTATTTTGTCCCAACAAAAATAATCCAGGGAATAAAATATTCATTCATATGTTTATTTATTTTATTCAACCTGGGCCATTTCTACTGGTGCACATGCATTCTAATAATTTGTCTATAATACCTTATATAAGCATCACCAAGCACTATTTGTCACAAGATTTGAAAAGTAAATAGCCTATGTACACACTGAACACAATGCACATACAAGCTGTATTTAAGTACATGCCGAAGCTGTCAGTATAAAATGATATATATGACCTTCACGATGCTATTAATTTAGCCCAAAGATTAGGAAAACTAGCAAAACTGGTGAACTGGTACTGTTCAAATAAAAACATCTGCAAATCTTGCTGCAATTTCCAAATAGTATTTCTATTACTTAAATAATTATTTTTGTTATTTCTTTTAATACAAACACATTACTGCTTATGACGACTTTATCGTATTATTTACATATCAAAATCAAGTAATAATTACAAAACTCGCCGTAAACTATCACCTCTGTGGGTGTTTGGGATATAACCGGCACGAATATTTTCTCAACACTGCGGCATGTGAAAAAGTAGGTCAATAGTCAGAGAATACAGGGTGGGTGCGGCAAAAACGCTGCTTCACACCGACAAGAAGCAAAGATAAGAGCAGATAAGAACTGTTATCAAATTTAACGTTTTTCTTTAAAATGCTCGAAAAGATTTATTCAGAAATTGTATGTATTACAAAAAGGACTTACTTGGAGCATTTTAACCTGCTATGGAAATGGCACCAAAAGTGGTTGGGTGTCTTTATTTAAAAACGTTCCGCTCTGAGACATAACTTAAAATGCATTGTATACAGATTGTATCTAAGCAGATTCCTATACTCAGACATAACAGTAATAATTTTGTTAAAATCCATTTTATTACTAGACATCTTTAGGTCTGGCTACACGTGTAATGTTGATTCAGTTATATAATCTGTTAGCATAATCATAACACTTGCATATCGAAGTTTCACAGTTTCCGGTGTTTCAAATCTTGTTTTGAATCTAAAGTCACTTACAAAATCTGAAAAAGATATCAACATACGTTTGCCCTCATTTGTACAAGCTGTACCAAAATGTCTGGTACCCATCAGTTTTTTAGGACTCTTACTAACGGTTATCTACAAAAGAGATGGATCTGATGTTTTGCATTTTGATGTGGCAGTCATGTCTATAATTAATAAGACCTGATGGGTACCAATCATTTTGATACACGCTGTAGTTGCTATTCCAGTGTATGCTGAGTTTGGAGAGTTTGCCATACACAGAACAAAAGTGATACGAGCAAGTAGAACTTATTGAATGATCCTCATTTCTAAGTGCACTGCAGCTTTGTTTTTTGTTTTTAAATTTATTTATTTAAATGGATAAAACTGGACAAATTTGGCCACTGATATTCATCACTGACTATAAGTAAATTTTAGAAAACATAATTTAATTTTGATGGAGATCAGGTTTCTGAAATGTTAAATATGTGCTCTGGCAATATTTCAGTTGGTTCATTAGAAACAACGAAACTGGAATCAAGAAAACAATGACCCGGAACAATACATCTAGTAATTCTAGTTCCCGTTTGTAGTTACAATATACTTTAACCTACATATCAACAAAGAACTTGATTAAATAGAACTATCAGTCAACAAAATGATAAGATATCGTAGTGTTGCCAATTAATACCACAATTTTGACGCCAAATTGGGATCCATTTGCCAACTACGCTCTTTATACAGTGGGTTGTTTTTTAATCAGATGCGGTTCTCATACGTTGGGTGTGTGTGGGGGTGTGTTTGTATACCGTTTGCAGTGTTTGTTATAATTTTGGGTTTATAGTTAGGGTTAGTCAAAGTTTAAATAGGTAACAGGTTATATCTCGAGATAAGAGGAGATACGAGCGTCGGTCAGTTTGTAAATAAACGTTGACCCCTTATATTGAATATTTAGATGGAATTTCTTGATGATCACACAAAGAATGTACCTTGTCTTTCACACCATAAATGTATAAATTATACCATATACTTGATAACGTAACAGTATTAGCATAAAGTCAATAGACTAGGGACACTGCCAAATCACGCAAAAAGGAGGGCTTTTTAAATTACAGTTTTTGGCAGGAGTATACACAGTGGCGGCGCTACGGGTGGGGAAGGGGCATTTGCCCCCACCCCCCCCCCCCAATATTTTTCTTGTCCCCAAGTTTGCCCCCCCATTTTTGAGGCAAAACCCCAAAATCACGTAAATTTCCACTTTTGCGGCATTTTTGCGCTAAATTTGCCAATTATACCCCCGAAAATACCCCCCGGAAAAATTCCTGGCGCCGCCACTGAGTAAACACCAGGCCCTGGGTCTACTCAGGCGGTGGTGGAAGCGATATCGCAATTTTGACGTCGCCATTGGATTAACACATAATCATGAAATCTTCACAAACAATTCTAAATTTGTTATGTGGTGTCAAAGCAAAATTATCTTACTCTAAAACCGTTGGGGTACGACAATGTACCACACTGTACGTATGTTATTTTTCAATTTATAAATGATAACAGTGTATTTTGAATGGGGCTGTCAGCCTTGTATTTTCGCCAGCCTCGAACGTCACGTGTCGCGTGACCTATGCCGCCTGGGTCTACTTTTGATAAAATATGAGACTTGTCAGTATACTTGGTTGTAAATGATACGTCTTTGAACTTCTACAATTTTATGACTTATGAAGTCATTATTCTCTAAAAATGGTGTGAGAGTTGGTTCTCAGTATGATTTTATATAGAAGGACGAGTAATTGAAGATTGGGCGCTTTATTATCGCAAACCGCCGCACACAATATTGCAAATGTACATAAACAAGGTAGGTCTAAAGGGGAATTCCCTTTACTTTTTGAGTCATGTACCTTACGCAGTGGCGTAGCCAGGTTTGTTTTCGGATTGGGGGTGCACAAACTTGTTGCTCAATTGACGGAAATATGTTTTGCCTTCAGATTTGGCCTACATGCACATGCATTTCACACACAATTATTGTCGATTATTGATAGCCAAGGCCAGTTGTTTACCGACAGCCTAAGATGAACCGACGCCACAGACCTTACGGTCGTCATAAAATTTCTGACATAAACATACACATTTCTACCAGACAGAAATTTAAATAATGTCTCATTCACATTACAAACAATATGTTATTAAAAATTACCACCATACCCTCTTTATTTTAGTTTTCTTTGTTATTCACCGTTTGGAGCAGCTTTGTGTGCTTTAGCAATGCAATGAGTATGTCTCAGGCATTATGCAGACTCCGTGTATTAGACGTATATAATATTTGATGTAACATATCTACGTTATTTAATCTAGTCCCATTCTATTTCCAGTTACGTATAATATCTGGTAGAAATATATTATCGATTTTCGATTTTACGTCATCAAACATTCGTTAGAACTTAAACATTAATGGAAATAGAATGGCAATAGATTAAATAACGTAGATATGTTACATCAAATATTTTACGTCTAATAAAAAGTCTGCATACGGCTTTATACATTTTACAATTTGTGTGTGTAATTGTATGAGGTTACTGATTGGCTATGAAGTTTTAATTCAGAACAATTGTGTTGCTTTTGTTCCTATTTATTTCTCATTCCTATTGGTTCAACACCACTAATTATGTAACACGGGTTTCAATGGGAAAATTGCTAATTTCGGGTGGAATTTTCTCATATTCAGAATTCTTACAATTAAATGCCACTAATAGTAGGTGAAACTATATGATTTAGATGCCAAATGATCAAAAACTCAACATAGGTTGACCTGAGACTTTTCTTGTGATCAATTTCAGCGATTTTAATGAAGTGTTTTCAGATGCCATGCAAACAAAGAGTTACTCGTCGTGTTTCCATGTATCACCCAGGCCTATTAGTGGTATATAACCTTTATTGGATCAGTATCTACTAGGAGTTATACATGATTACAGGCTAGTATTAGACTATGCCATAGTCGATTTTTGATAAATAAAAATATGTTATTAATCATGATGAACGCATTCAGTTGAACTCGAAATTATACTGATATTTATTACATCAAAATACTAGTACAAAATGGTTATGAAAAAGTTTATATAATTATATTTGTGACAGTAAAATTAAAGTATACGTAGGCTTATATTATTGAATGCAACCCCAGATAAGGCGCCGTAACCCCAGATAAGGGACGTACACCTCAGATAAAGCAGTCCCAACCCCAAATAAGGCGCATTAACCCTAAATAAGGAACATAAACATAAGATAAGAGAAGTAAACCCCAGACGGCGCCTTATCTGGGGTTTAGACTGCCATATCTGAGTTTACGTCTCTTATCTAGGGTTGAGGCGCCTTATCTTGGGTTTAGATGCCTTATCTGAGGTTTACGACCCTTATCTGGGGTTAACGACCCTTATCTAGAGTTAAGGCACCTTATGTGGGGTTTAGATGCCTTATCTGGGGTTTATTTTCCTTATTTAGGGTTTGGACTGCTTTATCGGGGTCTACGTCCCTTATCTGGGGTTACGGCGCATTATCTGGGGTTTAGATGCCTTATCTGGGTTTAGACTGCGATATGCTAAGGTTAATGCATCTTAGCCACAGGTAAGTAACGTAAACCCAGGATAAAGCCGTCTAAACCACAGATAAGGCGCCTTATCCCTAGACAAAGGATGTAAACCCAAGATAAGGCAGTTTAAATCCCATATAAGGGACATGAACCCCAGATAAGGCGGAAATGACACACTTATGCTTCTGCTCTCATTCAAAAATCACATTTACGCTCTACCAAATGGGGGCCATTTTGGATTTCTGGGCAAAAATTATGTTATAACGTGAAATTAATGTCAGATTCGGATTTCTTGGGGTCGACTTACCGGAAAAGGTGTCTATGTACACGATTTTAGGTACTCTGGTTCAAAACTTATTTTTTCAAGATGGCGCCGGCGGCCACCATCTTGGATTTCTGGGTAAAAATGAGGTCGTAATGTCAAAGTAATGTCAAATTTGAAATCCTTGTGGTCGACTTATCCAAAAAGTGTCTTTGTACACGATTTTAGGTCCTCTGGTTCAAAACTAAATTTTTCAAGATGGTGCTGGCCACCATCTTGGATTTCTGGGTGAAAATGATGCCATAATGTCAAACTAATGTCAGAATCGGAATCCTTGTACCGAAAAAGTGTCTTTGTCCATGATTATAGGTGCTCTGGTTCAAAACTTAAATTTTCAAAATGGTGGCGGCGGCCATTTTGGATTTTGGGCTCTAGCGAAAAATGCCGGATTTTCGCGAGGGACATGGGCGCTATTTTTTTTTCTAAATGGTCCATGGAAGTCGAATCAATCGTCAAACCTTACTAACCAGAGAGTGGTCACCAAATTGAAGTTTTTGACTTAACTAGTATTAGTCTTATCTGCAACTCTTTCACTCATTCCGCGATTTCCACCGGGTGCACCAAATCCGTGTAACTCTCGAGTAACTACTAATTTTCAAATCTATAATTATTAATGACAAAAATTTAATGATTGTTATATATAACACCATTTTTATTTCCGCGTTAGACGAACATTACTCTGAAACCACTGAAACTCAAAACGATACTCTTATCAAAAATGTCACATATGTAGTTTTCGAAATGTAAATACATATAATATTACTGTATAGCTCTTATCTTCTTAGCAAATAAGAAGGTACGGGCTGTACAATTAAAGTTACTCTAACGCATCACTGTAAGTGTAAAATTTAAACTGCACCATGGGTACGGGTACACATGATACGGAGTGAAAGGGTGATAAAAATAATTACTGACTTGCAAAACTAATTTGATCAAGAAATGATCAAAATCAAGTATTAAAACTAATCTTTTTATCGTTGACCACATTGACATTAATTTAAATTAACATAGTTAAAATGACGGCAATGTTTTGATTACTATAACATTACTTTCTTTAAAAAAGATATATGAAGAATAACAATATATATATATATATATATATATAGTGCACCTTACATGCATAATACATAATTATACAAACAACAATCAATCAATCAATCAATCAATCAATAATACGTTTACCTAAATGATGTAAGCGATATAAATTTTATAGTGAAAATTATTTTCATTATACAATTTATTATAAACAGCACAGTCATTGGACGGCGATCCCATACAGTAGTTACATTCATGTTGAACAGCGGTGGTATGCCTGTGTTAAAGGGGTATTTCGTGATTTTAACATCCTTTTTTATGGTATGCAAAAGATATCCCCGAAAAAAACTTGAATTTGCAAGTTACACATAATTACATGTATATATTACAGCGCCACATAAGCCGCTGCAAAATACAAATTGGACGATATCTTTGTCAAACTACCGAATCTACAAGAAAGTGAATGCACGATGTCCATTGCACATATACATTTTGCAGTCCTAAGTTTCGGACGGTATAAAAATATTGAAGTAAATTAAGGGAACAATGTTGTCGATCACGAAGTGCCCCTTTAATACGAAGTCCACATTGCCTTGCATTTCCGTGTTCCAAAGTTCAAATCATTCGAAGTTTTTTTAAATCATGGAGCTCTACGTGTATCGATTGTTCCCGTTTATTTTTGCTGGGATTTTCTCCCCATTGTCAGTTCAACCAGCAGGTAGGAAGACTTTATATAATTTGAAGCATTTTAGAATAGTTACGATGAATACCTAAAAGTATAATATTTTCAATAAGCATCGTAGACACCGTATGTAGAAACTCGACAACAATCAATGTAAAACATGTAATATTTTCCTTCTTATTTTAGTGCACAAAATAGATGTCACAGTTTTACAAACATCTCCGTTGTTGGTAGATTTGGCTTCTAATACAGATGCAGTATACAAGGGTTTCCTGTCAAATGCAGACAGGAGTGGGTCCTTTAATATTGGTAGGACTAGTGATACAGGGCCGGGTGATCGCGGTACTGAAGTCGAAAAGCCAAGTAATAATATAGACAACGCAGGATTTCCATCAGGAAGTAGAGTCACATACGACGCCCCAGCTGAATTCAGACGAATCAATGTGATACTTGAAGGTGACAGTGAAGGGAATGAACGAATAGGGGCCTTTTATGTAAAAGCGGTGGCACAAGATGGTGGTGATACTGTCAAAATTACTACTATAAAACGATTGAAACAAGGTAAATAAATACTTATTGAATTGTGCTTAGCGATTTGAGGCAAAGTGCAGTTAATCATTTCATGTTTTCATTAACATGTGGAAAATGATGTTAGTTGCAATATGATACCAAAGAAAATTGGAATGATCCAAACTGAATAAAATTTGTACGATCTGAACATTTACAAATTGTATTACAAGGTGAGCAAAAAAAGTTGAACGTTTGTATAAATCACATCCAATAATCACCTTTTTACTACGATACCGAATTTAACTCCCAGAGGCACGATGTATTTTGAACGAGAACACACTTTGCGCAATAAAGATACCAGATCTGAAACTGACTTTAACTTCAATCAAGGTTGATTTTTGCGTTCTTTCAATTCCTTTTTTTTTTCAGTTCAAACAAAGTTTCAACATTACTTAAGTCCTTTTAATACCTTCCCCGACGCCAACTCCAACTTTTCTCTTTCCAATATGTCCAACTTACTTGATATTTTGTAGTTCACCCAACTTCTGTCAATTTCCATGCTTTTCTACATTTGAAAAATCCGTCGACAAATTTATATGCTTCTTTTATAGAGAATGAACATTCTTTAAGTAAATGTAACCCCTATGAACATGTCATAGTATTAAAGTGTTAATCGTATGTAACTCCTCCGATAATTATTATTGTACTCCTCGTATCCTATTTAGGTCCAAAACAGACTGAAAGGAAGATGTAATTTACAAATTTATGTCAATTTCGTCGTGGTATTTCGTCATAAATGGTGCCGTGCGTGGAAAGAGTGAGCCCACATATTATGTCATCTTGCAAAATAATGTTAGCTATTTTGCAAGATGGGCGTAAATTCATTGTTTATTTCATACAATCGAGAAAATGGTTTCACCTATTCATAGCCATCAATAACATCATTATGGTGAACAACTGGTAATGTTTATGTGATTCAAATACGCAGTTTTACCCCACCATTGTCTATTAATAGTACGTGTTTCTAATTAGGAGTCTCCATTTAAAAGCTCAAATATTCCTGATAGCCTAAAATAGCACTACAATTTCTATAGTCAGGCAAATTTTTCGAAATAATTTTTTTCTGCTGTATTAATTCAGCCACTATCAAATCATCAACTGACACGAAAACTGTCAGCATAGGGGACTCTGTTGATCTTGAAGTGTCCACGAATATCCCTTTTGGTGATCTGAGATGGAGACACAACGAGCAACCTATAATAGCATGGAACTCTAAGAAAACAGTGACTATAACTCATGTTAGAAAAGCAGATGCTGGTATCTACGAGTGTCATCAAGATGGTAAACGTGAGGATGGCCTGCATGCTATCATGAGGCTAATAGTGAGAGGTAGGTTTGCCTGCAAATATCTGGCACTGGACGGGGTGTATTTGCTTTTTTTTAAATATAAATGTGTAACCAACCGTATAGGATAATCCGTATACAGATACATTTTGTCGCCACATAAATGAATAGATGCGGAACTAAAACGTAAACGACTGGCTTGTCTAATGAAGTTTTTCCGACAAATCCATAACCGAAATTTTGACTATACTGTATGACCTAAACTGGATGTCTTTCGGAGACAGGTTACATCAAACCGAACGTAAATTAAAACTGTGTATGACCGTGTAAACTATATTAAGAATTGGGTAAACGCATACAAAATAATATTTTAATAGATCTTTTATCTTTTCACAATTAGTGTGCAACCATTACACCTGAAATATTGTCCATGAAATGCAATATAAAGTACCACGCTGGTTAGACAAAATGTGTATAAAAAAGGGCTACAACTTCGTGTTTCGAACCATTAGAAAAATCTTATTCTACGAATTGAGATTTGAATCCAGCCGTAAAAAATCTTTCACAAGATTCGGAAGGTGGTAGATGAAATTAACTTCTGCTATAATTCTGCATAAAATAATATGGACATATCCCTTCGGGTTGTGTGCCATGTTAATGTATGTTTATTATTATGGAATGGCCACTGCTTAATTGTGATGCGATCAAGCAAAATCAGTCGGAACTCGGAAATGTTACATTTTCAGTTTCTTATTGGATAGTAAGAGGCATTTACAAAGCTGCGTTTTGCAGAAAACCCCATTATAATTGAACAACCAGTTCCAAAGATATGAGCAATTAAAGCGTTTCCAAAACAAAAGGAAATAAAAGGAAACGTTACCTTTGTTTGGCTATATCTCAAAATCAATATTTCCGTGTTCCGACTGATTTTGCTTGATCGCATCACAATTATTGATGATGTTGGTTGCCAAATCCAACTGCTGTCCAATATCACAACGCGACTTTTGGACATGTAAATACAACGCATTAAATGTTCGTGAATGACCATGACACAGTTTACTTTTTAAGTGCCTGATGTATAAGCAAGTGATTTTCAAACACGTTTTCAATACCTGTTTTTTACAACAGCTTGCCCCAAAGGAAAATATGGTTCAGATTGCCTCAGTGATTGCGACACATGTTATAACGGCGGAATATGTGAAGAATCTACTGGTGTCTGTGTCTGTCGTCCTGGCTTCCAAGGAGAACAATGTGAAACACGTAGGTAGAGTATTATTATCCACCAAGATCAGAGACCCAAATGATAACCATTCATTTTATTTATATCATGGGAAATCTTTTACTTCCTCACATACACTGAAACCATGCAATTATCTTAAGAGACAGAATTTGACGATTAACCCTCGTTTGACGATTAACCTTATAGAAAGTGACCAAACGCCTCTATATAATTGTAGAACTATCCTTTGCGCACATTGTAACGAAATACAAAATTTGACAACTCTATCTTACCCGGGGTAGGGTATATACTTTCAAACTGAAAGGCCATGGAGTGGTTGCCATCCAAAGATGTGTATTAAAATAGTTGTTTCCTACTATTTAAACCGATACACCAATGAAATCTGATGTTTAGATTTTTTGGACCTAAAATTCAATTGTTGTCAACTGGAAAATTGGATAACTTGCGAAGGGTATGATATCATTGTGATGTAAAATTAGATGGCAAGGCGGCGGGTACGTCACAAACTGATGTAGGGTTTATATTCGAAGTAAGCCACAGGCCGGCTCGTGCCCAGCGTTCCAGACCGTGTAACTTGATCGGATGGTCATTTCAATGTGTTCCCTCAATTTCTTGAGTAGTTTGTACCTGCTGACAAATGAGAATATCTTGCCAACATTTACCGAGGTAATGAGCCTATGAGATCCGAGTTCAAAACAAGTCAAATCACAAGTAAGCCTATTATCTGAAATGTCGGACACAATGTCAAGGTACTTCTTTTGTTTTCACCCATGTTAGTAGCAGTGGTAGTGGTAACATGTAGTTACTAGTAGTATTATATAAAATACCAAGTAGTAGACATTTATAATTTCTTTGATGCGATTGTGACGATTCACCATTGCAGCGAAATTACAGCGCTTTGAGTCCTCTATGATCTGGAGAAAGGCGCTTTATAAATCCAAAATTTATTTATTTTTTATACTAATTTTCTTATTGTCTCAAAGCATGTGGTAACAACTTATTTGGAGGAACATGTTCAATAATATGTACAAACAATGTCGGCGGTAATTGTAGGGACAGACTATTTTGCGTACCTGACCCTGTTGGATGTTCCTGTACCACTGGATATATGGGCGAGATTTGTGATGCAGGTAATGTATACTGTATGGATGAACCAAACGCAAAATATCCACTGTTAAATGTGTTAATTGACAATTGATGTGATTATATCATATTTTAATGGCATTCTTAGTCATGGTTCTTAAACTCTGCTAGTGTACCATAACTATCACGAACCAGAATATGTATAAAACTTATGATGGTACACTGTTTGAGTTTCTGGAATACCTTATATTCTGAGAACCAGTATAACTGTGAATCGTTTAGAATAAATGACTCGACATCAACAAAGCAAGTGAGATGCCTAGGTTCAATGTTATCTTGTAAGCTTGCAACATTTATACATAGAAAGCATTTTACTATGCCTTTTAAAACGTTCCCTTTAAAATCTTAATGACAATAAATAATTACTCGACATTCTTTTTGTCCTGCACAATTACTAGTGCGTCCACTTTAATGAGAAATGGATAACCAAAAAGATATTCAAAATAAAATCTTTGCATTTTTCTTATCATTTTTCTAAAAAGAATGTCCTCCGAAATCTTATGGGGCTAACTGTGAACTGACATGTCATTGTGGCAACTGTGACAACGCAAAAGGTTGTGGTGTTGCTGCTAAATGCGACAATGGATATGGCGGTGATCGTTGTCAAGGTATGTATAAGCATTATTATTCCTAATGTATCAAATTCTTTTTTGTACAAACCATAAGGTCCTATGAAAAACCTAAATTTCTGTTAACATTTTTAAGTTACTAAGAAAGTTTCTCTGGAGTTTTATAATGTACGGTGTTTTCTTTGAGCACAAAGTAAACCACCGTTTTATAAAGACCTAACACAAGCGCACCCATTTCAAACTTTTCACTTTACAAATCAAAATTTGATCGAATCAAATATAACGGGATGATGTAAGATAAGATGTTAAAAAATGATATGAAAAATTACTTTTTTTGACATTTCTTCAATTCAACCACGTTTCATCATAGTTCAACACCGTTTATTAAAAATATTTAACAACGATACGGCCGCGTCGTCTGCGTGGTTTACTTCGCGAGGGCAGAAAAAGAGCAAAGTAAACCACGCATACGCGTCGGATGCTAGTTGTTAATGGTGATAAACAACGGTGAAACATTCAACAACGAAAACAATCTAAAGATCGTCTGATTCACATGGTTATTTCATGACAAATGTCACTTAGACACTTAGGCCAGATGAACAGATTCGATATTCATTTTATCATGTTTATCTATCTGGATGACTTTGAATATTCACAAATTTAGTCAATGCTACTAAACCTTACAAGAAGATTTGTAATTTCTCAAATTAACAACGTTTTGATCCTGTACAAAGTAATAAGAAGAGTTGTTAATAACTCGTCCAATTATGCTTTACCATGGGGCGTTGATACAACGCCCATATGTTAAATCCCCATGCTGTTTTGTTATTGTTGTTGGTGGTGGTGTTTTTGTTTTTTCATGAATCTCCTTTTAACAGTGATGCAAAATTGGAATATTCTTGGCTGCACACCAAAACACATATCGTACAAACATGCAATTGCCACTAGAAAAGAAATCACAAACATTTAATCTAAATATAATGTTTGATGTCAATAGCACTTAGACTTTTGCTGTAAGAGCAAAAATAAGCGTCGCTGGGGTTCATTACCCTGGACCCACCAACCCGCATGAAGGATGGACTTATGATTATTTAGGATTACTTAGGTAATTTTACCTCTTATTTTAGCCTTTTAGTGCACCAGGAAAAGCTAATTCTTTTGATAGGTTAAACCTAACATCGGAAACGAAATATAAGGCTAAAAAAACAATGCTATGTTTCAAAGCCCATGGTAATCTCAAAAACGAATGCGGAATGATGTTGTTTTTTTAGATTTCTTTTAAACAAAATTATGAACTAAGATGTCATTTTCGAGTGTTCAAAAGTACACAGTATGAAATTGTGGTTGACTTACACAGTTGAAGTACAAACATCAATTGTTTTATACCTAAACAATGAGCGTATCGAATCAAGTAACTTTTCTTCCAAATTTGTCTCAAACTTTCATGATTTTGCGGCAAAAAACTATCAAAAATTTTTTTGAAAAAATAAAAAATGAATATGCCGTTTCAGCTGACATGGACGCGCTAAGAAAAACGAACGCGCACGTGAGCTTTGAGATATAACTTTTTTAAGCCTAACGTGTTAACTTTTTTGTTCATAATTGAAGGGTTTAGTGGCTAGAATACTCAAATTTTTGTCGTATTTGCAGTTCCAGATTCATGTCCAGTTGGCTATTCTGGCGCCTTATGCGATATTCAATGTCATTGCAAGAATTATAACACTTGCACCAAGGCGACAGGTGTATGTGCCGATTACGAATGCGCTGATGGTTGGGGAGGCAACGACTGTCAACAAGGTATGTCGAATGTTACGAATACTGCACTTTTTCGCTTATCCAATATCACTAACTGAAATTTCCCAGTAACACGACACGATCTAGATTCTAGAAAGACCTACGCCAAAAACATCTTTACCCAAGTACACATAAGGAGGCGCAACAAATTCCACTGGGTGTACAGGCCAAGAAAAGTTAAATCTGTAATGAAAGAGTGGACAATGTGTGTACATAATCAATCATACAACAATCGCAGATCTTGCTACAACATAATATATTAAAATATCACTAGCTTCTTGTTCTTGTTACAATGTTCTGTTGCACTAAAAATTCCGGACAACTCTCTGAAATAATGCCCAGCTCCAAACTCGTATCCGAGCAGTACACTGCAGACTGGACAACATTATATATATTTTTATTTTGCAATGCTGACACGATGTTACATTCGCCATTCACTCCTGTCTTGAGGACCAGTTTACCCGCTTTATTCCACTTGACAGACAATATAATCTTTCAAACCAGACGACGACGAAGACCAACTATACTCTCCCCTTTTGAAATTACTGCCCACGTTGGCGAAATCCTCTAACTCTCTAACTCCTTCTTCAGTAGCCGAATTTGTAGCACCTTCCTTGCAAATATCGCTGGTTTTCTAGATTGCTACTCGGTAGATTTTGTAACTGCTTTTTACAAGAATCTCGAGCTTGTTTAAACACATTATCAACTATTGCATTTTGCTGTAAGGCTTTGACGAGAGCGTGCTTCTGCGATTTTAACAAGGCGTTACCTAAGCATTTTACAAAAACGCAGAATTTCAGGGTTAAAAAGTGTCCAAGAAGGACCAATGGGACCACTTGTTCATGTTAAACTATTCAAAATATCTCATTTTATAGGGGTGCAACGAAAGTATTGATATAGATTCATTTTAAAATGATACAATCATATTTCTTTCAGCATTGCCTGCACTTTACGAATTCAAACCGCAGATAATCAAAGTAAGTGGTGCTACATTGACAATACAATGGAATGCTTGGGATGCAAACATTGACTACGGCACTGGACCGGTTGAGAAATATCAAATCTACCTTGCACAACAAGGACAAACGTTAGTGCCGGTTGCAGAAAGTACGAATACTGAAGAAGAAATAACTGGTCTCTGGCATGAAACAACATATGACTTTGCTCTAACTGTATTTCGTAACATTATCTCTGATGACATGTCGGAAAAATCATACGAAGGAATTATGGGGCCTATTTCCAGTGCAACAACAACATGTGGAGGTTAGTGATGTATAATGTTACCAAACCTGTAGGAAATATGAAAATAGTTTTGCTGTCACACATATATGCCCATGTCTTAAGGGGTGGGGTATGAACGTTTGGACAGTATTTATTGTGGGATATTAGAGCACATCAGACATATCGAATTGCATTCTGAATACGAAGATAATTTTGATTTTTTGAAATTCGCAATGTAATACACATTTTATGGCAAATGATTAAAAATTGATATTTTTGATATTTAACAGTACTCGAAGTAAACTTTATAATCTGATGATTTATACTTTAAAGTGTATGTAGGTGGGATGAAAAGCCGACAATCAATTGAAAATTTTGAACTTTCTTATTGAAGATATGGATTTTACCCCAAAACACCAAAAATAATTAGGTCTGTTTGGGGGGGAAATCCATATCTTCAATATGAAAGGTCAAAATTTTGAATTGATCGTCGGCTTTTCCTTCCAGCTACATACGCTTTAAGAATATGTCATTAGTTTGATAAAATTTACTTCGAGGACTGTTGTATATCAAAAATAGGAAAAATATCAAATTTATAAAAAATATCAGAAAGACATTATTCGTATTCAGAATGCAATTCGATATGTCCGATGTGCTCTCATGTCCCACAAAAAAATACTGTGGAAACGCTCAAAACGCTCATTCCCGATCCCTTAAGGAGTAAATATGATGAAATGGCACTTTAGTTATCTCCTGCTAGGTTTGAATAAATGTTTCGAATTTATGGCATGTTCAATAAATATAAGCACCGACTCCTGCAAAAAAATACCCCGCACCCGCCTTAGCACATATCAAACTTTAATATGAACCTTTTGAAATTGAAAGCAATATTTAATGTGTGCCAAAATCACGCTTGCCCACTTTTTACCGGCTTGCAAAATAATTCGTTCCCAATTTTACTCTCCCCGAGGACTTATAATCACAGAGCCCCTTATAGCAGGTGATATTAAATATTTGCGACACGTGTCAAAAAGTTCAGTACATATGCCATGTTTACAAAACATGTTTGACATACTAAAGATCCCCTTAATTCAACTGGACAGGTACAATGCATTATTTTTAATGCATTAATTAACATAAACATCTACACAATTGATTTGATACAGGGCCGGATTTGCCATTGGGCCAGATAGGGCCGGGCCCAGGGCCCCCACAATTTGGGGCCCCAAAAACTGCACTATGCATCTTCCTATTAATAGCCGAACAAACACGATTTTTTTTTGCCAAAATACGATAACATTGCACAATTTTGCGCGCTTCATGCGCATTGGCCCTTCAAGTAGCAAAATTTATCTTCATTTTGGGCTACAATAGCCTGAAATAGTTTTTTTTTTCTATTTAAATCGGAACAAAATATACACAGACGACCCAGGCCAAAATCACCTGTTACCGGGTTCTCTCAACATCAAACACACTGTTTGTTATATAGAACTATATACTTATGATATTGTTTATTAATTAGTGCATTAAGACTTTAAATCAGATCGCAATATAAGAATTAAGAATTACTACACAGATTTCCTTTTGCTATGGTTACTTATCTAAGCCTGGATATCTTAATTGATTACCTTTCTGATGAGATTCCTTTGATGGTCTCAGTTCTTGATGCAAGATCTGGCCATGTCCAAGAGCCTGTCTGTCCAAGAGAAACCCCTGGTCTACCACAGTATCAGTTCAAGTCCTGAAGACTATGTTTTCGCTATTATAGCTGTTATGCTAATCTTTTCTAAGTGGTCTTCTATGTTGACCGTAAGCTCCTCTGTTTGCAAATCTCTTGAGCAAGCTATCTGCACCACTTGACAGTCAGATAACACACTATGTTAGTCCAGCAAAATACCACAGTTTGGTGATGGAGATATTTCAGTCTGTCACTTCTTAGAGTCGACAAGAACTATTGGCTTTCGCTACCACTTTAAATTCTCTCTAACATGCAAGAACCGCGAACATGGTAGTTTTTGTACCACCACTGTACTGGCTAACATAAGTTTCACAGTGTTCCCTCGTATAACTCTACATTGCCGCTGTTGTTATTCTCCAGGCCTTATATATTAGGGCACATTTCATCATTTCTAAATATAGCTCAATACATAAACACAAACCAATCAGAAGCATTCACATGTGTACATGGTTACTGTAACAGCACCACCACTTCATCATACCCCGTGGCAATCATGATCATTCTAGTGGTTTTCATTATATATGATTGTTTACTAGCATTTGTCATTGGATTTCTTGAACATTCCATGTATAGACCATTCTTAGTCAGTGGGAGTGGTCTAGTTTGTAGACTCATAATCTGATTTATTCTCTTAATAGAGATCAAAATCAGAACAAGTGAAAATTGATACCTAATCACAAAACCCATAACTTTTAATGGACATTATGGAGTATTTTGGGGGCACATGACATAACAATCGTACCCCTCTAAATTTTAATGTATCCGCCGCCGCTGTCGATCTTATATAAGCAAAGCTTGGCCACGTGGTGAGTTTGGGGCCTCGAAAATGTGGCCTGGCCCACGCCCCACCCCCAATGTAAATCCGGTTCTGTTGACATAGCCCTAACTATTATTTGTATGACGTTTTATTTTCCAGTACCTCAGGCTCCGACCATAACTAGTGCCACTGTTAAAGGACCATATTCTGTTCAATTAGAATGGACGGTATGTAAAGTCTATTATGTAGCCGGGTGGGGATGTGTGTGTGTAAGTGGTGATCTGGTGTTTTGGATCCGTTTATAATGCTTACCTGTTCCCCTGTAGCATTCAACACCGAGTGCACATTTTTTAATAATGCATAAACAGTAACACCGACTACAAGTAGGTGGGTACAAATAGCACTCAAGCAAAACAATTATATAATTAAAGACGTTCGGTATCTTGGTTTAAGATTCCTGAAGGCAGCGAGTGGATAAAATGTACATCAGGAATATCTGCATTCGTCGTTACCTATGGAGCAGAACCTGAGAAGATTGAAGATAGCACCGCCAGGAACGCAGTGATAGGCAACTTAAATCCATGCACAGAATATCAGTTTTCTATTCAAGCAGAAAATAAAGACAATGCAGGATCTAAAAGCAATGTTGGAACAGCAACTACCGGTAAGGCTGTTAAAAATATAAATTTATTAAAAACTACTCAAAGAAAAGCATGCTACTTAAACGCAATGTCGCTCAATCCGGCCGTACAACCTGGGAGCACGCTCCAACAATTAGCTCTCCATTTTAGACTTACTGTATAAAAAGCTGCTTTTTTAAATATCGTTTGTTTTTTAGTGTGTATAAACATATAGAATCGAGATACATTGTCGTCAACTCCGTACTTCCTCAATGTCCATGTTTGCTAAACATTCAAACACATGTGCTCAATCAGGACTATAATTCTTTGCTTTTTAATATAATACATAATTGCTATTTATAGGTGTGGTATCATATTTAAGTTTTTATCCGTCATAAAAAAACGCACGCGTTTACAACCAAACAACCTCAGCTAATCGTAAATACATCCTTTGCGCATATTTTGGTAATACAATTTTTACCCTAGCACCTTACTCGTGGGTAGGACCGGTCATCAAAGATGACCATGGAGGGATGGGGAGTGTTGAGGCCCCGATGATTTTAATTTTGCTCTTGGGGGGTAAAAATAGTCATTAACTTTTATATTTTGTAGACAATTTGGTGAAAATCGCAATATTTAGCTGTTGAAATCATAGCGACATTATGTGGGAAATGTTTGTAGTTCGTTTGGTATCACTGAATAGAGGAAATATAACGGTATACCGTATGACGTTTATAATTGATAATTAAGGGGGGTCGCAACAACCCCCTCTTCGTTGTTCGTGTTACAAAATATGGCTCATTAATTCTAGGGATGATAATGTGAAACACCTCTTAACTGGTTGAAAGATACTGCAAAACTGTGATGTTTTAATTCCGTTGATTTAATGGAGCCATGTCATTATATCAGTACCCCCCCCCCCCCGTAGCTTTATTTATTTTCATTAAAATATACAATTATTATTATGAGAAGTAAAAAGATTAAAACTTTCAACTGCACTCACCAAGGTATTTTCCCAAATATTTCGGAACCAACTGGTTCCTTCCTCAGCGGGTGATGATGTGTGAGATGCTGCTGAGATCAGTGTACAACAGCTTGCTGAAATCAATGAAACCAACAGGCAACTATAGTTGAAGATCTTCTAGAAACACTGATCTAGCTCATCAGCATATCACACACCATCACCCACTGAGGAAGGAACCGGTTGGTTCCGAAATATTTGGGAACATAACCTGGTGAGTGCAGTTGAATGTTTTAATCTGTTTACTTCTTGTTTACTACCTGCACGTATGAACTTACACAACTGTATAATTATTATTATGTCTATTGGATTCCTTCACAGCGCCGAAGAAAGTATCAGCAATGTCCGTCATATCTACATCCTCTGAAATCTTACAAGTTACTTGGACACACCCTTCAACTTGTGTGATCACTGACTACGTTGTCTCACATCGACTCACACTTCGTGATCAATGTCTACCAGAGAAAGGTCAGTGGATAAATGAAACAACAGAGGCTACGAGTGTTGATATAGATGGACTAGAAGCATATTCTACATATGAAATAGCTGTGTCTGCTACATTTGACGGTGTTTCGGGAGAACCAGAGATTACCAATGGGATAACCAATGAAACAGGTAGCAAACTACTTTCGAATATACTTGCTTTAAATGTGTTAAATGATATTCTGTTTATTTTTAAAGAAGTTGCTTAATAATTTTGTAATACCGTTACCATTATGTTAAGCTACTCAAGGACAGCCAAGCAACATCACTCAAGACTTATCAGAGGATATGACGCTGACATGTACCTGGGAGCAACCCGTGTGTGGCTCACGAGGAGGAGTGATAACTAAATATGAATACGCCTTTGGATTAGAAGGTGGAGAGACAACATATGGATCGACAGAACCAGACAACAGGGAGGCCTCCTTTGCTAATCTGGATTACTACAAAGAATACCAATTTCAAGTACGAGGAGATACGTCTGTGGGAGCTGGTCCTTATTCCGAAGTAACAAAATTTACTACGCCGGAATCATGTAAGTCAGTCTGGTTTTGCAGGTAGGTAAGAAGTGCTATTTCAGTTTTACTCATAAAAGTACAAATGCACCACTAATCGCAGGCGGTTGACGACGCCATTGGATTAACACATAATCATGAAATCTTCACAATAAATTCTAAATTTTTTATTTTGTTTTAAAGCAAAATTATCTTACTCTAAAACCGTTGGGGTACGACAATGTACCACACTGTACGTATGTTATTTTTCAATTTATAAATGCTAACCGTGTATTTTGAATGGGGCTGTCAGCCTTGTATTTTCGCCAGTCTCGAACGTCACGTGTTGCGTGACCTATGCCGCCTGACTAATCGTGATATGCATGATAAGTTTAAGTAGGGCAGGCGCGGATTCAGGGGTGCCCCCCACTCCTCCCAAAAAAGGAGGAAAGGAGAGAAGAGAAGAGAAAGAGGAAAAAAGGAGAAAAAAAAGAAGCGAAAGGGAGAAAAGGAGAAGGGAAAAGGTTAAATTGCACTTATAGTAGACCCATGCCTACATCGCAATCGGGTTAATCTATATAGGCCTATGACTATTTTGCTTGAAGGGGGGTCCTCTGCCCAAAAGCATGTGAAAATTACGGGGGCCCGCCGATATGTAGGGCCCGTCACTTTTTGTCACCAAAGTCAGTAGGCCTATTTTGACGGACTCCCTGCTGACTTCAATTCAACATCGATCCATGCATGCTTTAATTGCGAATCTCAAGTCTTAGGCCTATAAAGTGTCAGTGTAACATTTAAAATTTTACAAATTGAGTTCGGGCCCTTTTTTGTTTTAAAAAGCAATGATATATAGTGTAAAAATGATGCACCAATTGGCTTCAATTGGACCTTCATTTTGAAAAATTTCCAGACACCCCCTGCGTATACAAACAAGTGCCCGTTTTCGTGTCTGTATTTAACACCCCTTGATGTTTAAACCAATAACAGAGAAAAAAGTGGCTTCAATTGGCCTGTCATTTTGCAAATTTGATATTTTAGGCTTTTTCAAACTAAAATTTTACACCATGATAGTCCCAAAATGGTCCACCAAATGGCTTCAATTAGGTCTTCATTTTGCAAAAGTTTCTCACTGAAGGAGCAAATCCCCCCTCAGACACCCCTGCGTGCCCAACTTTATCTAAAACAATATCGGGTCATTTATAAAGATCAAAACTTGTCCACGAATGGATTCAATTGGTCCGTCATTTCGCTAGTTTTCGGCCTTTTCAAATTTAAAATTTTACAAAATAATAGTGCAAAAATAGTCCACCAAATGGCTTCAATTAGGTCTTCATCTTACAAAAAGTCAAAAGTCAAAACTTGTCCACAAATGGCTTCAATTGGGCTATCTTTTCGCCAATTTTAGGCTTTTTCAAACTATCTTCATTTTCCAAAAGTTTCTAATTTATGAGGCCACATGCCCCCTCAGATACCCCCTGCGTCGCGCAAGCACTCCGGGATGGCCGCTTTGAGGTCACTACTTACATTTTTTCGGAAGTTGACCCCCCCCCCCTGACTGCTCTGGATCCGCCACTCAAGTAGGGAGCCTGCGCAAAACAAATCAGGGTTATATACACTAACCACCAGAAGTACCTGCATGGATACCTTACATGAGAGATAATAAGAACTATATACTACTTGGAACTACTGCATGTGTATCATTTCCAGCAGTTAAAGTTTAGGTAGAGAAATGCTGACATTTCATAAAAAATAATAATAAATCGGAAAGGATTAATGGAGTTTTCTGGGTTTTCTGTGCGAGTTTTTGTCAAATGTTCTGGTGATTAGTGTAGTTGGATTTAGCCTTCTCGTGGTGTCATGAACATGAAGGAAGTATTTCCTTTTTCGAACGCGTACAAAACAGTGTAATATAGAGACTTGTCAGTCCATATGATATCAAGGAAGTCCCCCACCTGACCCCCTCAGGTTTGCTTTATATTTTAGTCATATGTTGTACCTGTAAAAATATTAAAAACCTGCAAATTTGAGGTCTGTAGCTCTTACGGATTTTCTGTGGCAGCCATTTAAAGTTGGAGTATGGGCATGATGGGGGTCTAAATTTGGACTCAAAAGTTGCCCTTTAAATAAATGTCATCTTTGAGAGTCTGTGACTTCTTTACAAAAAGAGAAAGAGGTCTGAAACCTTGTATACACACTAACTGCATGCCCAATTTGTCAAAAAGTATAAAAAAATCTGTAATTGCGCGTTGTGTCACGGGGTCATTAACTATGCAAGACAAAATGTAATGTTTTGTAAACTGGCAAGTTTAGCCCCCCTAAATTCACATTTTTTGTCAGATTAATTATTTTTTGTTGTCACTGATGCTAAATATAGGTTAAATACAATACATATCCAAAAAATTGAGGTCACAACTCATTTACATTTCGAACAGCGCCCTCACGAAGATGAAATTTATTGCAAATTCAACATTTTCAGGGGGTCCAAAGTCGATGTGGTCCTCCTTCAAAATTTCTAAAACATCACTTTTATATGACTACTAGTCTTAAAATACAACTTTGCTAAATCCCGGTAGTTGTCTAGGTTGACTTCATATAAAACGACAAGCCCAAAGTTGATCATTTTCTTATTATTGCATGTACTGCAAAATGTGCAGAATTCGGAAGGCTTAAAGTCAAATTGGCCCCAATATTGAAAATAAAATGGAAATTAAAGTAAATAGGGCCAATAACTACGCATCTAGTCATTTATTTTCAATATTGTGGCCATTTTAACTTTTAAACCTTCCGAATTCGGCACATTTACAGTACATACAATCACAAGAAAATGGTCAACTTTGGGCTTGTCGTTTTATATGAAGTAAACTTATAAAATTACTGAGATTGAGCAAAGTTGTACTTTAAGACTAGTAGTCATATAAAAGTGATGTTTTATGAACATGATGAATTTTGAAGGTTGACCACATCGACTTTGGGCACCCTGAAAATGTTGAATTTGCAACTTAAATTTCATCTTTGCGAGGGCGCTGTTCGAAATGTAAATAAATTGTCACCTCTATGTCTTGGATATGCATTGCATTTGTCCAATATATCGCATCAGTGACAACAAAAAACAATTATTCTGACAAAAAATGTGAATTTAGGGGGGCTAAACTTGCCAGTATGCAAAACATTACATTTTTTTTTTGCTTATTTAATGACTCCGTGACACAACGCGCAATTACAGACATTTATTTGTTGTTACTTTTTGACCAATTGGGCATGCAATTAGTGTGTATACAAGGTTTCAGACCTCTCTCTCTTTTTACTAGGAAGGTACAAGCTCCCAAAGATGAAATTTATTCAAAGGGCAACTTTTGGGTCCAAAGTTAGATTCCCCTACTCCAACTTTAAAATGCTGCCACAGAAAATCTTTATATTGAAAATAAAATGAAAATAAAAGTAAATAGGGCCAATAACTACGCATCTAATCGTTTATTTTCAATATTGTGGCCAATTTGACTTTTAAGCCTTCCAAATTCGGCACATTTGCAGTACATGCAATCATAAGAAAATGGTCAACTTTGGGCTTGTCGTTTTATATGAAGTCAACATAGACAATTACTGGAACTTAGCTAAGCTGTAATTTAAGACTAGTAGTCATATAAAAGTGATGTTTTAAAAATTTTGAAGGTGGACCACATCGACTTTGGGCCCCTGAAAATGTTCAATTTGCAATAAATTTCATCTTCGTGAGGGCGCTGTTCGAAATGTAAATGAATTGTGAGCTCAATTTTTTAGATATGCATTGTATTTATGCTATATTTTGCATTTATGCTAAATTTTGCATATTTTGCATATTTTGCATATACGGGCACAGTCACAGCTTACTAGGACTGCAACTGCAGCAGCAGATCTAGGCCTTGTAATCAGCGCACCTAAGACAGAATATATGACTGCAAACTGTAACGCCCAACCAGCACTTGAAGTCTATGGTAGTACCATCAACCATGTCACAGACTTCAGGTATTTGGGTTCCAAGATGGGCTCTAGTGTTGGAGACCTAAAAGAAGAAAAGCACTAGCCTGGGCAGCTTTCTGGAAACTGGAACGCCTTTGGAGAAGCCCGTCCCTGCCAATCGAAACAAAAATCAAGCTGTTTCAGACAACGTGTGTTACTGTCTTTCTGTACGGGTGCGAGTCATGGGTAATTACCAAGAACATGAAAAACAATATCAATGCATTTGCAACATCTTGCTACAGAGTCATGTTAAACATCAAGCGTATGGATCGGATTCCAAACGAAACCATCTACAGCCTGACCAACACCACTCCACTGGTTGCCAGAGTCAAGATTCATCAACTCAAATTTCTCGGCCATATATTGCGTCTTGAAGATGGCGAGCCTGTGAAAGAATATGCGCTTTATATTCCACCACATGGGAAGAGGAAACCTGGACGGCCGCGCACACTGTACTTACAGTATGTCCAGCACCTCCTGGGAGATACTGAAGGGATGCTGCAGCCACACAAAATTGTTTCGCTTGTCCAAGATCGCATTAGTTGGAAAAAGCTTGTAGTTGCCTGCTCCGCAGCCGACTGATGATGATGATGATGATTTTGCATCAGTGAGAACAAAATATAATTAATCTGACAAAAAATGTGAATTTAGGGGGGTAAACTTGCCAGTTTACAAAACATTACATTTTGCATATTTAATGACCCCGTGACACAACGCGTAAGTACAGATTTTTTTTTTTTTTACTTTTTGACAAATTGGACATGCAGTTAGTGTGTATACAAGGTTTCAGACCTCTCCCTCTCTCTTTGTAAAGAAGTCACAGACTCCCAAAGATGACATTTATTTAAAGGGCAACTTTTGAGTCCAAATTTAGACCCCCCTGCTCCAACTTTAAATGGCTGCCACAGAAAATCCGTAAGGGCTACAGACCTCAAATTTGACTAAAATATAAAGCAAATCTGAGGGGGTCAGGTGGGGGACCTCCTTGATATCATATGGACTTCGAGTTATTCAGAGGTCTGTGATGATCTAGAAAAAATGATGTACTAATTTAAGAGATTGGGCTTATCTCCCATACCAATATTTCAAAGAGGTTGCATCAAACGCTGTTGAGAATTATACATAGTTCAATTATATGCCTAAACTAATTTCAGGGTGCTATAGCACTTTTGGTACAATGTTTCTTATTAAATATTTTAAATCATTATTTACACAAAGATCCTGATGCACCACCAGAAAAGATTGAGCCTGGTGATGAAAATACCAAAGGACAGCTGAGTTTCAGTTGGCAACCACCACCTGAGGACAATTGCAATGGTGTCATTACCCTGTATGAATATCAGTTTGATATCTACTCAGAAGCCATGGTCACAGATTGGGCTGTCAACGGTACAACAGAAGACACATATGCCACCTTTGAAGACTTACCATATGACACACAGTTTCAGTTCCGGATCAGAGCCCTCACCTCAGTTGGTCCTGGACCATTTAGTCAATTTATAATCGCCAGAACGTCTTCTTCAGGTATTATGGATATAGTTTTATCATTAATTTGTCATTTTAGACCAATATCATTAATTGTCTAAATTGATTTAAAGGTTCGTAATCCAATCGACAGCCTCATCCCCCCTTTTTTTCTCATTGTTGATGAGTGGGCGATGTACAAGGGTCATTCAAAACGTTCTACCTCCATCGTCATATCTCTGTTATCTTAAGGACCAGGAAGTTGAAATTACTAATGATTATACTCTAAAATCTTGGCTACACAATCAAAGTTATTTGATTAAAATGTGGTTGTTCAGATATGTTGGTTAAAGCGAATACAGATTTGGTACATCGGAAACTGTCTGAAAAGAAAGGCTAAGTTTGATTAAAAAGGTAGGCCACATCTATGTGGAAATCATTGCAGATTTATTTCTGAAAATGATTAAATTGCTTTATTTATTTTTTAAATAATTTAACCAATATCTAATGCTTGCAGGTAGTGCAGTTTTACTGGGTATCATGTCTTTTGCACAACAAACCCGATACATGTACAGGATAGCCTTCATGTTGACCTTTTCCATTGAAGTTGATGACTTCGATCGGATGAGCACTTGTTGGTTCACGTCGTATTAATTGGGTCAAATAAGTTTTATTTGTTTTTTGTATTGTGTAAGTATGTACAAGGTTACTAACAAATTGTTCATCTTATTTCTACGTCATAATGTACCCTTTGCTTAAAATAAGGATGTAATTCCGAATTACCCTTAAACATGATCTAGTCGAAAGCTGGCGATGATTTCTTCTCATACAAAACGTATTTTATTTTGCTTTGAAGCCCCAAGACATACCAGGGACCTAAAATAGGAACAAAATATTTATCCTGAGTAAGCAGTTGGACTGCTGTATCTTAAAAACATTTTTATGGAGATTATCCAAAGCTACAATATGATGCTTACTAAACCTTTGTCTTCAGTTTTAACCGTTTCCGACATACCAAATCTGTATTCGATTTAACCAACATATCTACACAACCAAAAATCACATTGTAGCCCAGATTAAAGAGTATAACCATGGGTAATTTCAATATCCTGACAAGTAAGATAATAGAGATGCGATGATGGAGGTAGAACTTTTGAATGACTCTTGTATTTCCGAATATTTCGATCTGTGGTTACCAATTTTTTTGCCCGAGAATTGTGGGTAATAAGGAACAATAAATCAAAATATAGTGGACGCCATAATGATATACACTTAAATAAAACAAAAGATTAAGAAATACCTAAAGGGCAAAAATAAATACAAAGCATGAACTATCTTGCCAAGCATGATAGGAAGAACATGAAAACATATATATAAGCAAGCCTATCCCCTAAAGAATTAGTTAAAATAAAATGGAGACAATTTTAATGCGAAAAATAGGATCTCTAATTTGACATGATTATCATTTATAAAAAAAACACTGCAGATTATCAGTATAACGCTGTATAAATGTCAGTAATTATAAGGAATTAGTCACATACGGTATTTACAAGGAACATTTACGTGTACTTTTTGCTTGAAAGGGTCGACAGCTTTGGCAATAGGTGTGAGTTTCACCGTCATCTTTGTACTAGTATGTATCCTACTTGCTGTAGTATTCCTGAAAAGGTAACACATCTCTCCATATTGTAAAAGATCTGATATAAAGGTATTAAACATAATCAATGATAGACCAAAGGTTTTGATGTGCAAATTTGGTCCCAATTTTTTAAAGGCTTCTTGATATTACACACACCACCAATAAAGAACTGAATATGTAAGTACAAAGCCGGTTTGATGCGTAGTAATTAACTTGAACTTACTTCAGGCATTTTTGAAGGAAGTGGTGGTTTTATTCGTCATGTGTAGGTAGATTTAAATTAAAGAAAGAGGAAGTATGACAGGTACTCTGGGTTATCTTATTTACTTGGATAACTTTCAGAAGGAAGAAAATGAGCGCATCTTCTACTAGTACAAGTGACGTTTCAAACAACAAGAACATTACGCGAATGACAGTCTCTCGTAAGTACTGAAGTTTGTCCTTCATTAGGTTTGACTATTTGATCAAATAGCATGCGTGGAATCTGTGCAATAATTTGGTTTAGTGCCAATGATTACGCAAATAAAAAAATCCACTGACACTTTTTGGCTAATGCAACAGGGATACGTATTAGATGGAATGTATGGCTTGAGCTTAATGACTTTAAACAACCTTAGCATCATGCTAACAAAGTTGTTTGTATAAGCAACAGAAATGAAATGTGTCTATTTTATCACATTTACAGCAGTAGGCCTATTCAGTTTATTATAACAAGGTTATGTACATTGGATTGGCAATACAAAAAACATGTTCACATAAGTAATCACTGAACATTTGTATATATTCCACTTTACTAATCCCCGGACTTACAGCCAGCGTAAATGTGGCATTGCAAGATGACGAAGTGGCTCCATTCGGTGAGACATCGTCTGATGACGACAGGTTGAAGCCTCGTGCGATAGTTACACCAGTTGTTCCTATTGTGTCCTATCCAAGAGACAAACCAGTCTTAGTGGAAGATTTCATTAACTATGTGAAGACAAAGAGATTTGATGCACCGGATCACGAATTATCATTTGACTATAAGGTATCAAAGATAAACAGACAATTATTATATATAAGTTTTAACGTCTAATGCGTTCAATTATTTAGAACCATAGAAACCGGCTTCAACCGGATGGAACCGGTCGGAACCGGTGGTTGAGGTTTGAAGCCGTCCCTGACGTGGACAATATCATTTGCAAAAGGAATCATTTAAAAAATAAAGTGGACATTTAAAAAGGAGTTCCCTCTTTGTGCCAGAAAGCATCCAATGACGTCAAATATTGTCAAACGTGTCAAATAACGTTGAGGCTCAACTCCTAAATGAAGGTAATCAGGGATGAGAACTTGTATATAGGCCTACCTGATAAGAACTTGTATTGACCACAACTGCATGAAAAGGGGTCATGCCGGAAATATCCTCATCTAGAGTTTTGCCTCCCGGTAAACATTCCTCAAGAGGATCATTCATCTATTTTGGCCACTAAAATTTTGCATAATCTTAGACAAATTGGCGGTTACCCCCGGCCCCATCTAATTCACTTTAGCCACATTAATTGCCTCCCAGGAACAATTCTCGTGCCACCACGTACTATATCAAGAAAACATTATATTTCCGTATGTTTATACATATCCTTAACAAATGAGATCACTTTGTAAATATACTGGTCGACCAATTATTCGAATTATACTACAGCCTGTCTCAAAAAAAATTGTGCAAGTGAAAAGCGCCCTCTCTGGCAATTAGAAAATACCGTTGTGACATAATGTTTACATCAACGTCAAGGGCGTAGTCTTAGCTCTCAAATGTCGTTTGTTCTGTTCAATTTGCTTGTTTTAATCTCGAGATATGTTTAGTTAAAGACGAAAGGGTAAAATGACAATTGTGCCACTTTTAGTAGGGAAGAGGGCTTTACATGTAACAGTGATAGCATCAAGTTTATCAAGAGTTCCTTCGTGAAATCAAAAGAATGCATCAATTACACAATACAAACTTTTGACTGTTTTTACTGTTTTATCATGATGCAGGAATGATGATTCTTATTTTCCACTTAAAAGAGATTAAACGATAAATAAATATTTCACATTCTGCTGTAAAAATTAAATACATGTGTATGTCAATGATTTTATCATGGTAAATGCTGTTCTCTATAGTCACTTAAGACATGTTAAAAGACAAACAAACATTGCGCACTTATACATGTTATAGGTTAATGAACGCGTATTACTTGTTGGGAGATATATTAGACAAAATAATGCACGCGTGCTGATGTTGATGCGTCTAATGCATGCGCCCCGAAAGGAGGAGTGCATTAGACGCATCAACATCAGCATTGATTTACATGTGTACAGCCTCTTCCCTAGTAAAAGTGGCACAATTGTGAATTTACCCTTTCGTTGTTAAATAAACATATCTGGAAATTGGCACAAGCAAATTGAACAGAACAAATGGCATTTGAGAGCTAAGACTGCGCCCGTGACGTTGATGTAAGCATTATGTCACAACGGTATTCTCTAATTGCCATAGAGGCCGCTTTTTACTTGCACAATTTTTTTGAGACAGGCTGTATAATAAAAAGAATCTGAACGCCATTGTTCTCTTCTTCTTTTTTCCATCAGGCATTGCCAACTCACCAGCAAAGTGCAATGACATTTGCCAAGAAAGAGGAGAATGCGACGAAAAATAGATACATAAATACAATCACTTGTAAGAACATGACATTTTTCTAGGACTTATATACCAGCGTTATCGCTTTATAATTGTAAATTAGATTTTGAGTCAATTATGATCATGTTATTCATGTTATTATTCCTATCAAAAACCGTAACACCAATGCTTTCCCTCGTAATTTAATTATTGTAAATTAAAAGAATTGGAACGGCATACCGGTACTTGCTAGTTTATTAAAATATGCATGTCTCGAGGATATTAACCAATAATTAAGCAAATTTGTGAAAGGTTGATAATATTGTTATTGTTGCGAAACAGGGTGATTATTGACTTAACACCCTCATTAGAAGAGAGCACGATAGCGCAGAGGCAAGGGCTCTGACACATGATCGGAGGTTGCGGGTTCTAACCCCAACGGTGCCGTCATGTTGTTCACTTAGACAAGGCCATTAACCTCAACCCAGGTATAAAAGATGGGTATCGGCATGTGTGGTGCTGGGAAGGTAAAATTAACTCGCTGTGCTGGAGGGGTGAGTAATTCCCTACAAGAAGTGAACAGACGAGTTTGGTCCAAACATGCCAAACGCCAAGGAAATAGAGATGGGCACTTGTGTCTGGGAGCCTTGGGTTCATTTTACTAAACTTTATCAAGTCTTGAAATCGTTCGTAACTTACGACGAGTCGTAAGTTCCATTTCACTAAACTTTCTAAGTAATAGTGATTAGAGGGATTACTACAGGGAGCCGTCGTAAAGTAGTATAGTTTGACCAGCTCGTAACAGGCGGGAAATGTTAGGCTTTTATTACTACGCCGAAAAGTAGACCCACGTTAAGAGTGTTATTATTTGACTTGTCTTGTCTATATTTTGTGTGTTAAAGAAAGTAGGCAAAGTATAGGACTTGAATGAAAAATTTGTGATGCTTCTAGCGAGATGTCACAAGACAATTCTCAAAATAAAATATTTTGATATTAATCCGCAATGTTATTAGGCCCGTCGATTACGAGCTGATCAAAGTGTAGTATTGGGAATTCATACCTTTTACGAGCGGTTACTTGAGTTACGAAGGGTTTAAAGTTAAGTGAACTGGACCTTTGGTCTCGCATGAGTGACCTTTACTTTTGCCTTACCTGGAATGCATTAAACTTTAACCCTTCGTAACTCAAGTAACCGTTCGTAAAGTTTCAAATACTCCATTATTCTAGACGTAACTTTACGAAGGGTACCTGTAGTAAATACCTATTACTTACGAATGGTACCGTAGCTTAGTGAAATGAAACTTGGGAATATTCGTAAGTTACGAACGATTTCCAGACTTACGAAGCTTCGTATAAAATTGAGTGAAATGGACCCAAGATATGTAAATGATTGCAGCCTATAACTATCTGTCATTGAACTTTGTTTTCCATTAGATGACCATTCAAGAGTGTGTTTGGAACCGTTGGAAGGTGACCCACATTCGGACTACATCAACGCTTCTTATATCGATGTATGATAAGTTTGATAAGATATTCTTTACCGTTAGGTAGATGAAAAGTCAATTTGTTGAAAATGAGAAAATGAAGTGGAGCGAAGGGCAATGCTCAATATGAATTGTTTTTGTGTAAAGGAAAATTGCGCCAACAGTTCTCAAAATGATATGAAATACACATATCATTAAATAATTATTTGATATTATATTGTTTTTATAAGTAATCAATGTAGTCAATATTGTAGCAGTCAAGTTAGCTCAATCGATAAGGCGTTCGACTATGGTGCGAGAGGTTGCGGTTTCGAACCCTGGCGGTGGTTTAGTACGCTCTCGTGGAAAGTTGAGTTACCTTGAAATTCCCCTGGACAAAGAACTTACTGCTAATTGCCTCGTTGTAACCCGTACGAAACTCGGGGAGCTGACCCTGGTTGCGATGTTCATCCGTGGATTGTCTAGGGTGTGCGCTCTTGAAGCTGCAAAGTCCCTGTGTTGTTGTTAAATGGTTTATGGAATGACGTGGGGCCGTTATGGTCAACGGCAACATGTAAAGTGTGCTGCGGCTTGTGGATCAACGTCTAGGCGCTGTGCCTGTGAGTACCGCATTATAAATTACTGCGCTTTTTTTAGTCATTGAGCTGAAATGATTGACATTATTGTGTGTTCTACTTACAGGGATATAGAAAGCCAAACGCGTACATTGCTTCACAAGGTATGTTTTTACGTTTACAGATTTACATTTCTACTCCATAATAATGTTTTATGGTCATGTTATTAAAATATATTATGTAAGAGTAAAAATGAAATTAGTGAAACGTGCACTCAATTACGTACTCAAGTTGCGGCCACTATGTAATTCCACAATTTTAAATTCTTTATTTCGCAGGTCCAAACTCTCAAACTGTTAACGATATGTGGAGGATGATATGGCAGGAGAACACGCAGACAATTATCATGGCTACCAAATGTATCGAAGGACCTAAGGTACAATTAACTGACCGGATCGAGCCCCCAAAAGAGTAAAGTTGTATGTTTGATTGATTTCTTTTTATTGGTGAGATTATATGTTTGGTCAGGTTTGGTAATTATAATAACTAAATAAATCGTCAAAACCAAGCTAAAGTCATATTGTTTGGGTTACATTTTCGTCAATGTATTGTCAAAACTGGTATTGTTGTGGTGGCCAGCAGCTGGCAGAAGATATTTGTCTTCCGGTTGTAGTGTTACACTTAGCTAGCTGTAGTCTCAAGCATTGGAAGATGAACGTTGCGGCTGTGTCTCACCCATTTCTGTTCATCTCTTTGTATAGGAGTATGTGTGTATTTACAACACAATATTTCTATACCAGGATTTTTTTTCTTCTTGTTGTTCAGAAAAAATGCGAGAAATATTGGCCGAATTATGGAAAATCAATTAAGTACGGCTCCATTATTGTAGTAAATGAGACAGAAGAAGAAAGGGAAAATTACACAATTCGAACTTTTTTGGTTACAAACGTAAGTACCGTTACTTTCCATATGTCCACTCCACTAATTAAAACAAAAAACGATTTCTTAAACACAGTGAGGCTAAATTATCAAATAACATGGTCGATAAATCGAAAATGAATACGAATATTGTTTTTTGTTTAAATTGTTACACAGCGCTGTTTATGAATCTAGAAACTGATATTAAAACAAATACCTAACATTGATAAGGTATGCAAAATTTAACATTTTAGCAGTAGTTGGTAACCGCTAACCATGAATCGGAAATACAATTAATACAAATTATCGATTGAGCTAAACAGCGCTGTGTAATTTTGGTAAAACGAATTTAATAGAGTAATAAAGTATTAGCAGTGTAGTTTTGTAATATTGACAATTTTAATTTGAGCTCAACCCATTTCCTCTCGGTTTCTATGTCTTGCTATGTAGAAACAAAATGACGCTGACAAGCGTGAAATCAAACAATTTCACTTCACTGGATGGCCTGACATGCAAGCACCTGAATTTGCTGGACCTGTACTGCGACTGCTGGAAGAAGTTAACAAATATAATCCCGCAAGTGCCGGGCCCGTTGTAGTTCACTGCAGGTATTCACTTAAGAAATTATCTATTTATATTGCAATCTTGAAGTTTTTTTCTCACAATTATCATCTCCAATGTTAAAATAAACCGCTGTCATGCTTGTCTCGGTCCCAGCCGGTTTGAGTTCCTCCGTCACTAAACAAACCGTCTGGCGACAACCCCAAAATGACGATCGCTGATTGGTTAATGAATTTCCAAATAAAAAGGTTTTCAATTGGCTATGGAACCCATATGGCTGATGAATTAGGGCGTGACACAAACATCGTACTTTGTAGATACCGCAAACGCAAAATGTACGCTAGCTTGCAGCCACTGAGGCGCACATCGTCTGATATCGCCTTTCATCTCAGCGACTCGCAGCGCGTACTCACATACATTGTGTTGATTTTACGGGGATTTATATCACCGCACGGCTGTCCATCAACTTGCCTTATTTGGCAACCCAATATTTTAATGAGTTAATTCAGCCAATCAGGAAAGACGTACTATGAGGTTGTCGCCAGACGGTTTGTTTAGTGACGAAGGAGCACAAATCGGCTGGGATCGAGACTACTGTCATGCCTGCGTTGAATAATGAGCCCAATATGATATATGTTTATTATATAGGGTGGCAATTTTAAAAGGGTGTCAAAATGTGAAAATAACGAGGGAAAAAGCAGCTCTTGAATAAGCCCATAGTTGGGTATTTAAAACATATAGGACCCTGTCTATGGCGGCAACATGATAATTTGCAGCCCATTGCGCCGACACTCCTAGTAATTATTAATATCGTATACAAATACCGTATTACTTATTTTAATATCTGCAAAAAACTAACTGCAGCTCTGTTTAAATCTTTCAGTGCTGGTGTTGGTCGAACAGGAACATTCATTACGATAGACTCGATGCTGAAGATGGCGAAAGCGGAAGGTAAACTGGACATCTTCAATTTTGTGTGCGAGATGCGGTCTAGGCGTGTCCACATGATTCAAACAGAGGTAAGCATAATCTCATCCGTCGTGAGCATCGCGTAAGGACGAATCCAAGATTACTTTAAACTTTATCAGAATAACCCGTTGAGTGCCTTTGGCGATTCGCCGTTGACAAAACCTTTGCACTTTAACAGGTGGTGGCGGATGCGATATCGCCATTCTTGACGTCGCCATTGGATTAACACATAATCATGAAATCTTCACAAACAATTATAAATTTGTTATATAGTATCAAAGCAAATTTATCTTACTCTAAGACCGTTGGGGTACGACAATGTACCCCACTATAAGTATGTTGTTTTTTCAACTTATAACTGTAACCGTCTATTTTGAATGGGCCTTGTATTTTCGTCAAGCTCGAACGTCACGTGTCGCGTATCCTATATCGCCTGAACTTTAACATTATTGACAACGTCGCCCTCTGTATAATACAAACGGGTACGGACGTGGACGTTTATAGTTGCCTGCTATTCGTCCGTATGTGGTAACGACCGCAGACAAACTAATATCTAGACTACCAACTTCTGTGTACATATAGTGAAGTCAACACTGCATAGTATCAAGTTTAACAAAGACGCAAACGAGCCGGTCTTTCGTCACAGACATGTATGCATTAAGGGGCTTCTATTTCTCCGCGCCTATACGTTATAACTCCCAAAATCACCGTGGCTTCCCATTCCCTTTCCGCCGTGGATAGGGATGGGCGGTCGGTGGTCTAGATATTCATCTGTCTACGGTAATGACGACCTATTGCTGCGCCGTTTGATAAGACTGCCCGTCAACAAAGTTGTGTTAAATAAATTTCGTAATGTAGATAATAATACCCTCTTCATTTTCAGCCTCAATACGAATTCGTCCATGATGCTCTCCTGGAAGCTTTATTTTGTACTGGCACCACGATAGAGAATGCCGATATGGAGCGAACATGGGCCAGAGTGAATAGAGATGAAACGTGGTTGTCCAATCAACATGGCGTAAGTACTTTGTTCGCGCGTGAAACTACGTGGTCATTTTTGCATATTTTATAGTAACGCAGATTATGAGGACCCCTGTTATACAGAACCCCTAGCTAAAAGTGGGAAATGACATAATTCTGAAGTAACCCGCTTTTTTGTAAACTTACTTTCTCAGGCCCTTGAAGCCATGTTTCCAGCTGTTTCAGTAGAGAGATGTACAGGTGCTACAAAGCCTGAAAATGTGGCAAAGAATCGGTATCCAGATCGGATCCCACGTAAGTCTTATCTGTTTTGGTTCGTAACTACTTTTTTCTGTTTTTAACCAAACCCATATTTTTCCATCATGAATGTTGATCTGTTTGTATACTCGTATATATTTATTATTAATTTGTTGTCTTTCTCTTTCTGACTTCCTGTGAACCTGTTTTATTTTTATAGTTTTTTTCTTATCTTTCCCAAACCTGTCCAATAAGCAATAATAAAACGAATAATAATACCTAATGTTAACTTGAAAGCTATAGATAATAACATTAATGCTCCTGTCCATCTGACTCACTAGCTCAATTGGTAGAGCATCGGTCCTGTGATCCGAAGGTCCGTGGTTCAAATCCTGGATGGTCGGTGATTTTGTTTCACTACCTGTAACTTACGCATGTGGAGACTTGGGTTTAAAATTATTTCTTATAGTACTTAAATGACTTTGCGTTATTAAGTAGTTATTATACTTTAAAAAAAAAAGTCTTTACACAAATTTAAATTTGACATTGGTATTTTTTAAAAATTTTCAGCTGACTCTTCTAGGCCATATTTGATGTCAACCAGTGATTCTGGAGGCAACAACTACATCAATGCAACTTTCTGCAATGTAATGTATAACCCTTTGTGTAACTAAGGAGAAGAAGAAGGAGAAAAAGAAGAAAAAAGGAGAAGAAGAAGCAGAAGAAGAAGAAGCAGAAGAAGAAGAAGAAGAAGAAGAAGAAGAAGAAGAAGAAGAAGAAGAAGAAGAAGAAGGAGGAGGTGGAGGTGGAGGTGGAGGTGGAGGTGGAGGTGAGGAGGAGCAGGAAGAGGAGAAGATTATGGTGATTCAAAACATAAAGGTTACTCAACTGAAACGTTGTACAGGTACCACGGGACATAACAGAACACTACATTTCCATGCAATAAAAATAAGTGGTAATTAAATAACTTGTCATGCCCCTTACATTGTTCTCCCACACCCAGGGATACAGCAAGAATAACATGTATCTGGCAACCCAGGTACCATTACAAAACACAGTCAATGATTTCTGGTGTATGATGTATGACTACAAATGCCACACCATAGTTGCTCTCAATGACCCAAAGAAAAAGGACAAGGTAAGCGCTATACGAAGCTTTTATCCAAATTCAAATCACGTTCAGAACATATTTCGATCCGTTTTAAGATAGGCACGCCTGGCACATAGCTGGGGAAAATTCACCTTATGTAGTATATATCTCTCTGGATTAGTATAGTGTGCCTTGTGGTCTCTGGATTTGGGATCAGAGTGTGGCCGCTTAATCTTCATTTATTGTTCAAGGTGATCCTTCCACGGTAATTCGTAGGATTTAACACAATCAAAAAAAAGTCATACATTTATACACTATGAGTTAGGTGTGGACCTTTTTTTTTTTTTTTGGTGGGGAAAGTTTTTTTTGCTCATGTTGTGGGTGAAGTTTTTTAACTTCCAATCCCACCCTTGAAGTCTAATGGTGCGTCCCTAAATGATGAGGCTTAAGCTACACTAACAAGTGTTAATAAGGCAACAGCCAGGGGCAACAGGTTAGATCAGTGTAAAGCTATGAAGAGTGTCATCCAGGATTACTATGCAAGAATACCAGGGTTGTCACTTTTGTGGTGGCGTTGCGGTGGTTTGTCTATAATTATTAGTCATGTTATTCATTTACTTTAGACCTGTGGGCATTATTGTCCCGATGAAGGAATTCTCACATGTGGTGCGTTTACTATTGAAGCTACATCCATGAAACGCATCGACAATGTTGTGAAAAGGAAACTGAAGCTTTACAGAGGAGACACCAAGGTATGTCAAAATAATGACGATCTAAGGCGCCTACACTAAACTCGTAACAATATCAAAGCCTATAAAGTTAAGGTCCATTATACCCTTTTACCACTATTATGGGTCCTTTTATCGTTTACGTATTAATGGGCTATTTAAAAACTTACATTTGTTTAGTTTGATCAGCGTCATTCAACACATGAAGATTTGAAATAACTACGAAGCATACAAATTTGATGCAGAAATAAACAGGTTTTCCAAATTGCCAAAGTATTTCCAGGGACGATGGGCTATCATGGCTATGGCACATGATCACCAAAACAAAGATAATGCGGGAACGAGAACAGATACGAAAACTGTGACGATAAAACGGTCCAATAGTAGCAGTTAACACCAAACGGTCATAATTTGTTTCCATAGGGAGAAGTTTTTGATGTGACACAAATACAATACAATGATTGGTCCGATAAACGAGAACTCCCCAAGTCGTCGGACTCCTTTTTGCAGCTCTTACAACACGTTGAGGAAGGTCGACGTGATAGTGGAGACCAGCGAATGACTGTCATGTGCATGTAAGAAAGTCATGATACGGAAACATTATATTTTACAAGCACTTCATATTCATAAGCAAATTAATGCTGAATTCAATAGGTAAACAGTTTTAATATGAAGTTTGCATTGTGGGATAGCATTTTACAGAAGGATTTCCTAATAGTTAGTAAGTTTTTATCGGGTTCGCGGTCGGACAAGTTTAGAACTGTCAAGCTTTCGTCAGGAGTAGCTCTGACCTCTTCAGGGTAAAGTACCTAAGAATGATACATATATGCGGCCTCTTGCCTACTAATGGCTCTGAAAAGAGCCGTTCACTGAAGACTGTCCCTTTTCAACAGGCAGATCTCGCCTATCTGCTAATGTTCTGGTGGCTCTGAAAAGAGCCATTCACTGAAGACTCTCTGTTGACAAGGGGCACTCTTCTGTGAACGTGAACAGTGCAATCCAGTCAATACAATTGCTCTTGATTTAATTTGATTTTGTATTCCAGGGATGGTGTCGGTCGATGTGGTATACTCTGTGCAATAATATCAATAATGGATAAGATCAAAGAGGAACAGCAAGTCGACGTTTTCCAAGCCGTGAAACGTCTGCGCACGGCTCGTTACGACATAGTGCACACTGAGGTAAATTGGTTTTCATTTTGCTTGTATTACTTTGCTTGTATTATTGCTTGACTTCAAGTAACATTTGCGAAAGAAGATGTCTGTTGCAACCGCTTCGCGTTTTCTATTTGTTGCGGGAAAACGATGAAGAAGACGGACGACCATTATCAGCCTTGGGCTTATAATGGCAGGTCTCTATTTGTATGGATGGCCGATAGGATCAAAATACGCCTAAGATTATTATACCTTACTTAAATTGGACGTCCAAGATTTCATTATTGGAGGTCCAAGATGTTTTGTGTCTATTTGTGATTTCTGGTTGTGCGATTCGTCGATTTAAGTCAACCGAGAATTTTTGGACGACCAAGATTGTGTCTTAGGCGTCCAAGATTGCATCTTGGCCATCCAAGATGCATCTTGGAAGTACAAGGTTGAATTTTAGCCGTCTTTTTATGCTATTAGCCATCTGTATATTTACAGACATTTCATCCATGTCGACGACAATTGTTTCCTGCAATATGCGGCGATGCCTAAGTAGATATTTTGTTCTTGTCAAATTTAAGTAAAACATTCTGTTTATCTGTTAAAGTTGGTGGCATTGTTTTTTACCTTGCATATGTAAAAACGTCTTTAGATCATGTCTACATTTCAATGCATATGTGATTGGGACGTCACATTTATGTCACTTTATACTATCAAGCACACGTACTATTTATTTCAGCAAGCTGTCTCGGAGAAATAAAAAAGTCTTCTGATGAAAAAAAGACCTAATGATAAAATTAAATCATTAAACCATTAAAATGTTGTTGTTTTTTGCTTGTTTTTTTTCATCTGTTACATTTATTCTACTTTGTTACGCAGGCACAGTACAAGTTCTGCTATGAGATGGCCTGAGTGTATCTTCGGGGTTTGAAGACTACGCAAATTTTACGACGTAAATGTTAGAACTGTAAACTGCTCACATTACACATAGTAATGAAGCTTTAATATTGAGAGCTAGAAGTTGATCATTTGTTTGTATTAATATTTTTATTATGAACTGTGTTCCATCGAAGCTTCAGTTGATACATTTACTTGGACGAGTTTTTTAATTTTTTATTTATCATTTCCTCATTATGGTGTGATGTATACGTGAGAAAAACAGTTTCAGTGGTGTTTTTGACCAGTATGCACTTTCTGTAAATCTGCCGTGTCAAAACCAAAACACTAATCTTACGATCCCAGCCCGAACATTTACCAGGCATTACCATTACCATAACCGTGCGTGTGTATCATGCATTCAAGATATGCCATATGTACCCACGTAACAAATTACGAATTGGCCCGCAACTAGTTGTAACACAATCCAAGCGGTAATATTGGCATCCCTTTGAAAAACTTAAACCTACGGTTGCATAATATTTTTAATTTTTCACTAGACTGTTGTACACCTCACCCCTACCATTTGCAAAAATATCATAGCTACGCGCCTACAGCTATAGAAAGTAAGAACTTTTGGTAACATTGGCTGTACAAAAGCATGTGATGATCTAAAATTCGAATTTGTAACCATCATATTACTGTGACCTTTCTATATCAACATAATAACAATTGTAACAGTGGATTATATTTCATTATTATCCAAAATAACTGGAGTTGGTTTTCCTCTTGAATTTGAATAAAGCTTTACATTAAAATATCTATTTAAAATTAAATCAACCAAAAAGTAAACTTACCACAAAGGGAGATAATTAGATTAACCCAATATAGCCATTGTCCTATATAGGTGGGTATTATTATGCAAAACTCATGTTCCATATTTGGCATTCTCTTGGACTGTAAATAGATCCAATCGACCAACAATCGTATTAAACAAACATTTATATACATGTACTCAGAAATGTTACATTATGTAATACTGAGCAAAAATATATTCTAAAATAACCATTGTGACAAAAACAATGATAAATAACGTCTCATATGAAAAGGAAATATTCTTGACTAATACAGTAATACTTGGCACACGGGGTAGCCAGTGTCTGATCATCAAAGTTTCCCTTGCTAAAAATGCTATATTAACGTAAAATGTTTAATGTTATCTCTCTCCTCTTTTATTTTCTTTCGATTAACGTATATTCCTTTAAGGGAACAAACAAAAAGATCGATGACGTCCTATAAACGAAACTAGTTTCGTTTAGGGGGGAGGGGGTAAAAATGCTCGATTACGTTTGTACAAAAACATCGGTCTGAAGAATATGTCATTATTATTATTATGTCAAAATTTTCAACATTTCATTATTGCGTTTCTGGCAGGGAGGGAGGGGGTCGGCTGAGAAACGAAACTAGTTACGTTTATAGGACGTCATCGATCTACATTCAAGGGATTTATTTTTATTTTTGAATCGATTACTGAGGTCTTTAAAGCAACCTGTATATATTTTAATAACAATTTGTTTGTTGTTTTGAACATGAAACTGATCACTTATGTATTCAGTAATGATTATATATTTATATACACAGGACATGTTGCAGTATTTTTGGACAAAAAAGCTTATGCAATCTACAATAAATTAGTTAGTTGAACAACTTCTCAAATGTAAATAATATAAAAAGAGCGTTAGTGCAAGATATGTTCAGTAAAGCAGGGACAAGGTAGCCTATACTCGTGGCATTGCTTGCGTGTTATGCGGGGTGTTATGTAATATGCGAGTCAGGCGACGAAATACGGGCGGACGGACTTGCCAGCTTGGAGAAAAAATCTGTGATCGGTTGAAAAATCCGTGAAAAATCTGTAATTCAACACATATTTTTCACGGATTTTTCAACCGGTTACCAATTTTTCATTATTAGAGACGTTGGGGAAATATTGGGAAGCTGCACGTATTTTGCACTATTTTTACTGATTTGTCAGGATAGGGTTTAGAATTTTTTAAATACTACTACTTTGCTGTGACTAAAAAACAATAGACCAATATTATGTAATATACAGGCTTGACATTAATAAGTATGGAATATTTCTTCACGAAGAAGCTTGAGCTTGAGCTTTGTGGGGGACACAATTTTGGAGTTTATGCAGCATTGTTCTGGATTAATGCTCAAATTTATTGGAGTTTGAGGTGATATTTCCGAAATTTCGTCAGCAATTGGCATTTGTCAGAGCTTAATGCACTTGCAATGTACAATTTCTATTGCAAATGGTAGGAGCTTAAAACATGTAAAATATGGCTCTAAAAAGTAGTACGTACTCAGAAAGGTTGAATGTCCCCCACACAGGGGTCAATTGTTATAAACTTACGGCACACAAACAACTGTGCGGATTACTGGTTGTCCAATGAACTCATGCTGCTTGTTTGTGCACAGTAAGTTTATGACACTTGGCCCTGGGAGCCATTCAAACTTTTGAGGTAAGTACCACTTTTAAGAGCCACTTTTTCAAAAGCTTCTCCCACGTTCAAAACTGGTACATTACAAGTGCATTTCAGTTCTGATCAACAGTTATTGGTATTTAGTTTCAGTACATATCACCTCAAACTTCAATAAATTTGATAATATCAGAATAATGTCCAGGAATTTGACAATTTTAAACGCACAAAACTCAAATTCAGTCTACTTATATCCGCCAATTTAGGCTAATGCACTACATTATGACCACCATAATGTAAACTCAAGAAAAGCATATTTTCTATCAAACAATTATTTCACACTATCTTTCGACACATCCCAATTAATATTTAATAACCCGTGTGGTTTATGCAGACCAATTCCAGACTAATCTTGGCACTTTGTGATGAAAATTTCCATACTTAATGTTCTGATAATGTTCTGAAAATTACCACAATCTTCAGTGATTTAGAAAAAATCAACACAATTTGCTGTTTCCTATCATCTAGTACTCAGAATATAGCACTACTTTAGGCTTTTTGTAATTCAAGCACATCCTATGTCATTTAGCAAAATTGTACGCAATGTTCTAAAATTTGGTACTAAAACTTATGCGATTTAACAAAATTCAACTAACCTGCTGTTATCTATACCAGAATATAGCACTACCTTAGGTGATTTAGTACAATTAGTTTCCGCAATCGTACTTAACAGCAATGTTGGCGATTTAGGGATGATATCAAAACTTGACCATTGATCGACCGCCGCGTCGGTTCCGTGCAGTTCGGCCCGGTTGGGAGCCGGTAACCGGCGGTCAGCCGGCGGTCGAGTTTTATTTCATCCCGAACCATCCCTTATCCAAATGATATGTAGCCTTTTAAGCCCAAACAAAGTATTTGTTTGCCCAGACACGACCGACCCAAAAAATCAAAAAACATCAAACACTTTTTAACAATGATATAAAAATAAAAAATACTGTTTTTTTCCTATAAAAATGTCAAATGACACTTGGAAGTTGATATTCCTGACAATCACAGCTTTCACTTTTCTCATTTAGCCCACCCCAACAATATTTTACAATCAACAACATCAATATATAGAACCAAGCATGACAAGTATGGTCTTTGTACTACAGGCTTCCAGCCCGTCACCCTTGCAATAAGCATGTATTTATACTGTTTGTACTGAATCTTTTTTAATATCAAGATTTTGTTGCCAAAGAGATTAAACTTTACATGATAAGGTTGAAATAAATTAAAGTTTGACACAAGTACAAAATGTAAGATTGAATGTCGTATATTTTCTCTTTCCCCACTTGCTGCACCACGTGTACATGTCTAACACGTGTCTGGGCAAACGAATTCCGGTTAATTTTCTTTTGTAATGTGTATAGATAATCTTACTTGAAATAGTTTGTATTCATTTATTCTTTATTTGTGTACACATCACCTTTATACTGTAAGAAAATTGTAAGTAATATATTGTCTTTCATGACATTATGTTTAGGCCCTAACTGTTACGATAAATTACGACAATGTTATTGGCACTTACGACACTTTATTGCCACTTACGACAATTGATTTTATTGTCACTTACAAGAATTTAATATCATTTACGACATCGTGTTTATTGTACTATACAACATGTATGTGTCTGTTACCACATACTTTGTACGTAATGCGAGAATCTTTGCACAGTATGATTGCCATAAGAAATATATTTGTGATTTTGCTTTGTAATAACTGCAATAAACATGAAAAATGCAAGATTAGTTTAAAGTCATTTAATAAAACTGAATTGCCACAAATTGCCACCGCCACAAATTGCACAGTAAGCATATTTCAGATGTAATGTCAGCATCTCTGGTGACCACGAACAGAGTAGTCGGTCCAATCTAATATCCATATGCACAACTTTGTCTCCCATCCAAGACACCGTCCTTACTTGCCCATGTCGTACAAGAAACCAACAAGAGGCTTTTCTCTGCTCTTTTGACATCTGATATATGCGCTTGCACCCTGGGCCTTAACGGACATGTTGACCTCTAAATAGCTCATGATAATGTAGGTCGATGTATCTCTCTTACACGAAGGTTTTTTTACACTATACTGCTCCCCCTTGCTGCTCTACAATGTGGCCACAAATTGGGTATCGTCATCCGCGGACTATTCCAAGATGTGTAACTTACCATGGTACGCGGATTTAAGAGGCGTGGTGAAACTGGTGAGAGCGTTTAGTTACAGCCCTGTCTGTAGAGAATGTATGGGTTTGCACTTACATTAAGTCAAATGTAAGGAACAAATCGATGGTTCAGAACCAGAAAGCCGTATCTCAATATGACCAGTTCTCAAAAATGAGTATAAAGTTGACTTCTTGCTTTGGTCTTCAAAAATCAACATTTCCTCCACAATGTCTTTTATTTTCTATGGAATTTGTCATGACTGTATCTTCTATAGTGCCCTGGAGACTTTATGCTCATTTTGTGGGAGCAGGTGATCGTGAGTTGAGGCTTACTGGTTTTTGACCGTCAAAATGATTATTTCTACACAAAGTGGTTTGATCTAGCCATGTCCTTTGATACCCGAAAGAAAATTATTCAGTTTTAATTTCCGTTCGAGAGAGAGAGAGGCCTGTCTCACACATAATGGATAAGTCCACTTTGAACTCCGAATTCGTCAATGATTTCCGGTATATTTTTCTTCATTAAATCATCGGTGTACACATTATACACTTTGCGCTGTCTTAGTAGCTTTCCAAACCATCCATCTAGTCGGCAGTCTTCCTCCATAATCAATGCCCCAATTGTCTTCCGCAGCTCTTGAGCATAAATAGCTTCTGAAAGTGTGAAGTGAAATGAAAATAGTGTAGAATGATACAAAATGAAAACTCAACCGGTGGTCAATCGCCGGTTCCGGGCGGTTCCGTCCGCGTCCGGTTGAAGCCACTTTCTATTGTCTATACAATGGAACGTGGTTCAACTGCCGGTAACCGCCGGTCCACAAGAAATTAACTGTACTCTCTAATCATGATGATACTTACCTGTCTGGCATATGACATCATCTTTGTACTTTGAAGAAACACACAGCACTACTACAACCGACTTCCACACGTTTCTCATCATAGTTGGAATCTTATTTCCGTCTGATTATAATGGAAATAAATAGTAGTCAATTACTTTGGATTTGGGCTTTTATTTGATTAGATACGATGGGTTTTTAATCATCTATGGCCTTTTTAACCGCCTTATGATAAGAGCTATCAGGTAACGTACCGACTTTATCATTAAAAAAAGCGCAGTGATTTATAGTGCGCTACGCACAGGCACAACGCCTAGACGTTAATCCACAAGCCTCAGCACACTTTACAGGTTGTCGATGACCACTGCGGCCCCACATTATTCCACAAACCATTAAATACCAATACAGGAACGTGCAGCTAAGAAGCGTACACCCTGCATTCCACAATAGATCTTCGAATAGAATAGATCTAAAGCAACTACTTTTCTTACCGAGTTCAGATTGGCTCTCGCAAATTTTGTATCCAACACTCAACAGTGCATCTCTAATTTCTGAAAGACGGTCAACCATATCAGATTGGCAGCTGATGTACACATAATTGTCCTTGGTGAAGTCAAACGATCTCGATTCAAACATGGTTCTGTTTAAATCAACAATACCGGATCTCCATAGCAACGCTGTACCTGCAACTCGAAGAGACCGCATTTGAGATGATCTCAACCGTAATAACACTGAAATGGACGATAGAACGGAAGCAAGTGATAAAACAATTCGACTGCTCAGTGCCAGAAGTGGGTAAGTGAAATAGTTGCCATGTGTGTAGCTGCTATGTGGAGGTGTACAATATACTGTGTGTTAATTGCCAAATGTGCACAGGGTAGCTATTGCACTTACCCACTTTTGGCACTGAGCAGTCGAATGATTGTTACACTGATAAGTTGTTGCAAAACTCGGTGGGTGATTTTTAAAATATATTTCTGTGAAACTTATATCGTACCAACTCAAATTTGCCCGTTACAAGGATAGAAGATAGAAACCTTCTTTTGATTGCATGAAGAAACGCTTACTTCATTGTCATCGTTTTCTAAATCGTATAAGTAAAAGGACACGCCTTTACTTAGGCCCAAACAGTCTTGCTGTAATATAAAGTCATGGAAATCATGTTACCTCAATTTGAAATTAGCACTCCAAGCCAGTACAATTTGAAGGGCAGTCTTTATCACGTAAAGAAAATCAATACTAGAATACCGAAAACCATTAAAAGGGGGTGATGGAGGGCCTCGCGCAAGATATGTATGTCCAAAAAAAATCGATTACGCCGCACTCATCAGTGTAGTGTGGCAATTGGCGATTTACAGTAATCTGGAATTCGTCACTATGATCAAAATAACCACGTCATATTTTCGTGGTACGGTCCTAAAAATAAACACATAAAGAAAGTCCGAACTTATATAACCCATCCTACACCAAAAACTGATATTATTATGAAAATTTGATTGATACGGTCGTGTGTATAATCTTGTTAGCTCTTGATACCAACTTTACTACCAACAGTTGACAAAGATTGATTATGAAATTTGGTAAATTTTCAAAAGTAGCAGATCGAAACGATCCCCGAGCTCGAAATTGCTGAACGTGGTCAAGTTTGCTTGCCCGCGTTGGGCCACTGTCGACTATCCCAAGTGCCCGTTTATTCATTTGTTTTTAAATTTAAATAGCATAGCGCCAGTTGATTCATAGTTGTGTGCCCTTAAGGTGCACTGAGCCTGGATGGGCTCTCTCTCTCTCTCTGTCTCTGCACTCGTGGAAGCTACATGTGCCTGGTTGTGATTATCACATTAGATTAATCCCTAATCCTTTTATTGGCGTGGAGACAGCTTGGATTCGAAACCAGTCATCTCTGAAGTCTCTCAGCTGACCTTCCTGACGAAATTGGTGGTCATCTTGAACCCTAAATGTGTGATCTTTCACAAGACTGTGAGCGACCAGTAAGCTTAAAACAGTAAGCTTAAGCCTGCAAGGCTGCATATTAGCTTTTATTCTGGTTCACATACACGAGTGTAAAAACAATCAGCAATGGCCACAACACATCGTGCGCCGAAGCAATGGCCTCTAACAAAGAACGAAACAATAAACTCATTTGAAAGCTGGAAACATAACCTCCAGTATACACTGTCATTAGACCCAAGCTTTTCTCCCTACTTGGATGAAGGAGCGGTATGGGGCAAAAAGTCAAAAACTTCCCCTCTTCGAGGTCTCACTAACGACGGTGAGGACATACAGGAAGCCCAAAGGAAAACAGCAGTCCAGAAAAATGCTGCATTGAGCTTTCTATGCTTGGACAAATAGCCAACTATTGTCCAATTATCTCACGAAATACAATACTCAAAAACTGCACCAGCCTGAAAACGATATGGCAAGCCATCCGTCTCCATTTTGGCTTCCAAACAACAGGTGGCCACTTCCTAGAGTTCAACAATATTACCCTTGGCCCTGATGAACGGCCAGAGGACTTGTACCAGCGTCTAGTAGCATTCACCGAAGACAACCTCATGCGTGAAGGAGGCGGCATCAGTCACCATGACCAAGTCATCGATGAAGATGAGGAGATTACGCCTACACTCGAAAACTTTGTAGTGTTAACGTGGTTGCGTCTTATAAACCCTGATCTGCCCCGATTAGTAAAGCAGCGGTACGGTACAGAGCTAAGATCCCGCACCTTGGCTTCTATCAAAGCCGAAATTTCTCAAGCTCTGGATTCGCTCCTGGATGAGCTGAGCTCAAACGATGCTGCTCGCAGCATGCGCACTAGTAGTCAGCGTAGACCGATGCCTAAATTGAAAGCTAAGAAATCATTTGGGAAATCCTGCCCTCTGTGTGAGCAAGCTGGTCGGCATGACCATGCGCATTTCTTAAGCGAGTGCTCGTACCTCCCTGAAAAGGACAGAAAATACCTGGCCCGCGCTCGTCAGCTTAACATCCTTGATGATTGTGACAGCGACTCAGATTTAGCATGCGCCTTTGTTGACCAATCTGACCTTTGTGCGCAGCCCAATGTTCAGACAGCGCTGCGAATTCATGTTGATCAGTCTCCTTATGTAGATGCATTCCACAAGCACCATGCGGTCCGCATCACCATTGACAGTGGATCCACTGGTAATCTCATTCGCGAAAACACTGTCCAACGATTAGGATGCCCCATTCATCAGAGTTCGCAGTCTGCCCGTCAAGCTGATGGGTCATCCCCTCTTAAGGTAGTTGGGGAAACAACCCTCACCTTTACTCGTGACAGACACTCCTTTGTCTTTAAAGGTCTAGTTGTTAGAGACCTTGACGAAGAAATCCTTGCAGGTATTCCCTTCATGAAATGCAATGATGTCGCAATTCGCCCTGCTAAGAACCAAATCATCTTGACAGATGGTACAATTATCACTTATGGCGCCAACAAGAGCCCCAAATCCCAGCACACTGTTCGTCGTGCCCATATACTTCGTGGACCTTCTCAAAACACTACCATATGGCCAGGCTCATACGTTGAGGTAAATCTCCCTGCAGACATCGTTGAATCAGATGCTACTTTTGCCATTGAGCCCCGTGTTGATACCCCGCTCGGTAGGTTCCTACCGCCCAAACAAGCCTGGCCCAAGCCTGATGTTATCACAAGTATTGCAGGCAGGGTTCGCATTCCCAACAATACTGGTGTGCCACTTGTCATCAGAAAGCATGAACATCTTGGCCAGATACACACTGTTTTTTCACCATCACTAACTTCTAAGCCATCACACACTGCTGCAGCAGCATCAGTCAGTGTCCCAAAGCCCAGTTCACCGGTTAACTACTCAGCTGCTGTTGCCCTTGACCCAGATGGTATACTTGGCACTTGTGAGCAATCCAACTTCCGCAGTCTTCTCGATGAGTACGATGAGGTTTTTGACCCTAGTTTCCCAGGTTACAATGGTGCTGTCGGCCCTTTCAAATCTGTGGTTAATATGGGACCGGTCCAACCCCCCCCAACGCAAAGGTCGTCTCCCATTGTATGCACAGGATAAACTCCAAGCGCTGCAATCAAAGCTTGATCAGCCTGAACAAGCAGGCGTCTTTGCTAGACCTGAAGATGTCGGTGTGTGTGTCGAATACCTTAACCCGTCCTTTCTTGTCAAGAAGCCTAATGGAGGCTTTCGTCTGGTTACTGCATTTGCTGATGTCGGTAGATATAGCAAGCCACAACCCTCTCTAATGCCCAATGTGGACTCAACATTGCGTTCAATTGCCAAATGGAAGTATTTGATTGCCACTGACTTGACTAGTGCTTTCTACCAAATCCCTTTATCCCATGAGTCCATGAAATACTGTGGTGTCGCAACTCCCTTTCGTGGGGTGCGTGTGTATACACGGTGTGCCATGGGTATGCCAGGTTCTGAAACAGCCCTTGAGGAACTGATGTGTCGTGTCCTTGGTGACCTCTTAGAGAAAGGTGTCGTAGCAAAACTCGCTGATGACTTGTACTGTGGTGGTAATACTGTGGATGAACTTGTTGAGAATTGGCGTCAAGTTTTGCAAGCTTTGTCTAAGTCTGGGTTACGTCTTTCTGCTTCCAAAACAGTCATTTGCCCCCAAAAGACAGTAATTCTGGGTTGGATTTGGTCAAATGGAACCCTTTGTGCTAGCCCCCATAGCATCGCCACACTTTCCAGCTGCTCGCCTCCAAGCAAAGTTGGTGGCATGCGGTCCTTCATCGGTGCATACAAGGTTCTGGCCCGTGTCATTCAGAATTGTGCCAGTCTGGTAGCCCCATTAGATGATGCTATTGCAGGGCACCAATCAACTGAAGAGCTTACATGGTCTGATAGTCTGCACTACTGCTTTTCACAAGGCTCAAGCAGCACTGTCTTCCGCTAGGGCAGTCACACTTCCCCATCCCAATGATCAGCTTTGGATCATTACTGATGGATCCGTGAAGAAACATAGCATTGGGTCGACATTGTATATTTCCCGCAATGACAAACTCTTCCTCGCCGGGTTCTTCAGTGCTAAATTGCGTGATCGACAGCCAACATGGTTACCCTACGAAATTGAGGCGCTGTCTATTTCTGCCTCCACCAAGCACTTCAGTCCCTATGTTATTCAGTCCAAACACAAGACATGTATCCTCACTGACAGCAAACCTTGTGTTCAGGCATATGAAAAGCTCTGCCGGGGTGAGTTTTCAGCCAGTCCTCGCGTGTCCACATTCCTCTCCACTGTCAGTCGTTTCCAAGCATCTGTTCGTCATCTTGCAGGATCAGCTAACACCCCCTCAGACTTTGCTAGTCGTAATGCCCCTGACTGCACTGAGCCCACTTGTCAAATACGCTCCTTTATCAAACGTGAAGAGGAAGCAACTTTCCTTCGTGTTTCCGCACATGACATTCTGTCCGGGAAAGCTAAGCTCCCCTTTGCCAGCAAAGCAGCCTGGCATGCTATTCAGCAGGAATGCCCAGATCTGCGACGAACACATGCTCATCTAGTTCAGGGCACTCGCCCTTCAAAGAAAGCTACTTCTGTCAAAGATGTGAAGCGCTATTTGCAGGTTGCATCTATCGCTAGAGATGGCCTACTTGTTGTTCGTCGTGATCAACCATTGTCCCCAACTCGCGATTGTATTGTTGTTCCCAGACAGGTCTTAAATGGTCTTCTCACTGCCCTGCACATCCAACTTGACCATCCCTCCAAACATCAGCTCAGTTTGGTGACCCAGCGTTACTTTTATGCTCTTGATATGGACAAGGCTATTGATCAAGTGACATCAACTTGTCACCAGTGTGCTTCTCTGTCCAATGCCCCTAAGACATTGATCGAGCAGTCCTCAAGTGACCCTCCCGATGCAGTTGGCATTTCTTTTGCAGCTGATATCCTGAAGCGCAGCCGCCAGCTAGTCCTTGTGCTGCGCGAAACCTCAACGTCCTACACAGCTTCTTGCATTGTCGAGAATGAACAACATGGCACGTTGCGTGATGCCCTGATTCAATTGTGCATTGAACTTCGTCCACTTGATGGCCCCTGCAGTCATTCGTACTGACCCAGCACCAGGGTTTGTTCGACTCGCCAATGACAAACTTCTCACACGTTACCATCTATCGGTTGAGATCGGTCGTATTAAAAATGATAACAAGAATCCTGTTGCTGAGAAAGCCATTCGTGAGCTTGAAGATGAGTTGCTCAGACAAGATTCTACAGGTGGTCCGGCTACAGCATTATCACTTGCCATTGCTACTGCAGCCCTTATTACTCGCATCAGATCCCGAGGTCTTTCAGCCCGTGAGATGTGGTTTCAGCGAGACCAGTTTACCAATGAGCAGGTTCCTTTCACTGATTGTCAAATGATTCAGGCCCAGCATGCCTTGCGAAAAGCCAACCACCCACACAGTGCTCATTCAAAGGCCCCATTTTGAACTCCGAATTCGTCAATGATTTCCGGTATATTTTTCTTCATTAAATCATCGGTGTACACATTATACACTTTGCGCTGTCTTAGTAGCTTTCCAAACCATCCATCTAGTCGGCAGTCTTCCTCCATAATCAATGCCCCAATTGTCTTCCGCAGCTCTTGAGCATAAATAGCTTCTGAAAGTGTGAAGTGAAATGAAAATAGTGTAGAATGATACAAAATGAAAACTCAACCGGTGGTCAATCGCCGGTTCCGGCGGTTCCGTCCGCGTCCGGTTGAAGCCACTTTCTATTGTCTATACAATGGAACGTGGTTCAACTGCCGGTAACCGCCGGTCCACAAGAAATTACATTAACTGTACTCTCTAATCATGATGATACTTACCTGTCTGGCATATGACATCATCTTTGTACTTTGAAGAAACACACAGCACTACTACAACCGACTTCCACACGTTTCTCATCATAGTTGGAATCTACTTCTGTCAAAGATGTGAAGCGCTATTTGCAGGTTGCATCTATCGCTAGAGATGGCCTACTTGTTGTTCGTCGTGATCAACCATTGTCCCCAACTCGCGATTGTATTGTTGTTCCCAGACAGGTCTTAAATGGTCTTCTCACTGCCCTGCACATCCAACTTGACCATCCCTCCAAACATCAGCTCAGTTTGGTGACCCAGCGTTACTTTTATGCTCTTGATATGGACAAGGCTATTGATCAAGTGACATCAACTTGTCACCAGTGTGCTTCTCTGTCCAATGCCCCTAAGACATTGATCGAGCAGTCCTCAAGTGACCCTCCCGATGCAGTTGGCATTTCTTTTTGCAGCTGATATCCTGAAGCGCAGCCGCCAGCTAGTCCTTGTGCTGCGCGAAACCTCAACGTCCTACACAGCTTCTTGCATTGTCGAGAATGAACAACATGGCACGTTGCGTGATGCCCTGATTCAATTGTGCATTGAACTTCGTCCACTTGATGGCCCCCTGCAGTCATTCGTACTGACCCAGCACCAGGGTTTGTTCGACTCGCCAATGACAAACTTCTCACACGTTACCATCTATCGGTTGAGATCGGTCGTATTAAAAATAATAACAAGAATCCTGTTGCTGAGAAAGCCATTCGTGAGCTTGAAGATGAGTTGCTCAGACAAGATTCTACAGGTGGTCCGGCTACAGCATTATCACTTGCCATTGCTACTGCAGCCCTTATTACTCGCATCAGATCCCGAGGTCTTTCAGCCCGTGAGATGTGGTTTCAGCGAGACCAGTTTACCAATGAGCAGGTTCCTTTCACTGATTGTCAAATGATTCAGGCCCAGCATGCCTTGCGAAAAGCCAACCACCCACACAGTGCTCATTCAAAGGCCCCATTAGCCTCTGCCTCCCCAGCAGCAGAGTTGGAGGTTGGTGATCTTGTCTACCTCTACTCAGATCGCAAGAAATCTCATGCTAGAGATCGCTACTTAGTCACTACTATCGAAGGCCCATGGTGCAACATCCGCAAATTTGTGGGTTCTCAGCTTCGGAATAATTCTTATCGTATCAAGAAATCTGAGTGCTTTAAGGTCCAGTATTATCCTGACCTGGATTCTCGTCCCTTTCCCAAGTCGTCTCCACCCACCGAGGATTCCGAGTTTGTTGAAGTGGTCCCTGAATGTACTCCTCCAGAGCCTCCTTTCATACCTGGCGAGTTGTCCACACCTGCTACTTGTAACCCCCTGCCCAGGAATGCTAATCACTCACACCCCAGTTCTGAGTCAGATCCTCGCGATCCCTTGCGCGATAGCAGTCATAGCTCCAGCAATACCTCCGGTTTGGTTGCACAGTCTAATCCATGTACCGGTAACAGCAGTGAGGTTAGTGAAAGTATCCCCCAAGCTAGTATGGTTGGCCCTGAGATCATGCCACCATTGCTCACACAAAGGCGTTCCGCACGCCCTCACAAACTTCCTGAGCACCTGAAAGACTATGTGTTAAACTAAATGGACAGGTCAATGTGTACTATGACATTAATCCATCATCGGTGTCCTCCTATATGGTCACTTCATTGAACTTTGAACTGATTTACGTATGTCATTTGGAATTTTAAAAGAAAACTCTGGAACTGACGTTTACTTCTTTGAACTTTGAACCATTTTACATTCATGTTGAATGTCAGTTTGTCATTGCAGACAAAAAGACTCTTGAACTGTTGATGTTATTGACTGTTGGCACATTGCCTATTTTGAGTGTTCTAACCAGCAGTGTCTTCATTCACATAAGCTGTTAGATTGGTTTCTGCAAGTCAGTTGTTAGTAGTAGTTGTTTAGTAGTGTTATCCTCACTTCCTTGTGAGGAAAGTGATCTTTTTTTTTAAAAAAAACAAAAGAGAGAAAGAGGTAGTTACGCCAGTTGATTCATAGTTGTGTGCCCTTAAGGTGCACTGAGCCTGGATGGGCTCTCTCTCTCTCTGTCTCTGCACTCGTGGAAGCTACATGTGCCTGGTTGTGATTATCACATTAGATTAATCCCTAATCCTTTTATTGGCGTAGATTGATACAATGCTTTACTGCTGAAGACTAGGGCATGCTGCGATCGATATGACCTAGCGGTTGTTTCTGGCTAAGTCAATGGTCATGCTCCGCAATTCACCTCTGTAAATGCACCAAGTTTCATATACTGGGTATCATTTTTTCTCAATTTAGAGTGTTTGGTAGCAAATGGTGTCAAATTGGAGCTAATATAGATTATGCATACGACCGTATCAATCAAATTGCCATACAAGATCAGGTTTTGGAATACTTTCTTGTGTTTATTTACATCACAAACCTTGTACGCAGTCCGCGTTCACCATCTTCTTCTTCACCATCTCTTTACAAACTACATCCCCAAATGTTAACTTCCACAGAATCTCTACGGTAATTTGCAATTCGTTGGCATTCTCGGTGAAACCATCTTGAAGAATTCGAACCAGAACACCTACACCTCCATGTATGACGAAGTCCTTCTTGCACGAGTCATTGTTTATTAACTTATAAAGAGTGTCCAGAATACCTAGCATTTCGTAGAAGTAAAACTCTGAGTTTACATAGAAATTGATTCTGTGATCGGGTGATTCAACTGTATATTCTAATGTAGTTACTAACTGAGAAAAAGCGCGGTCAGTTTTTGCAAGCCCGTCACCTTCGGTGTCATCAACGATAAAAGCGAGTAAAACAACACTAAATGTTGTCAAGTAGTTATCATTTGAATTCAGGAATTGCATTAAGATTTCATAGGCATTTCCCTGTCGAAAATGTTCGCGTACATATCTACCATCGTCATTGTGAAGATGTCCGTAAATACAATTACTTAAGATCAAAAGCGTTAGCAAAATCTGGGCTCGGTCAGCATCGCTGCGCATTATTGTGTATACCTCTTGTAGTTCTTGTAGTAGCAATTCTATAATTCCAAATTGTGTCAATTCCGATATTAGAGTCCAAAATTTTGTCGTTCATTATCCTGACAGCTTCGAGATGAGTCTTCACACTCTGGACTTTGTGCCGGAGTTTGGTGGTACGATCTAACGACCTTGGTAAAAACGTATACAAAATCTTCTATAACAATGAATCTTTCTAGTGGAAAGTCTTCGCTATTTTCGAAGCTCAGCGTGATCATGCTCATCAATGACTCAATCGCCCGTAAGGACTCTGCATTATCTATTGCTTCACAGAATTTCAAATAATTAATTACAGAATCGATTTGTCTTTTCATTTCATCTTCAGACATCAAGGAAAAATTGCTTCTTAACGTCACGGATGACGATATCGACAACCTGTCTTTGCTCTCCAGGATAATGCTGTGACTTTTAAAGGAGGTGGTGGGTTCATTTTGTCGAGTGCTGTCACTGTTTGATGTTGTTGGTGGTGAATTACTAACATACATTGGCGAAGATGACCCGCATCCCATCTTGGAACAATGCACTAGGTTTAATGAATATCACGCAAGTTTTTTGTCCCGGTCAAAGATCAAACTGGGCAGCCCGCGGATAATGCACGGTCTGTCCCATTTAAATTTTGGAACAGGTGGAGCGGAACATTGTCACTCCAGTAGCGAGTTGACCGTATTTGCCGGAACGGGTTAGGGTTAGGGTTAGTGTTAGGGCTTTGGGCAAATACGGTCATCGTCACTGTACCACTTGATATGCCACTGCCCTACCGCCCCACACAAACTTATATACATAAATTTCCACCGGCCCCACTCATACACATGAATCATGGCTTGATTTTTTTGCATTCCCATCATGCAACACTGCCCATTGATTATCAATATTTCGAGTCCATTTTGTTAACATTTCGAGCCTGTTTTGATCTTCAAAATTTCGAACCCTTTGCATAGTTCATCCTTTTATTTTCATCCCTGGCCCTGGCTTTGCCACATGGCTGTTTATCAAATTTTCCGAAAAACAAAATTTACGTTTTTCCAACGTTGAATTTGTCATTATATATCCTACCTTGTGAATTAATGAAAATATGTTCCATACACTTGAACATTGCGCCCTGGCTTTCTACCCAAGCAGGTCACACTTATTATGTGACATTGACAATGTGATTACCACCAACAAACCAATTATTTAGGGGTACTCATATTCGATCCAAGCGGGAGGTCTTTGAAATATCTTTAGATAATGGTGAGATAATAAAATCAACCGTTGTCAAAGTCGTCGTCATACCCGGTCGTCATAGCACAGATAGGTCATAAAATGTAACTCAACATAATACACTATGCCACTAAAAAGTCAATCAGTAAACAGTGTAAAACATATAAGAATAACGTAAACAGTTTAATCGATCCGTCCTAGAAATGTGAGGGTAAAAAAGTATTTCATAATTTATATACCGTGTTAAGGGATCTGAAATCAGCGTTTTGAGCGTTTCGACAGTATTTTTTTGTGGGACATGAGAGCACATCAGACATATCGAATTGCATTCTGAGTATGGAGAATGTCTTGCTAATATCAAATAATTTTCATTTTTTGAAATTCACGATATAATACAAATTTTATGACAAATTATTAAAATTTGATATTTTTCACATTTTTGATAATTATATAGTCCTCGAAGTAAATATTTACACTTAAAGTGTATGTAGGTGGGATGAAAAGCGGATTATCAATTGAAATTTTTGACCTTTCATATTGAAGATATGGATTTTTTTCCCAAAAAGACCTAATTTTTTAGGTGTTTTGGGAAAAAAATCCATATCTTCAATACGAAAGGTCAAATTTTTCAATTGATCGTCGGCTTTCATCCCACCTACATACACTTTAAGTACATATTATCAGATTTATAAAGTTTACTTCGAGAACTGTTAAATATCAAAAATATCAATTTTTAATCATTTGCCATACAATGTGTATTACATTGCGAATTTCAAAAATCAAAATTATTTGATATCAGAATGCAATTCGATATGTCTGATGTGGTCTAATGTCCCACAATAAATACTGTCCAAAGATTCATACCCCACCCTTAATGAATTTATTTCAAATTTAGGCGTAGTCATGTATGATATTATGGCAAGCCAAAAGGCCCATTACGTATTGCGACAACGCGTTGCTTTGGGAAGCAACGCGTTGCTTTCGAATTCAATGCGTTGCTAAGCCGGCCAATAGAAATATAGCTTTTAGCAACACGTTGCTTTCCCAAAGCAACGCGTTGCATTCGCCTTCTGAAAACAACGCATTGCTTTCGCCAACAACACGTTGTTGTCATTCTTTACGTCTTGTGGCGACAACCAATCACGGGGACTCTTACAGGATATCTAGTACCACTAAGGCGGGATGGACATAACCAACAGCTCAATAAGCGACGATATGATTGGCTAAGGCTTGGATGCCTCTGAATTGAGTATGTAAGCAACGCGTTGCTTGGGAAAGCAATGCGTTGCTAAAAGCTCTATTTCTATTGGCTGGCTTAGCAACGCGTTGCTTTGGCAAAAGCAACGCGTTGTTTCAATACGTAAAGGGCCTTTTGGCTTGTCATAATATAGAAGGTATAGGTCCTCTTCAAACATGAAGTATTTTAAAGGCATTGTTTAAAAACCTGTCAACTTAAGTTGGGTCGTATTTCAGTCGGTCCATGGTGATGCCAATGGCTTCTTTTACATGACAGAAATACCATTACTCCAAAACGGAGATCTTATAACAAATTCAAATTGGAATTTATTTCTACGCATTATGACAGCGCATTTGTTGTAATAGTCCCAGTATTGATGTCGCACATTTAAACGACCGCAACCCAAGATTTGAAAGTTGCAGTAAAATCCTATCGTCTTGTATTCAGTATCCTTTGAAGGAAATCTGAAGGAAAAGTTCAAAAATGTAACTCAAAATAATACACTAAAAACTAAAAACTAATAAAAAGTCAATCACTAAAACTGTGTAAAAGAGATAAGAATAGCGTGAAGAATTTAAGTACGCCTAATTAATAATTATATAACGTGTCGATACATTTGCTACAAATTTAAGCGTATTCATGTATGAAATATAGGTACGCTATAAGTTTTCATAGTGGGGGAAGATGACGTAATATAAACATGAGCAAATATTGATGTGGGTCTGACGCGTTAAATGATCAACTTCCACTGACACCAAACGCACCTCTTGAGTAGGTTTTAATATTTCTCCAGAGAAGTCCTTTTCAGAGAGCAGAGCTTTCGGTACCCTAGCAAATGCTTTCTTCAGAGCATTTAAGGGCTGGGGTAAGGGCAAACTCAAAGTACTGGTAACTAGAGAGAGAAAGCGACGAGGAATCCCAAATCACAACGCCAGGTAATGACCGGGTAACCAAGTGCAAATGTGCATTTATTTTGGGAGGTTCATGTTAGAATTAAATTTTGGGGCGGTTTTTTTTTTCAGAAATTTGATATTTTGGTGATATTTCAAGAAGGCGACAAGGCAAAGGCAAATCTTTTTGAACATACTTTATTATTGCTAATACAACTCTTTACTGCATACCTACGTTACAATTCGTTTTGGTGATTTAGTAATATTATAAACTTTGTGACTGCATTTTGGCGTTACTGATGGGTTTTACCTGGAATTAACGTTGATTTCTGGTCCTCCTCCTTTTCTAATTTTACTTTGATCGTCGGCTTTTGCGAATAACATAATGTAGATTGGCTCTGAATAAATATCGTAGTCCTCTCGGTGGGTTTTTCATGATATAATTACTTTGAATTCCATGTAACAAGCCAAAATTTACTTCTGAATTCAGGGCTGCTTTCGGAACAGCCGTAGACTCAAAAAAGGCACGAGTGGCGAATACGGTTTTATACTTCCCGCATTGATAATTGCGTCAACGCCTAATAATATAATTCTTTGTATATGTTGATTGTATCAAGGTATACAAAGAATTGGTTACATGTCAATGACCTCTATATATTTATTTGGTTAGTATGACTTCAAGGGATAGACCCTTTAGGCTGAGTTCACATAGAAGTATACGGTATACGGTATTCGCTATACGAAATACGCTCATTCGATCAGGCTGAATTCATATAGGGTATACTATGTGAACTCAGCCTGATCGAATGAGCGTATTCATATAGCGAATAACGAGTATCAGTTACCCATTTTCTTCGTCTTATCAAATGCTTGTAACTTTACTTCTTGAGGTCACATTGCATTCAATGAGGTGTCATAATGTGCAGAATTAGATAGTGCATCTATTAAAAAATGAATTTACCCACATATGGTTTAGGTTTTTTAAATTAGGACGGTATACGCTGCACTAAAATCGAACACGCACGATTCCCACTATACTATACTATACGCATGTATACGGCCTTTTCGAATAGCTCTTATGTGACCCGGTACTATGAAATTACCTTGCTCGATTTAAGCTATACGCGTGCCCCTACAAAGCGTGCATCGTATACCCGAATAGTATACTTCTATGCGATCGTAGCCTTATGTGACCCGGTACTATGAAATTGCCTTGCTCGATTTGAGCTATACGCGTGCACCTGCAAAACGTGCACCGTATACCCCGGGCGTATACCCGAATAGTATACTTCTATGTGAACGCAGCCTTATGCACCTTTCGTGCTTTTCTATTACGTAGAATCTTTGCCTACAAGCATATGTCCGAGGCATGTGCCACTATTGTGTAACGCTAGAGGTGAATATATTTCTCTGACATGGAGTAGGATGTATGGTTCGTTGGCCGTGTGGTCTAAGGCGTTGTGATTTCTTCGTTGCTGTTCTGATCGTCGCTTGTTCGAAACCTTGCTATGACATATTTTTTTCTGATGCTGCTTTATTTATTCATTTATTTATTTATTTATTTATTTATTTATTTATTTATTTATTTATTTATTTATTTATTTATTTATTTGTTTATTTACTTATTTATTTATTTATTTATTTCCATATTTATTTACTTAATGACGTTTTGGGGATCGAGAGAACTGATTAATTAATTAATTAATTAGTTATTTAATTAATAATTTAATTATTTAATTATTTAATTATTTAATTAATTAATTAATTAATTAATTAATTAATTAATTAATTAATTAATTTATTTATTTATTTATTTATTAATCTATTAATTTATTAATTAATTTATTTATTTATTTATTTATTTATTTATTTATTTATTTATCATTTATTATATTTTTTGATTATTTGAACGACGTGATGATTAAGTGAACAGATTGATCGATTGCTAATATAGTAGGACATCATACATTAGTATTGATTTATTCCGTTAAGTATTATCAAGGATAGGAAGTTGTTATCCGGGCTTAAGAACCGAGAGGTACCGGGTTGGATTCAAACATGAAGAATTTTAAAATCATTGTTTAAATAAAACCTCTCAACTGAAGTTGGGTCGTATTTCAGTCGGTCCATGGTGATGCCAATGGCTTCCTTTACATGACAGAAATACCATTACTCCAAAACGGTTTATTTTATGACAAATTTGGGATATGCATTCAAATTGTAATTTATTTCTACGCATTGTGACACCTCATATGTTGTAATAGTCCCAATATTGATGTCGTAGCGTACATTTAAACTACCGCAACCCAAGATTTGAAAATTGCAGTGAAAATCCTATTGCCTTGTATTCAGCATCCATTGAAGGAAATCGGTTCCTTTGGAGTTTTTAAGGGCATATGCGCCCAATTGTGCGCATTGGTATCAAATGAAAATTACTTTTGCAATTCTTCTAATTATTAAGCACGCAGACAAAAGATTACCATATTCGGTCCTGCCGAAATTGGTTTATTATCAAGTAGCGTAAAAACTTATGCTTAAATAATGTACAGAAAAAACATAATATTATTATATTGCAACTAGACTTTGATTTCAGTATTTTACTTTAGTTATCATTACTCGGAAAATACATGTTGTTTTAATATATATATGGGCCGATTAAAATCCTTAAAATTATCATCATTAGTTGAGAGAAAGTAATATAAGAGGAGTCCTGTGCAATCATTATGTGATCCATCCCGGGGTAAAATATCAATGATGCTTGCTAAAGTTTGCGCTTGCCCCTCTCGGCGTGTCAAAACATGCGTTCCGCTCTCTCGATCTGTCAAAAACGTTTTTTGCCCAGCCCCACCCTCCCTCCCCCACCCTTTTGCACGTGCCAAAATTTAGTTATTCCTTCATGTGATTTCTCACGGAAATTAGGGTTAGCGTTAGTGTTAGGTTTAGGGTTAGTTTAGGGATGGAATTAGGGTTAGGATTAGGACTAGGATTAGGGTCATGATTAGGATTAGGGTTAGGGTTAGGATTAGCTTACACGAAATGATTACATGAAGGATCGACCCAAACTTTGGGGACACACTGGCCTGGATATAAATTACAATGCGTCTTTAAACCGTCTTATTTAAGAGGTTACCATAAAGCCCTTCGGCTTGCCAAAAATTTCTTCCCCTCAACCTTTCAGCTTGGCAAAAAAACTGCAATGATGAACTGCATCAGTTGAAATCATTTGTCACATTCTTGCCCCATTGTTGGTTGAGTAGAAAATATTTAAACATGTGGGTCTAAAATCTTAGAATCTTAGATGTACCAATGAATTACTTCATAAGTTGTAATTTGTGTGTCAAAATACCGCTCTAATTAAAGCCATTTGGTACGCATTGATACACTCTTGCTATTAAAGAGGAATCAGCATAATGAGTATTAAATCTCTTCCTCTTTTACTATTTTTGATAGCGACAGTATCGCGCCTCATCTAAGATGTATCATGAGGCGGACTGATCAGGCACTGAACTATCGACCTGAGATCCCGCCTGAGATACAGTTGATGGTATGACATCACAGGAAAGTCGTCGGGGTAGGTCCTTGAAAGGTTGTGGCAACGTCCCCCTTCTCGATTGAGCGAAGGTTCCTTCCCCCAGACATGTATAGCCTCCTTGACTCCTCTTTCAAACCACTTATTTTCCCTGTCGATCACTAGCACATCCTTATCATCCTGTGACGTCATACCTTCAGCTGTGTCACAGGTCAATAGTTCAGTGCCTGATCAGTCCGCCTCTTGATGCGTCTTCGATGAGACTCGATACTGTCGCCATCAAAAATAGTAAGTCCAGATGAAGAGATTTAATACTTATTTTATTTTGCTTATCTACCTGGATGATTGAGAATATTCACAGGTTTAACATGTAAAGCAAAATTACGTTATTCTAAAACCGTTACAGCTCGAGAACAAGATCTGCCGGGTTATGTTGTTTTTTAATTAAACGTTAATTTCGAATGGACTTCCAACTAAAAAGTGTCGCCAGCCTTCATGCCAAGTTACGCGTGACCTGTACCGCCTGGTCATCTAATGTACTTTAATGCACGTAAAACAAAAAGCCCATAGCAAAACGGAAAAAAACAAAATGTTGATAATTGTGAAGCTCTGTTTAACTGCATATGGATTTCTTTCGATTTTCTGATCATAATTTAGCGAATCATAGTGATTTCAATTAAGTGGTCATACATGCTGTATCAAAATGATTAGTTCCCATCAGTAACTCCTATCAGTCTTCAGGACTGTCGCATAACCTACTAACCCAGCAAACACAAAACGTTTTCGACATCATTCACAAAAGGTTATAAAAGGTTGTCAGAAAACGTTTAAATGTCGGGTTATATAAAGGGTATATTAAGGGTATAAAACGTTTTCATAACATTAAAAACCATTTTTTGATAATCTACTGCTCAGCAAACAAAAAATATTTTAGAGAAAACGTTTAAATGTCGGGTTATATAAAGGGTATAAAACGTTTTAATAACATTCCAAAGACAAAACTTGATACAAACCATTCTAAACAGAATGTTATTTTGGGGTTGAAAAAATATTTTGCGAAAAATGTTTGCCCAAAATGACCTTTATATAACCCGACATTTAAATGTTATTAAAACGTTTTGAAAAGAAAAAAAAACATTTTAAGAACATTTCTGTGTTTGCTAAGTGCAAATATTTTAACATAATGTTATTTAAGTGTTGACAAAATATTTGGCCAAAAATGTTTGTAAAAATAGTTTACAATAATATTTTTGAAAACATTTTAAAAATATTGTTGTAGTGTGTTTTCATACAAAACGTTCTAAACCGTTTTCATGACCTTTATATAACCCGACATTTTAATGTTATTAAAACGTTTTTATGTAAACCAAAAGCCAAAATATAACTTATTAAAAACGTTTTTAAAACGTTTTTGTGTTTGCTGGGAATGCAATATATATAGGCCTAGGCTACATTGCAACTTATTAGTTACTTAGAACAAACACATTTAAACAGAGTGAGTTCAAATGATATGTACCCAATTATACTAATTATTATAGAATCGTAGAATTCTGACAAAATACTATGCTGTGCTTATGATGCTTAAATGTCGGGTTATAAAACGGATATATAAAGGGTATACATCGTTTTTATAACCTTCAAAACATTCGCTTAGGCCAAAAAAATTGTTCGGTTGCCCTTCCGAGACAAAAATTTGGAGGGTCGTTAGGTCGATCTTTTATTTGTTTATTTTTTTCATGGTTTCCTCGATTGACAAATGCTGGATCATTTTATGGAAAAAATGTGTGTTTTTGGACTGGATTTAAATGGAAATGCTTCTTGTTTTCAATCAAATATGCATTAAATAAATAAAATGAGTGAATAACAAATATAAAAATCCTTGATTCTGTCCAAATTCAAGGTTTCTTCTAAAAAAGTGATTGAATAAAAAAAACCGACCGAAGATTTCCAATTATTTGGCTCGGTCGGTTGAGGGCAGCCAAACATACCAAACATATTTCAGGCGGTGATGGAAGCGATATCGCCAATTTTGAGTTCGCCATTGGATTAACACATAATCATGAAATCTTTATAAACAATTCTAAATTTGTTATGTGGTGTCAAAGCAAAATTATCTTACTCTAAAACCGTCGGGGTACGACCGTGTACCACACTGCATGTATGTTAATTTTCCATTTGTAATTGCTAACCGTGTATTTTGAATGGGGCTGTCAGCCCTGTATCTTCGCCAGCCTCGTACGTCACGTGTTGCGCTTCCTATGCCGCCTGACATATTTGTTTAGCATAACCTACTGCAATATTCTAACATAATAATGTTATTTAAGTGTCGATAAAATATTTGGCAAAAAGTATTTGCAAAGAATGTTTCATAATAACATTTTTAAAACATTTTAAAAATGTTGTTGTAGTGTGTTTTCCAACAAAACGTTTTAAAACGTTTTCATGACCTTTATATAACCCGACATTTAATGTTATTAAAACGTTTTTATCATAATCCCATAAGCATTCTTACACTTTGGACTATTCCAATTGAAATCCATACATCCCCTAAAGAAAACATTATCTTAATCTCCCACATTAAGGGCTGGGGTATGAACGTTTGGACAGTATTTATTGTGGGACATTAGAGCACATCAGACATATCGAATTGCATTCTGAATACGAAGAATGTCATTCTGATATCAAATAATTAAATCATTAAAAATTGATATTTTTGATATTTAACAGTACTTGGAGTCTGATGATTTATACTTAAAGTGTATGTAGGTGGGATGAAAAGCCGACGATCAATTGAAAATTTTGACCTTTCGTATTGAAGATATGGATTTTTTTTTTTATCTTCAAAAATCCATATCTTCAATATGAAAGGTCAAAATTTTCAATTGACCGTCGGCTTTTCCTCCCTGCTACATACACTTTAAGAATATGTCATTAGATTTATATAATTTACTTCGAGTACTGTTATATATCAAAATTTGAAAAATATCAAATTTTTATAATTTGTCATAAAATTTGTATTATATTGTGATTTTCAAAAATGAAAATTATTTGATATCAGAAAGACATGCTTCGTATTCAGAATGCAATTCGATAGGTCTGAGGTGCTCTCATGTCCCACAAAAAATACTGTCGAAACGCAATAAACGCTCATTTTAGATCCCTTAAGGTGTAGATATCAACTGGAATATACCATTATATGTGTACACTTTTCATGTAACAAACCCTAAACCGTACTTTAGTCTGTATACCATCCTCGAGTCAGTAATTTAGATATTTTATTGTATCTGTTAATGTAAAGATGAGAAGTATAATAGTATACATTTTTAAAAAGGAAATGATGCAGGGATTTCCACTAAAATAACAGATTCTGGCAAAAATCAAAAGTTTTTTAGAAAATCTCAAAATGTGATTTTACTTTACTGACTTGAGGAAGGTATACGGACTATAGTCTGTTTTTTAAGTGGATCCAATTTTGAAATGGGAAGAACCATGCTTTTCAAGAAAAATCGGAATGTTATGGACAATGAATTTAATACTAATGTATTGTATAAGTGGGTATAAAAGTCACAGGCATATTTTTAAAGCTTAAATTGCTGCTTAACATGCTTAATAGAATGGCAAAATGCATGACAAATGTGATTATAGCAAGGCCTATCTACTTTGCAAATGAGTTTGCAAATTTGAAAAATATCTTACTTGATTTTTTGCACTTTTAACGTTGTTACAAATATCTTTAGATACAACGTGCCTGCAATTATATTAACGAAGTCTCGTCACTTCTTTGGCTTTTTACACTACAACTTTCAAAATACAAGTTTGCATATGCTTTGTACAAATTGCATTGGTTTTCTTATATGGCCTTAGAAAAATTATACTCACAATATAAAAATCAAAATATTACTTTTTCGTCCTTTTATATACAGTATCATTCAAATATTTACAGTACACTACAGTAAGCAAAAGGATTAAGGTAGCAGTTGTGTTCACCCATGTATATCCTAAATAAAGAGAAATGTGTCAAAATTAAAACAAGCAGCCGATGCCTGTACTCTTTAGCTCTGATTTAAGACCTTATGTGTTGAAATTGGTTGAGAAATAAAGAAACGGTAGTCCAAAACCTGATGAAGATACGAAATAAAAAGTTGCACTTTTGTGTTTTAATCAATGAAAGCACGACGCTAGTTTTTCGTGCTAATCAATGAAAGCACGGCGCTACTTTTATTGTTTGCGAACGCTTTGTGTACAAATCAATAGGGCATGCAATGTGGCAAACTGCAACTTTTTCATTTTGCACCTTCCTTGGGTTTTTTGGATCGTCGTGTCTTTGTTTCTTGAACAATTTCAACAAATTAGGTCTTAAATTCGAGCATCTATTTCCTCCTGTTTCCAATTATGACAAATCTGCCTTTATTCAGGATATACAGGGGATGAACGTAACTGGTACCTGAATTATTTGGCTTACTGCATTTGTTTTTTGTTTTTTCATTATTTAAAGCGTCACTGAACTGTCATGTAACATTGACTTGCCTCAATACATTCTCAAATTCATAGTACTTTTGATTTTCTTCATAGCAACAGCGTATCCCGGTTCCTACTGGCTACACCACTGCTTCATAGCAACGAATTGCAGATAAGTATAAACCGCTCATTTGTACCACAGTACCACACGATAAGGGCGACATTATCGACTGTTTCCATTATCGCTGCCCGCGCTCAGCGCCTTGCGTAAGACACTTCATAGGTAAGATATGTTAGGTTTGAATATGGTTTATAGTAATCTGTATTCGCCCCTATATAACGAAGATATATAACCAATTACGATAAATACCCCTTAAAATATGAAGGCAATATTCAGCCATGGGGAATTGCACATTACATACTTAAGAAATTAAGATTTGTTCAACACTCTATTTCATCGTATATACTCTGTTCGAAATAGCAATTTAGCATGTTGTAACATGCCATAACTAGTCTTACTCGAGTAATCTTTCCGAAAAGACTATTATAAGAATCTACACATAAACAATCAGTGTTTCTTTCCCATCATAATCTTCAACGATAGTTCCATTTGGAATACCACTGTCGAGACTCACTCTCTCTTCTTCTTCCACTTCCTCTTCCTTCCCATCCTCCTCCTGGGTTAACTGGACATTATCATCCATGACTTGCACGTTCTCTTCATTCAATGTTTCATCTACATTCATGTCATTTATCACTGTTTCATTCTCTGTCTTAGCTTCCTCGTTTATTGAATGTTCGTCTTCTTTAAATGTTGAAAACCTTTTGTAATCATTGTCCACTACGGGTAGTGAATTTGCGACGCTCTTGTCGTTCTGGTGGTGTATTTCTCCTAAGTTTAGCTTGGTCAAATTCCCTTTGCTATCTCTGGTTCTATACAGTCCAGTTAAGCCACTGCTCAGTCTGTTCCTAATTGTGCCACTAGAACCAGAAGAACTAGTGCGCTTTCGTGTGTTGCTGAGATAGGAACTCATGCTAAATCGTCTGATTGTTGAACCAGAGAACCATGCGCGCCAGGCGAACCGTACCTCTTTTGGTCTCACGCAAAATAATAAAAATATAAATAACCCTTGAAGTGAGTTAAATATGCAAAATACGAGTTGTAATTCAAAAACTGCTGAATCAATGATCGTGAAAAATCCAAAGATCCAGGTTAAACCAAGAAGAACGCTTATAGTGACAGCGTTTTGGAGGCGTTTCCAGGTTTCTCGCGCCATTTTCTTGTTGGTTCTCTTCGACTTTCGTCCGCATGTTAAACGTTGCATCACCATGAAGAATATAACGAAGTTAAACAGGAGAACTAGGACTATGTAGAAGACGATACCAAAACTAAAGACAATGCCTGGTGGGAGGAAACAGCTATGGAAGAAAAGAGAGAACGGTACATGTAAATACAACGATTGTTTTAAAAAAATACAAAATTTAGGCTGCTATTTTGAGATGATTTCACTCAAAGACTGAGAACAACTCATTTCTTGGAAGTGACCGTTTCTTTAATGTATTTACTGTCTTTGCGTGCCAGTAAGCTTTATAGATTTAAAGCTTGGCTTGCCTTGAGCCTAGAACCTAACTGGTTTTTTTCTACGGACCTACAGACCTACCAGATTCCAAAATCCTATCATTAATTTTATGACAATATCTATCTGTATGACTATGTGTACTGCAAATATAGCACTGTATATAGTTTTCTTATGGCCCCTCCAGTCGTTGATGGCGTTGTGGCTCGGCTAACTCCAATCAGGCTGAAATTAGCGAAGCGGAAAAGTGAAAGCGAGGACGATTGTGTAGTCTGTAAGCAGAAAGCGAAGACGATTGTGTAGCCTGACTTTGCTAATTCCGGCCTGATTGGAGTTAGCCGAGCCAAAACGTTATCAATGGCTAGAAGGGGCGATTATAAGAAAACTCTATAGTATCAGTTCTCTTGTCCATAGAAGGATCAAGTATTTGCATTCGAAACTTTACAGGTCCTTTATACATTTGAACATGAATAAGTGCTAAAAAGCTGTCAAAGATCCGTCGTGTGTTCTTCTGAGAGGACACTTACTGGTGTTCGTTGACGTAATGAGTGTGGTCTAGTCCAACGATGAGTCCCACTATTAGCAAAGGCAAACCTGCGGAGAAATAAGTGTCAACATATTACAATTGGAATGGTATGGTTTCGGTAGCCGCTTCTCTTCTCGTTATCACGGCGTCAAAGCTCTGTCTCGCTTTCGGCTGCGGCGCTCCGATCGAGCGAGAGCTCTTCGGCAAAAATAGACATCCGAAGAAAATTAAATACCACCCCCTTTAGATGGGTAAAGAGGGACTTTCAGCGCGTCGTAAATTTTAGCGAAATGCAACCAGGATGTAAGACCAACCAATCCCTTAACGACCCATTCAGTGAACCCAGCGCAAGTGTAAAAAAATTTATAATTGTTTATAAATTGCTTAAAGTCATTCAAATTGTCATTTGGTATTTTTGAAATGACAAATTTGGCAAAAAACGATGAAAACAGTAGTATTGACGAATTTGAAGCGCCATTCAAATACATGTAGCTAATTCATACTAACAGTATATAAATAACAGATTGCATGTAAATGCCTTATTTTGTCTTAATTATACACGGCACATCTATAACAATGACAAAGACAATGACAAAGGTACCAAAATCTGAATGTTGATGATTTTTTTTGATCATCCGGATGAGCAATTCACTGAATGGGCCTTTTATAGAATAAACTTTAACTAGGATTTAAAGAAACCATCTCACCCCATGCAAAAATGGATGCTTTCAACATAAATCTAGACACTTGAGAATTCATGACCTGGATGAACACATAATACATATTAATTGCTTCCACTGCCATCCACGATATTGAAGTCAATGTGAAATAGTGCATCAACCCAGCTACAGCGGTACATCCATGCTTCCAATGGGTTTGTTCAATACCAATAAGAAACACAACGTAGAGTCCTAGGAGAGAGAAGCTCAGATGAATGAGAATGCGCTGAGGCTGCTTGTCCCGGAGTTTCCTTAAAAAAGAAAAAAATTATATTCTAATGATTTGTTGCAAGTATGAATCTTTGGTATATTTGGTGTTTAATTTATTGTCCAGTTTCTGAAGATTGACATTGAATATATCCATATCATACTAACAAACACAGCGTGAGATCAAAAATCACTAGTGATCAAACGCCTGTAAATCCAAGTGTTTAGGGTTTCTGCAACACTTTTTAAACACTACAAGGTGTTTAATTTTTCATTTACAGTAAAGGTATAGGACACCTAAACGACAAAGTAAACACAAAGTAAACACATAAACACAAAGAGTAAACATATGAGAGTATTTAGGTTCTTCAAAGAACCCTAATGTAAAGGTTCCTTGGAAGAACCCTTGATGGTTCCATATTAATAACCTTTGTGTTCCAACTTGCACCTTTTTCTAAGAGTGTTCAAGAAAGCTATAATTATTACAGGTATACAGGTATACGGCCATATACGAACAATATTTATATAATTATTGCAGGTATACAGGTATAAGGCCATTTATACGAACAATATTTATTAATTCTTTATAATATTCATACTCATCAGTTTTATCCAAAATCTACTCATGTGCAATTTTTTTTTTTTTTAAATAGAGAGATAATAATAACACACCTTATGTTTAGATAGGTAAGAATTGTTATAATTAGGGCAGCGATGGAAATAGCACAGCCAATTTTACTGATTAATTCCAGCACAAGATCGTGAGTTCCGCCCCTGGCATCCTAGAAACATAACAAAACACATTTGGAAGGTTATGGAAACAAAAAGAAATCACACATGTCTATACAGTAACTCAGGACATATGGTTATTTAACCCCAGAAGTGCTTATTTTGCAACACCTCATTAGCTAAAATTGATTAAGGCATTCATATCTCATAAGTGAAAAAGCATCCAAAATTCTTATTATTTTCCTTATTTTTCCTGTCAATTCTAATCTATATGTCTATGTTATACACCATATAGGCATCATATAGGAGACCAAATTAGGAGATTGATGTTTACATCCGTGACGTCATTTGAAAGTGACAATTCGTCAATATTGTTTATTCCGAAAAAGAACACAATTTACACTTTTCTTTCCATATTGTTATACTCGGTTCCAAAAATGTAATCCCTCGTCATAAATGTTGGCATTACTAAAAACCTGTCAGGTCCCTTGAGTTGGTTACTACAGGGTGTATCAAAATGATTGGTACCCATCAATATCCAGTGTGTATAGACAAGAATGCATCATCAAAATAAAATAGAGTTTAACATCCTTATTTATGTAATAAAAAGCCATAAAACTATAAACTGCAGAGGAATTAAAGAGGATATGTTTAATTTGGTAGAATCAGGCTTTTCATTAGCTGACAAAGCTGATGGGTACCACTCATTTCGATACACCCTGTAGTGTGAAACGTAGCGATACTTTTGTGTGCAACATCAACTTTTGTCCTTCAGCAGAAAATAAAGTCATTTATGAAATTTGATGCAGAAAACAAGTTGCATCATGTGCATAGGATTTCAAGTACTCACATCTATGCATTTCAATGAACTTTAATAACAAGATTTAAAGTTTAATGAGGCACTAGCTTAAGCACCGCCATGGTCCACCTTACTATTATTATGGGTCTGTGCGATGCATGTAATAAGATGAGGAACTATTTATTTGTAGCTAAAATGCTGCTTTAAATGAAAAACACCATGTTAACAAAGTTGGGGTCGGTGTTTTGAAATGGTACATTTCCTCTTTTGTGACAATTTGGTCTGCAATTCTTCCCTTATTCATGGCATCGCGGTATCATTTGGTATTGTTTGCTTTTAATTATGGGAGGTCTGAATATGAGAAAATTCTGAAAATTGTGGCATTTGCAATTGGTTGTAGTTAAATAATTCACCACAATATACACTGGTTTTGGACTTATATTGCCATACTTTTATGCATAATAATGTGTGTCCATTAAGGGGGTATTACACCCCTCGATCAATTTGTGTCTATTTTTGCATTTTTCTCAAAAACTAATAACACAGTGGTAACAAAAGTTATGTATATTATAGGGGCAAGGAATCCAATTACTACACTGGAATTTCAGTGACCCAATACAAGCAGTTCGTTATTTATGATAAGAAATAAGGTACTGCTGGGATGTACCTCATTTCCTATCATATATATTGAACCGCTTGTCTTGAGTCACTGAAATTTCAGTGTAGTAATTGGATTCCTTGCCCCAATAATCTACATAACTTTTGTTACCAGTGTGTTATTGTTTTTTGAGAAAAATGCAAAAATAGTCACAAATTTACCACAGGGATGTAGTACCCACTTAAAAGTCTATCCTGCCAAAACGGGAACAACACCTGCATACAAATCCGTCATTCCATTTTGTACACCCACAATCGATATGAAACGTTCGATTCGTATGAATTATGAAATCGAAACTCAAAATACCTGAACTAAATTTTTTATTAATGAACTCACCAGTATAATGGCAAAATTCGTCAAATGAATACAATGGCAGACTGCTTCATTATTGTCTTCTAATGAAACCAGTTGACATCCTGTAGTAGACCAATCTCCATCACCGTTGTCAGCGGCAAAGTCCCAATAAACACACTGCAGCAACGATTTGTCAAAAGGAACTTCGTTGCGGTCGTTAGTATTCTGAAATGTGTTAAAATCGTTTGGTGTTTTTTAAAGAGAAAGATTAGCCGATATTACTGTGGTTTCAATATACAAAACAAAATGCTAGTTTCAGTTTCGAAATAATACCTCGAATACAACATATTTGTGATGCGATCAAGCAAAATCAGTCGGAACTCGGAAATATTGATTTTGAGATATAGTCAAACAAAAGAAATATTTCCCTTTGTTTCTTCTTGTTTTGAAAACCCTTTAATTGCTCATATCTTTGGAACTGGTTGATCAATTTCAATGGGGTTTTCTGCAAAATCCAGCTTTGTAAATGCTGTTTACTATCCTATACGAAACTGAAAATTAATAGTTCCAAGTTCCGACTGATTTTGCTTGATCGCACCACAAATGAATCATTTATATGAAACAAAGCATATTAGTATTTGAATATTTTAGATTTATTTATATATTATTGCAAAATGTGAAATGAATCACAATTCCAAAACAATACCATCCAGTGCATCCACCATTACATTCAAAACTATTTTAAGCGTTTCTTATCGGTAACACAAACATTGAACATTTAGCTGGTTAAATATCAGCAGCCTAAGTTATTGGACAAAATATAACAAATGTTGATTAACATTTTGCTCAACATTTGGTAAGCTGATCTTTGTCTCAAGTGCCCCAATTTTTGCATTGGGGGTGAAAAAAATAGATTAAAAATACACTGTCAAAATTCACAACAAGGTTAGGTTAATTATTTTTACCACCTTACCCAGCCAAATCTATGGTAAATTGAACTGAACTGAAATGTAATTACTCATTCAGTGAAACAGTACTCCTGTACTTCATTTTTTCCCAAAAAATTGGCACTTTTACCATAATTTGACGCCAACGCGAATGGATTTGTCAAGTGCCGTATTTTCACATACTTTTGATCAATAATTTAGCAGCTATGAGGCCCGCTATGAGGCAAAAAGTTTTCATATATTCAGGGTTAAGACCAACCTAGCAGAGGTAAGCAATGGTAACGTAATGTATAACCAAAAATATTCTTACATCGGGTATCGTAAAAGTTGTAACAACCGGATCTTGTAATGGCAATCCAACTATCTTGGTGTCTGAAACAGTCGCAGAAATGACTTTACCAATCTGACGCCGTAGTTCTTTGTCCTCATCGCCTTCTTCTTTTGTCACGTGTGGCAATTGGAATAATAGAGAGTTGTCGTATATGACAAAGCTCACACCTATTGTCTCGTCTGGAGAAAAAAAAATATAAACATGTCATTTTGTAAACTTAAATAACAAATATGTTCGGAATAATATCTTAATTCTTAATGCTAAATGCAGAGGCGTAGCAAGCGGGTTGACAGGGTGGATGAAGTCCATGGGCCCAGAGGGTTCAGGGGCCCCAGAAATAACGAAAATGAAGTTTGTTATGGGTAGGACTGATAAAGGAGATGTTATTACAGAGGACCTCGTACTTCTCCTTGTCCATAAGCCCCCGAGACTCTTGCTACACCTCTGGCTATAAAATGAAATTCAAATGGTACCATTCACACATTTATTATATACGCACCAATAAAGTATCCTTACACTTGGAAAAATAATCACAATGTCAAAACTGAACCATATTGGGGTAAATTTGTTTTTGTAATAGATGCACTATCTCATCCTGCACATTATGACACCAAATTGAACCCAATGTGACCTCAAGAAGTAATGTTACAAGCAATTCAATAGACGAAGGCCCAGTTTTAAAAGTGACAAATTGGCCTATACAAGGCGCAAAAAGATTCCAACAAGCGCAACAAAGAGACTACACAGTTTCTTCAATGAAGCCTTATTTAAAGCAGTCTTTATATCTTCAATGAAGCCTTATTTAAAGCAGTCTTTATATCAGTTTTTACTTCTCTGTACTTTTCATAAAATTTTCATAACATTTTATTTGTCAGCTCTTTTGTTTCAGTTTTATTTTGTTCCTTTTGTTTTAAATTAAAGGCACACACAAATTAGCCATTTACCACTCTCAAACCAGATTTCTAGTCCATGGAGTTTTGAATAGACCAGTGTGTCACTATCAAATGCTTGTAACTTTGCTTGTTGAAGTCACATTGGATTCAAAAGGGTGTCAAAATGTGCCGAAATAGATGGCGCCTCTATTAAAAAAAACAAAGTTACCCCAATATGGTTCAGTTGTGAAATTGTGATTATTTTTCCAAGTGTAAGGATACTTTCTTGGCGCAGTATAGTATCACCTTTATTACTATGAAGTAAAAAGAGTCCAGTATAACTATTATTAACTATAAAGTAGAAAGAGTATTACTACATTATAGTAAAGGTGATAAGAAAATTGAATATACAGATAGAGAAGTTTTACTGTTGTAACATAAACTTCATATGCAAATAGGTAATGTTCATAATATACTTAGCGCAGAAATTCGTTCATGCCTTACTATTGTTTTATCCAATACCTTTCTACGTAATTTCCCCTAATATATTTTTGTGTAATTTTAATGCCGTTGAAATCGAAAATTATCTCACAGGAGGAATGCATCATAATATTCTTGAGATCTTACTCATAAAATTAAAACAAACTCACTTGTAATAAACTCCAAAACCGATTCTGGAATATGTATTGTAGCTTCCTCTTCTTTTTCATCCCTTTTGTTGCCAGATCCCTCTTCATCTTCAGCTGGTTTCCATGTCAACCCATCATCAAATGCTTCACGTGGCAGCTGTTTGATTTCTACTGAGAGGTGCTCACCGGTGTATGTCAGGTTGTTTCCATTTTCTCTGACCTGTGAAAACGAATAAAGGTTTTCTTATAAACATCTCAAAAAAGTAACTAACCCCCTTAAATAATGACCATTATTCAAAAACGGGTGATTGTATTACAAATCTACAAATCTGTAAAATGCGTTGGAAGCAGAATTTATTTCTGCACAACACCTCATTTGTAGCAATTGACTTAATATTGACGTCACAGCGTACATTTAAATTAATGTAGCCCAAGAATTGAAAGTTGCAGTAAATTCTATTGATTTTGCATTCAGTGTAATGGAAGGAAATATGTGTAATGTTATCTGAGTGTTTTTGTATTGTAAAAACGTGTATGTAAGTGAAACTTTTTAAAAAATCTGGACATCACTATTAAATTGACCGGTGTTTTATTGTTTTCTGGGCTATCGTATCAAATGAGATGTCAAAATGCGCAGACATAAATTCTGCTTCCAACGCATTTTACAGATTTGCAATACAATAGCCCCTTTTTGAATAATGGCCATTATTTAAGGGGGGTTAGTTACTTTTTTGAGATGTTTATGATTATGAAAAAAGTGGCTGATAAAAAAAAACCAAAATATTGTAATTTTGCAGACGTTTTGCACGTCCTTGCTCCCCATTTTTCCCGCGATTGACACCCATTATCATGAGTGGTTACCATCAATGATGCACGTTGGGTATAACATAATAAATGTAACTTGGTTGTTAAAACATTGTACGCATTACCCCCATAGATTTGGATAACTTTTTTTGGATAATTTTTCAGTTTAGTAGTTATGGTCTATAATGCCTGTTCACAGCCGTATCAAAATGATTTAAGGTTTCAAAGTGCTGTAATTTAGCTGCTTCTGGTGAATCATCAAAAAATGTTCGCATCAACAAGGCCGGTTGCAGTCGAACCCGACGCAAACCTGTCCTCACTTAGATTGTAACATCTACCAATATCTGTGCAGCTCCTCAAATTCCATTTTGTGAAGTTTTTAAGAGAGCGTAAATGGATCGGATAAACGAAATGCACATACAATTCTTGGGCACGACCGGGCTTGAACCCGGTATTCAATGGTGCAAGGCAAGGGAACTACCACTGCGACAACTCGCTCTCACTTCGGCAAATCCTGATGCAAAACAATTTTCGAGCAACCTCTATTGTTGTCTTTACGGACAGATTATTCGGATGCCTGAAAATTACGATTAGGCCTAGGCGAAATACAAACCATTCAAAATACTTCAAGATCTGCTCACAAATCCTAAATTGTGGTGTTATAAGATCGTACATTGTGCCTATGGCTTTAAGGAAGAGACTGATTTAAACGCATGTACCACCAAAGTGAAAAGGAATTATCTGATATGTTATTTATGTAAACATACTGTGCTTCTACACACTATGCTTTTACAGTCTGCAAAACAATTAAGGTACCAGTTATTTTTTACCCTTGTATATCCTAAACAGAGGCAGATATGTCATAATTAGAACCAGAAGCCAGAAGCTGCATTTTTATCTCGGATTTAAGACCTCATTCGCAATAAAGCCACAATGATCCTAAACCCAAGGAACATGCAAAATGCTCCATCACGTGCCCTATATTGATGCCGTGCTTTCCGTTGTTTAGATCATAATAGTGCAACTTTTGATTTCGTTACTTCCTTTATGTTTTAGATCACCGTTTCTTTAATTCTCAACCATTTTCAACAGGTGAAGTCTTAAATCCGAGCTAAATGGTACAGGTATTGGCGGCTGGTTTTAAGTTGACATATTTATCTTTGTTAAGGATATACAGGGATGAACATAACTAATATCTTAATTCTTTTGCTTACGCACTTGGCCGGAGAAGAACACTTACCCTCTCTACCAAAGTTTCAAAGATGACTAGAATATTGCTGATAGTTTCGTTACCTCGTTCGGCTTCACGGATTTCGTCTTCGTCAACTTCATGGATGTTATCTACGGTTTCTAACACATAAGCTGCTACCTACAGAATAAAAAAGGTTACGTCAACTGATGATGTCAGTTAATGATATAGCTACGAGTAAGCTACAACACATACGACGTCATGGGTGTATAGAAAAAACAATTGCTCCGGGTAGGCGATCTTGATTATATGAATTTCATCTTCATCAGGGCGGACTTATTCCATCCTAGCTCTTCTCTTTCACCGTTTTCTTGCCTCTGATCACTTTGTCCTGATTTTTTAATCTTTTTCTCTCTCCCCGTTTTTTTTTCTGCCTCTTCACGTTCCTTCACTCTTTAAGTCCTCCTATTCATTTTCTCTGCAAGTTACCTTTCTTTTCTTCATTATATTGCCCTTGTGTGACCCTCCACCCATTTTTAATTTAATAAAGGGTGCCAGCGCAATTGGTGTTTAAAAACCCACATTAATACAGATCCAATAGAAGTGGAAACATTCTATCCCACTTGCATCATCTTCAAACTTCTTCAAAGAACTTTACTTTCTCATAATAGTACGTAAAAGATATGTTTGTCCTTTTGTTACAAAGTCACTTAGATCTACAACTAGTTATTTCCTTAAAAAGCAGTTCCCCAATGCCCACTTTTATTCTATGTAACCAGGCCGGTTCTTACAAATCCATCAATCAGGATGTCCCTCCCAAACGACGCTCTCGTTTGACGATGATGGGGAGATGTTCTTGTTACACTAATTTTATAAGTCCCTGAAACATTATTACTCGCTTACCTCTACCGATGTATAGGTTGTATTATCCACGATATGTTCTAGTATCTCTAGTAGAGAGTAGAGACCTTCCGAATGTAAATCATCCGATTCCGAGGTGATTGCTGCCAAATCACTGGACACCTCTTCCACATTATCGGGTGTAATTGTCAACTGCGTCAGATATCATATAATGAATAGAATTTTAGTTTCGAGAAGCCTTGTATGGCCAACCCAATTCTAAAAGAAATTTGCGCGGAATAATCTTGCACAATATGTACGGTATGCTAGTACATTGTAATTTGCAATCCTAATCATTTGCACAAAAAGTATCTTAAAAAACCGTCTCTTGACTAATCTAACAGCAAAAATTCTTTTAAAGCCATGTTAATCAACACGAAATATTCAAAACCCAAAATATCCCGACGCGACCATACCTGATGACACAAACATTACGACTATAATACAAATATCCTGACTACAGCACCAAATACCCCAACTTCAGCACCAAATATCCCGACTACACCACCAAATATCCCGACTACAGCACCAAATATCCCGACTACAGCACCAAATATCCCGACTACAGCACCAAATATTTTGACTACAGAATCCAATGATCCCAAATATAATACCAAGTCGTGACCCTGCCTACAATGTCAAATATTCCGACTGCAATACCAAATATCCAATTTACAACAAAATATCTGGACTATCATGAAATATCCCCCACATTACACCACTCCTGCCTACAACAGTAACATTATCTTCTATCTGACCTCAACACCAATCCTAACTACATGAATTTCCCGGACTACAGCAGGCGCTATCTTCACCACTATACCTAATATCAGGACATAAATAATTATACTTTAGACATACCGTAGCGGTATAATGTGTAAAATCACAATTTCATTAGGTACCACTGCCCGAACAGAATTGTTCATGTCTCAACCTCCATTTTTAACCAAATCGACGGTAATAACTCTTGCAGTGAGGGATCAACATTTAACCACAAATTGCCTAAGGCAAACCTTCCTGGCAACTAAATGCCACAAAAGTCATTTTATGTAACTCATTGACCCATTTGTGTCATATACTGCCTCCAGCTATAATGACAGCCTGGATATCTGGACACCCCATTGACTAACCCCAGGAGGGAATTCAAGTTGTGTTCAATTCTCGTCAAGCAGTGGTCCCTAATGTTGTTATAATTACCTTTGCTATTTCAGCGAGTTGAATGTTTATATCCATTCGGTACGTGCAGCTGTGAAGTGTTGGTTCACGCCATTGTGCCCCGGTGCCATCTAAGTTTAAACAAAGACGCTTACCCAAAGAATCACCAGCTGCAACAAGAAGCAGATAAAGGAATTGAAATATTGGCTGATCCCAATATTACGTTACATGTTTGATGTATACTACCTGAATTATTAAAGAAATTGTCGTAAATACTTTGAAAAGCAGATCAAAAGTTTCACGGTGTTTAAACGCAGCACTCCGGTTTCACCGCGTTCCATTGTTTAGAACAATAGAAAAACCCGGCTCTGACTGGGCGGAACCGCCGGTCGAGTTTTGATTCCATCATTAAATACATTGTGTAATTATGACTAAAATGGTGTAATACTTCAGAACATCTAATTTAAACTAGTGACTTTTTTGATTATGTAATGCGTAACCGAATAATGTAAAATAATCATACCTTGACTAGATTCATTGGCACACTTTTCAACAGATCCTACTTCCACATTCGCAACAGATTCGGGCCATGTTAAAACATACCCATTAACAATAGTTGTCTCCATTGGACAGAAGTCATCTACTATATGGCTTGATGTCTCCAAAACGGATGACGTCATTTCAACTGAATGTGTCTTCTCTGATGTTGCCTGTGTAGTTAAAGTAGTAGTGGTTTCGGACCTGTCGGTGGTCTTCTTGACATTTGTTGTTAGCTGAGTCGTTGGATTGTTCATTGTTGTTACATGCATTGTCGGTGTGGTTATTTGTTCCATGGTGGTGACTGACTTTGAAGTAAGAGCCAATGTAGTTGGTGATGTAGTAACCACTATGGCTTCGGATGTACTTGGGTTGGCTTTATCTGTTGTAAAAAATTCTTGAGGTGTGGAAATGAATCTTGTTGTTGTTGGGTTCATTGTTGTTGTCAATATAGGTGTGGTAATAATGGTTGTTGTCTCAATAAGTTGTTCAGTTGTTGTTGGGTTTACTGAAGTTGTTGTTATAATATCAGGTGTGGTAATTGGGGTAGGTGTGGTGGTGGGAGCATTAGATGTTGTAGTTGGTATATTTGGTGTTGTAGTCGGGATATTAGGTGTTGTAGTCGGGATATTGGGTGTTGTAGTAGGGATATTGGGCGTTGTAGTAGGGATATTAGGTGTTGTAGTAGGGATATCGGGTGTTGTAGTCGGTGTATTGGGTGTTGTAGTAAGAATATTGGGTGTTGTAGTCAGGATACTGGGTGTTGTAGTCGGGATATTGGGTGTTGTAGTCGGAATATGTGGTGTAGTTGGCATACCTGAAGTTGTAGTTGCAATTACAGTAGTGGGTATGTTTGGAGTCGTTGGGAGAGCTGGAGTAGTAGTTGGGACAGCTGGAGCTGTAGTGGGGACAACTGGGGCTGTAGTGGGGACAACTGGAGTTGTAACCATTGTAGTTGCAATAACAGGACTTGTAGTGGGGATGTTTGGAGTTGTGGTAGGGAGAGCTGTAGTTGTTGGCATACCTGTTGTAGTTGCAATTACAGTAGTGGGTATGTTTGGAGTCGTTGGGAGAGCTGGCGTAGTGGGTGGGACAGCTGCGGATGTAGTAGGGACAGCCGAAGCTGTAGTGGGGATCGCTGGACTTGTTGTAGGAGCTACTGGTGTTGTTGGAACGTTTGGTGTCGTTGCTTGCATTGTAGTTGGTAGCGACTCTAATATTTGCACATTAGCTTCAGGAATATCGCCGAGCTCTCCTCCTATTATATTTGCTAGCTTCACCGTGAAGCTTTCTGTTCCTTCGTCCATTGTGTCAGGAATAATTGTAATTGTCACAGTTTTGGTTATCTCATCAGCAGCGAATTCAAGTACTTCTTCGGTTGGAACAAAGTCGGAACCACTGCTTGCCGAGTCGGGTGATGTTGCCAATGCTGAAAAAAGGTAATGGTTATTACACATTTCAATGTTCTTTCATCATAAAAACGTTATGTAATTATTCCTATATTTCTCACGGTACATTTCGAAATATTTTGTTCATAGAGTTAAGGGATCGGATAGCAACGTTTGTATAGTATTTTTGTGGGACCTGAGTGCACATCAGGTGTATCGAATTGCATTCTGTATACGAGGAATGTCCTTCTGATATTAAATAATTTTGATATTTGTTTTTTAAATTCGCGATATGATACAAATTTGATGGCAAATTAAAGTGTAAGTAAATAGGATAAAAAAGTGGAAAACCAAATGAATATTACAGTACGGGCTGTAATCCCTTGGCATGAAAACATTTTTTTTTATTGGGTGCACAAATCAAAACAGTTTGGCAAAGAATGACGTGCTTCATAATGTTCGTGTTTATGACCGCAACTTTGTCAGCTATGGTTCATAATTTGGAATAAAAATACAAATTGAGGACTATCAAAAATGTGCAAAATATAACTGGGATTATGTGGATTATTTCCCTATTTCCCCCTGTAAAGTGCATGAGATATAAAAAGGGTAGTTACTTTTCGTGAACGTTTAGAATGACTTTACATAACGTCAATCTTGGTTTAGTATAATATGTTCGTTAGTCTTACCGACTGATAAACATGAAGATGTCCGCCCAGATCGTGCAACTTCTATGTCTAATGACCCTGCAGATTCTACAACTTGGTAAGATGCGCTTGAAAATGACACCATCGACTTCTGGTTGGCTGGAACTGTAAACGATAACAAAATAGTAATAATAAGGAAAGTTGCTTTATCGTAATGAAAAATAAGGGTTATACGGTCTGTCTCCAACGTCCCTTTTTGACAATTTTGACAAATTAATGTCTATATATTTTGATCAACTAATGTTGGTGTATTTCTTATTTATTTGTAACCATTTATTTTTTTATTTTTTGTTTATTATTTATTTATTTAAATACAAAGAAACACAAACAATGGCGATAAAGAAACTAAAAATAATGAATGGCATAACATGGCTTAATAAATCTCAAAAGAATATATAACAGACTATTAAAACAACAAAGGCAACAATATAAGAAAAAAAGACGGTTTCAAACGGGGTCTAAAGGGTCCTTCTTGGAGAAGTCTTACACTTGAACCCTTAAAAAGTTCCTGTAATGTAACCCTTTTAAGAACCATTACAGATTCTGCAGCCAAAAACGTTCCTCAGAGTGACCAAAGATCTTTTTTTTTTAAGAATCGTGAAGGTTTTTCCTGCGAGAACAATAAAGAACCCTTTTGAAACTTTTTTGCTGAAAGTTTAAGCCTGTAAACATATTAAAAACCAGGAGAACAAGATAAGAACCGCACTGCTTGTTCCGGAAAGTGGTTTACGAAAACATTTTAAAGGTCCTTGACGCGATCGACAGCCTCGTCCCTTATTTTTCTTCATCAATTTGTGTTTTTTGCTCATAATCTACCTGAATTTTAACGCCAGAAACATTTTTCGTTTAAATGGTGTGAACAAAAAAATACATAGGTGTAATCCACACCGGAAGTATATGTAATATATTATGGGGCATTGTTACACAGGTTTTTGCTTCTCATATCGAAACCGCTGGAACAAACTATTTAAAAAATGTTTTCAGCTATCGCCAGTATGGTAATTAATCTTATTACATCTGTTAATCAACAGCTAGTGCTGTGTAATCGGAGAAATGTATTATATTTTATTTGACTATTCCAGATAAAAGATGCACAGTCAAAAAGTGTAAGCAAACACCTGAAAATAGTAAAAATTGTGTCAAAAAACCTTAGAATTGTGGAAAAAACATGAAGCACACCAGTATTCCACAACTAAAAATATATTGGACCGGTCCTTAAAACTACCCAAAATGCCAGGAATTCCAACATCTGACATCCTACCTAGAGTGTACGACCCAATTTTGGGGTCAAGTGTCCGAAAGGTCTCTGACCTCTGAATTGGGTTGCCAGTCTGCTGATGAAAGTCGAATTGTCCACTGAAAATTCCAGGTACGCACATTTTTGTGTTGTAATCAAAGTTTAAACCACTAAATTATATCTGGGGTGGACATCTTTTATCTGGATTGAGGCCATTTTGTAGAACTACATTGCCACTCAACTGCTCATTATTTAAAGAGCCCTCGACTTATTTTCTTGATAGTCTTGATAGTATACACGGGGTAAACAAAGTTTGTTTTCATTTTAAAGAATAGTGATCACTCTTTGTTACTATATCAAAATCTCAAAAAATTCAAATTGTTTCATGATGCACCTGTTTTTTCGGGAACGGCAGACGACAATTTTAATCTTAACCCTATGAGAACTACCTGCCGATTGGCCAGAAAGAAGTTTGCATTATCAATTGGACCAATCAGCAATATGTTAAGAATAACTTCACTTCGCAAAAAAAATGGGGTAATTAAAGTGAAGATATAATTTAATTGACCAATCCGAAACAATGTTAGATCGGCAGGTAGTGCTAGGGGAGGGTGTAACAAAATAATGACTCTCTATCTTACCTTCAGTTGTTGTTAGTTCCACTTCACAAAGAGATATTATCTTATTATTTCCACGATGGTTTACGAATAGATACTGCCCATACGTTGAGCCTTGGCAATTCAACGTGATTGTTGGGGCCTGTCCTTGATTATTTATTGTACCACAGAGGGTGTTGTTATCTGATAATCCGTTTTCTGCGGTACACGAGCCGACCCGAAACTCCGCACCCTGTAACTCGTCTGTTAAATATTGGAAATGTAAAGAAAATAGAACGAAAATGTCATTAAAAAAATCAAATATTTGAGAACATGAGAGTCGGTTAGCAGTGGTTAATAAGTATCGTCTTAAGTAAAATACGAGATAAATGCAGATACAATATTGCGTTAGCTATAGCGTCAGATGGTGTACCCTTATTCGTAAAAATACCGTAAAAAATCGTTGATAAGCATATGTGTGCCCATTAACGAGTTGCTCGGACAAGAACGAATTTTTAGGGCAGTTTGCTACACTTTCTCAGTTTTCTTTCTTTTAATTTATAAGTATCTGTAATATAGATATTTGTAAATTAAAAGAAAATACTTAAAACGGTTAAAACAACTGATATTGGCCTCAGCTTTTTAATTATTGAACAAATAAGGTCATTTTGGATTGAAAATGTCTTTTTAGTCAAAATTGTAAAAATAGTCTGGTGGCCTATATCGCCAAGACCTACTGATTCAGATGCTGACTGTTGCCACCTCAGCACCCTTGGGCATTTCGAGATATCCAGGATGGCCGCCAAAATGGTTGCCATAACATATATAAAAGCTATATATTGAATAAAACTATTGCGGTGTTTTATATAGCGCCTTTTCCCAGATCTCAGAGGGATCAAATCGCTGTAATTTCGCTGACATAGTGAATCATCACAATCAGATTGCATCAACTAGGCTGGCTGCAGCCGAACAAAGTACAATTTTTAAATGCAATTAGCACATTAACCAACTCTATTTGAAACCCACCCTCCCTCTGTGGAAGATTCATGTTGAATCTTTCTCAGCAGGTGTGTGATATTACTTTTTAATGTGCTCATTCAATTTGAAATTTATACTCCTTCTGTGGAAGATATTTCCAAAATCTTCCACATGGTGAGTGTGATGGTAGCAATTGTGGCGGCCATCATGGATACCTCAAAATAACCAAGGGTGCTAAGGTGGTACCCGTCAGTTTCTGATTCAGTAGGTCTTGAGGATATAGAAACAACAACAAAAACATTGTGCGGACGCTACATTTGGGTTAGGACGATATTTGGGGTTTCGGAACCAAACTATCATAGTTATTATAGTGATGCGATTAAGCAAAATGAGTCGGATGTCGGGAAGATTGATTTTGAGATATATCCAATAATATAGGGTCCATAACTTATAAGTTTCCCCCCTAAATAATTTTTTTAATAATTTGAAAAAATATTTGACGAAATGCAAACGTGTAAATGGTTTGGGTAGCCTTATTTGTTTTGCACATATGGTCCAAATTATAGCGCCACACGTCATTGCGTTTGGTCACAATGGCTCATTATGTAAACAAAAGAGACCGTTTTTAACAGTGTTAAAAGTTGCATCCGAGTCCATAGGAGGCAACTCTAAAACAATATAGTACGCCAGGAATATTCATGTGTTTGTTTAAAAAAAAACCTTAATCTTTGTTTTTCTTCTTTTTTTAAAGCAAAACAGGTGTTTAATTCTTTTCTCTTTAATGATAAATAGTTCATCACATGTGAAAAGTAATTTTAAAATGCCACGTTTGCCCGATTTCCTTCGCGGTCGACCAATAGGTTTGCGGGATGAAAATGTACCAGTCAATGAAATTGCTCATTGTATGGGAGTTGCGCGATTTGAAAATTGAGTACAAATTTTCAGGTGAAAGGAGGAGAGAAAAATCAGCCGAGAGCACCTCGTGGCCGTGTCACGTCACGTCTGTTTATCAGGACATGTCAATAGTGAATTTGGCTGAAACCAGCAACGGATCCGGACTTTAATAAACAGCATGCGCCGACGTTGTAATGCACTTGTTCACAGTGTAGGAGGACACATTCCCTACTGAACATCTAGACTTTAATTTTTATTTCCATTACAAACACATGAACAAACCTGACATACTAAATTGTTTGAAAATTGACTCCTATGGACTAAGGTTCAACTTTTCAAACTGCCTCTTTTTTACATAATGAATCATTGTGACCGAACGTAATGGTGTATGACACTCCAAATTGGTCCGGATTTGTAAAACAAATAAGGTTACCCATAAAGTTTTACAATTTTACATTTCGTTAAATAGTTAAAAATTTCTTTCAAAAAACATTAGGGGGAACTTATAAGTTATGGACCCTATAGTGTTCAACTTCCTTTATATTTCATTGCTCTGAGCAACATTAAAATGATCATATCTCTGAAACTATTAATCAAAATATGATGGGGGGTTTTCAGCAAAATATCTTTTGTAATAAAATTAAAACCTGAATTTTGATTTTGTTCGACATCAGACTCATTTTGCTTGATCGCATTAAGTTACTGCATTTCAGAGAGTGCATTGCCCCTTAATCGTTGCAAATTAATACTCTCTAGACATGCTAAATGTAAAAGAGTGAAGAAGACGACTTTTAACTCTATAATGGCGTTAAATGACAAGAGTAAAACTTAAGTAAATTTAACTCTGAAAAGAGTATAATTCATTCTGGAAAGACGTTCACTCAGGAAATAGTGCAATTTATTCTCAAAAGAGTGAATTTGTACGCCACCGTGGAGCGATTACATGTAGGCAATTTCACTCTTTTACCTCTAGAGAGTAGGCTTTAGGGGTAGAGTCAAGGATACTGATCAGGGGTATGGTTGTTGCATTCACCTTGCATTCTTGCCCTGCGGGGCCATTGGAAGTTTCCGGGCTTGCTGCATTGATGTTTTTAACCAGTATCAACAAAAAAAATCAAGGCCGCAAACCCGGCAGGGCTGAGGCCGGAAACTCCCATAGTGGGGACTTGCAACTAATAAGGTTCCAATAATAAGATAAGGGCCCTGCATGGCAAGAACACAAGAGTAACCTTAATGCAACATTGACCAACAGAGGAGGTAATTTCGACTCAATATTCAGTCTCCTATAGACTGATTACGAATGTGTGTTCAGTGCGATATAGACTGATTAATAGAGAAACAAGGTTGGGTTACTTCTATTATTAAAGCATTGCAAGTGCAAGAAGTTGTAAAATGTGAACAATGAGGTAGCCGGTGGCCAATCACGCTGTTCACTGACGCTAATATAAGGCGATATCATGATTACAATACACAGTGATTACAATATAGTTAATATATATACATATATATACATTATATACTGCGCACAAAGAGTATCCATACACTTAAAACAAAAGCATGATATCTTAAAAACACTAAACTTAAATTACCAAATGATGAAGAATGTAACAGATGGATACTTTCCTTCTGCACATTTTGATTTGTTTTGTTTTGTTTTATTTCTTCTGTTGCCTGGGTTACTCATTCAATGGATGTTTTAATGAGGCTGTGTACTCTCAGACATGCATGTAGTAAAAGCGCAATAACTTTGTAATTATTCGCGCAAGACATATAAAAGTATACATTTTTATGAAGGCAAGACATCAATAAATCTTAATATAAATACAGATTTGGGGTATAAACAACAATTATGAAGAAAATCACAAAAAAGTGAGTTTTTGGCAATATTTGTTAGGTACATCATTACAAAAAAACACTCTTCCAAAATATTTTATTTTGTTTTTAGCTCAATCTTGAGGCTCCATTCCAAAAAGGCATCAAATTGAACTTTTCAAAATTCACAAACGCCTATTTGCACAAAATGATACCTAAAATCGGAAATAGATTAAAATATAAAAAAATGAGAAAACCGTTTCTTGAGTCGATCATGCTTTTTACGATGATCATATTTGCTTACCTATAGATGCTGTATTTATTGAGTTATCGTGTACCTAAATCGTCATTTTACCGAGAAAATGAACATTGAAATAATGGCCGTTAAAGTTTAAAATGGTCACATTTTGCACTTTCATCGAATCTCGCAGGAGAATGCGGCAGTTTTTATTTTTCTACCTTACATTACATAAACATCGGGTAAATGCACGGCCACTTGAGAAGTTTGAGCGAAATCCATTCATAACTTGATATTTAAATCGGGGAAAGAACTTGAAACTGAACCCACATTTTATCAGCTAAAACGGAGCCATTTGACCACTAGGTTTTTGTGCTTCCGTGGTGTTTCCATAAGATGCGCCGCGCATGCAGATAAGCGTCGCGTATGCGTAGCGTATTTCTGCGTTAACAAATTGCGCCATACGCAACGCGATGCGTTGTTGCGCGCGTGTACCCTGCTGGTACAGCAAAGATTTTCTTTCCTTTTTAATTTCAAACACGAGTGGAATAGTGAAATAAAATCCTTAAAATATTGCAGTTGGATTTTACAAATCTGGATTTTCATTCCTTGTATTTATAAAAAACATAACAAAGTACAAACATATCAAAAAAACTCAATTCTGGGAAAGAAACAATGTCTAGAGTACACAGCTGCCTTAAGGTATCCTCTGTTCTTCCATGAGGCCCAGGGGTCACATTAAAATATACATCAAAATACACATCAAAATCATTTTACAAAATATTTAAATCAATAGGATCCATAAATATATATGGGCATACACAATCATGAACATAAAATGGGCAAACTAACCCATATTAACAATTATAAAATAATTAACCAACACAGCTCATCAAATTTAAATACAAAGCACTTTTAGCAAAAATATAATTCAAAATTCAGAATTTGCAAGCAAAAACCCAATTTTTATACGTCATTCGGCACGTGCTCTTTTTTCATTCAAATTAATATAACTTGTGGAATTAGTGACACCATGCCGAATGTGGTATCAAAATATCCAGAACCAATTAAAAGAATTCATACTTTATTTGGTAATTTACGTCGTTCAGATATTGCTTTTGTTTTAAGTGTTCGGATACTTTTTGGGTGCAGTAAAATACGGACAAAAATAATAGAGAGCGATATAAGCGTTAGACAGTTTATGGTTATTACTTACATTATTATATAATAAGTATATCACTTAAACCAATGTGAGTATATCAGTATAAGGGATTATGCTCTAAACGGCAGCAATAAAACAACAAATTGGTAATAGACCAGGAGAACGAGAAATTCTCATATGGTTTATCTGGACCAGTTTTGCATGGGGAACAAGAATTTCTTGGGTAAAATGCCCGTAACCTGAGAACTTTTCCGTGAGGGCGCTTTTTTCAAAATGGCCGCCAACTCAATGAAAAACATATATATGGCTAAATTAGTCACTTTAGCGGCATATTTAACCAGATTTTGAATTTTTATTGATAGCAATAAAGTACTACTAAGTCAGGTTATTAATATGAAGGTAACAGGAGGTCACAGCTGAGGGTACTTTTTTCAAAATGGCCGCATTAATTCGTATTAATAACATGACTTAGTAGTACATCATTGCTATCAATAAAAATCCAAAATCTGGTTAAATATGCCCCTAATGTGACTAATTTAACCATATAATTATATGGATTTTGGCGGCCATTTTGAAAAAAGCGCCCTCACGGAAAAGTTCTCAGGTTACGGGCTTTTTACCCAAGAAATTCTTGTTCCCCATGCAAAACTGGTCCAGATAAACCATATGAGAATTTCTCGTTCTCCAAGTGGTACTTAGCTCACTTTTAACCTGGTCTATAAGACCTGGCAGTTGCTTAGTTTGAACGTTTCAGCAAGATTTCATCAAGATTCAAGACCTTGTACTGGTGTCTGAGCACGGTAACGTGACAGCATCTGTGCGGCGTTAATCGCTTGCGTGTGTACGCCGCGCCAGCGCTTTGAGTGAACGCCTGCGATTTGAAGCTGCGCTCAATGAAATGCGCACCTACGTCACTGCCCCATAAGGGTGGAAAATGGTATGGTTTTATTGCTCGGTATGAAGTAAATTATGTGCATTGAAAGGCGGCACAGTCACATAAAATTATGCCTAAGATCTCGCGTCAACAACTTAACAAGTAAAAAGTAAACAATAAGGAACGGTTATCATTTATTTTTATAGGGTTCTTTATAATATAGGTTGTATCTTTTTTTTCTATCCCATGATTCCCCAGTTAGTGGCCTTTGCATACAAAATCTGCTGAGTCCTGTAGCTGAAAATGTTTTAATCTTATCTTACCTGGACAAACGATCACTTCCCTCTCATATTATAATAAAAACAAGGGCATATTGGCAAAATTACGTCAAAAACACGTCGATAATGCATGATATCATGATATAGCCAGCTATAACTACGTAGCTATGTAACTAAGGTACTAATAACGTAGAGGCTAACTAATAAGTACTAACTAAATTAAGTACGTATAACTAAAGTACTAACTAAGTTGAATTAACTAACTATAACAACAACTAACTAATTGAAGTGCACATTTCTAAATATCTATACATAATTATGGTCTTATAAAAGCGCCATTTGGCTTCCTCGAGAGAGTGACGTCAGTAATTATATCAGTAACTTCATGCGTGTACCCCCAGACAAACAGGTGGTATGTCTATGCGTGTACCGATGTACCGCCTTTGATTACGTGTGTAAACACTCCGGTTGTTTGAGTTAACTCATGAAATTTAATACTACACGCGCTTACGCATGTACTGACGTCACTTTCTCGAGCAAGCCAAATGGTAATAGTAAGGTAAGATTTTGATTGGACGGATCAGTAACATTAAACTCGGCACAGAAAAACAAACGCTTCACGGGATATAGCATGTATATGGACCGTTTATAGAAATGGGATATTCCACATTCCCCCTGTGGAAGCTTTAGTTAATATATTCCACAGATGGAGTATGGGCATCAAATATAATAGACAATAGTGGGTAACGTTCAAATACTCACTCCAGTTGTGGAAAATATATAGGTAAAGGCATGGAAGACCCTAAGTAATTATTCCACATGGGTATGGCAGATTTCAAATGAAGACCCGAGCACAAGAAGAGCGTAAGTCCACTTGGCCCATCAACATGTATACATTACAGTTGCGTATAAGATCGTACAATTTGGTAATGTTTTATACATGTTCAGGGGCCAAAACAAATCTTTCACAACCTTTCATGATGTTTTCACCCTTGAACATGTATTAAACATCATGAAACCATAAGAAACTATACGTAGCTTTAGTGTGTCATGTTGAGGGGCCAAGTGGACTTACGGTCTTCTTGCGCTCAGGTCTTCAAATAGAATAGCACAATATAATATTCGTCATTATGCGAAATTCATGACCATATTTATCATTCTGACTCAAATCAATCAATCAATGAATCAATCAATCTTACGATTTCTTTGAAGCGTTATAGCATGGAAGAAAGAGATAAGAAGGAACCACAACGAACGCATTCACTTTGTCCACTCCCTTTACCGACATTTAGTTGACATTGTTATTCATGAGGATTTACTTTGATCAATACCCCGCGTTAAATAGGTGATTGGTATTGTATTCCATGTATTTGCATGTCTTCTGGAGCGTGTGTGAAGGATGATTTGAACTAATGACCTTCCGTGCAAGCACCCTATAGGATTTTCTTTGGTGACGTGATCATCGGTCATTGATGGCCTACATCTTTTTCTTCCATTTTGCCCAATTTTCCCGAACTTTGATGACTTTTTTTCTCAGAGTTGGCAGTCTTTGGCACTGAAACGAGTTAGCTAGTTACGATTATACACATATAAACTATTAAATTAAACAGGTTTTATGTACCGGACTCAACCGGAACATTGTGCATTATTTAAGAACATTTTACATCTATTTTTCATCGAAAAAGTCACCAAAATCTTACCTTATTTGCTAAAGATGAAACTCAGCAAAAAACGGCCGATTTTGATTACCTTTTCGATGTTTTATAGGACATTTTCTACACAACACGATCAAGAAAACAGTTTGACTGTAGATCCCAAAACAAAGCTACTCTACATGTTCAGAGCATCAGTGAAATTTCATAATCTTACTTCTGGGTAGCGTTTGTTTGTTCGTGGATGGGTTTGTTATAAATTTTTTCCAGTAATGATTTTGCCAAGCATCGATCGCGGTAAATGGATCATACATGAAAGTAAGTACCATTGATAGCTTTTCTTTTCATGCGTCAATAGATCAGTGGATTAAAACTTGGCCGATCGAAGTCGTTGTGGTTCCTTCTCATCTCTTTCTTCCATGGTTATAGTATACTTACCTGCTTTTCTTGCGTTTTTTGTTATTTTGATTGCAGTAACATGGTACTCCTGTTCTAATCGAACTCTCCACCATGGATCTGACTCCAATTCTATTAAGACAAAGAAATAACATTTATAAATAAATAAATAAATAAATAAATAAATAAATAAATAAATAAATAAATAAATAAATAAATAAATAGAAATAAATAAATAGAAAAAAATAAATAGAAATAAATAGATTTAAATAAATAAATAAATAATAATAATTATTTAATTATTTAATTAATAATTAATAAGTAATTAATTAATTAATTAATTAATTAATTAATTAATTAATAAATTAATTAATTTAATTAATTAATAATGAATGAATGAATGAATGAATGAATGAATTCATTAATTCATTAATTCATTAATAATGAATTAATGAATTAATTATTTAATTAACTATTTAATTAATTAACTATTTATTTAATTATTTTTAATGAGAACGTAAGAATAAAGAGTTGATTACACTTAAATTATGTTCGGTAGATAGCATAAAGATAACATCCTCATTAAATTGCAGATAAAGATAGCTTTAGTAAATAGGCCAGTATGATAATCAGTATTATGCAACAATAGGTAGCAATGCATCGACCGCAGATAATGTAATCGTATCTATAATACAAATTACCGTCTCAAGTAGATGACACATATGGCCATCTTCAGTCGATAGGCCTAACACATCACTTCCTATTCAGTAGATAACACATGCTATCTTCAGTAGATAACACATGCTATCTTCAGTAGATAACACATGCTATCTTCAGTAGATAACACATGCTATCTTCAGTAGATAACACATGCTATCTTCAGTAGATAACACGTGCTATCGTCAGTAGATAACATATGCTATCTTCAGTAGATAACACATATTATCTTCAGTATATAACATATGTTATCTTCAGTAGAGAACATATGTTATCTTCAGTAGATAACACATTATGTCATCTTCAGTAAATAACACATAAAGCCATATTCAGCAGGTAATACATTTATAGATCTTCAGCACATAACCTATTATGTCATCTGCAGTAGATACACATAAGGTCATCTTCAGTAGATACCACATAAGGGTACATTAATAGATAACACATAATTCATTATCAGTAGATAACACACACGTTATCTTCAGTAGATACACACATGAAGTTATCTTTAGTAAAATAACACATAAGGTAATCTTCAGTAGCGTCATCTTGAGAAGATAACACATAATAGCCATCTTCAGTAGATGCGCCATAACGTCATGTTGATACGCCTATACGTGCACCTTCTGTAGCCGCCACGTTGTCGCAGCGGCAAAACATACCAAAAACGTCAAACTATGTTCCGGGACTATGTTACAGTAGAGCCAATAGCGAATACAAGAACCACAACAACAATAACTGAAATTAATAAAGCGCCTAAAACCAAACAATTATACTAAGGCACTGATATACATTTAAAGCAAATAAAATTACAGTCCGTAGACAACAAGGTATACCAACTTGATGTGGGGAAACAAAATACAGACTAGACGGTATAAAGAGGGGGACAAAAAACAACAAAAGTAGGCATAGAAGTAGGGAAAGTTCGATAGCCAAAAATTACCAATTCCAAGGCCCACAGAAGTGTTAAACATGCAAAAACAATACGGATCAATAGGAATACAAAAGTGCACTGGAACAAGTTATGAAAATCACTATGCACGTAAGCAGACATAGAGAACCAAACAACCAATGTATGTGCAGGCAAAGTTCGATGGCCAAAAATTGCCAATTAGCCCAAAGAAGTGTCAGGAAAACAGTACAAAAGTGTACAATGATGAAAATCACTGTGCACAAGCGGACAACAACAACAAAAAAAACCAACTATATAGTAAACTTGCTTTCAAAGAGTACAGACACAGCTTATTTTGCTTTGAGCTTGTTGTCGTGTTTGCTACCGAGTTCTATTTGAACTTGCCTTCAGTGTTTGACTTCAATTTGTTTGCATGTAGTTTTCACTGTTTGATTTTATATTTTGTTGCCTGTCCCTGAAGAAGAGCAGTTTATCTGCTCGAAACGTCGGTTTTTGTTTGTTGTTGTCTGCTTCCCAGCAAACACAAAACGTTTTCGACATCATTCGCAAAAGGTTATAAAAGGTTGTCAGAAAACGTATAAATGTCGGGTTATATATGTCGAGTATATTAAGAGTATAAAACGTTTTTTTAACCTTAAAAAACATTTTTTGATATCAGGGGTAGATAGCAACACACACTATACCATGCAAACTGCTATCAGGGGTAGATAGCAACACAAACTGCAGCATGCAAACTGCTATCAGGGGTGGATAGCAACATACAATGCATCATGTAAACTGCTATCAGGGGTAGATAGCAAAACACACTGTACCATGCAAACTGCTATCAGGGGTAGATAGCAACACACACTGTACCACGCAAACTGCTATCAGGGTCAATAGCAACACACGCTGTACCATGCAAACTGCTATCAGGGGTAGATAGCAACACATACTGTACCATGCAAACTGCTATCAGGGGTAGATAGCAAAACACACTGTACCATGCAAACTGCTATCAGGGGTAGACAGCAACACACTGTACCATGCAAACTGCATGGTACAGTACCACGCAAACTGCTGTCCCTGATAGCAGTTTGCGTCAACAAACAAAAATGTTTGACAGAAAACGTTTAAATGTCGGGTTATATAAAGGGTATTAAAACTGGTCGCTTTAAAAATGACACTGCTAAACTTGATGTATTACAGAAACGGTGTGCGCGAATTATTTTAGGTGTTGACTTTTTCACTCCTTCGGATTACATGTTTAATGAACTTAGATGGGAGCGGCTTTCAGTCCGCAATCAGTATTTTAAAGCACTTATGGTATATAAATCTCTGCATAATCTAGCACCGCAGTACTTATCTAAGAAGTTCAATTTTGTAAGTGATAACCATGATCGTAATACTAGACAAGCTACTTCTGGTCAGCTAGCTCTTCCACCACTCAATAATGGTTATGATATCGAGTGTTTTAAACATTCTTTTTAGTTATAGTGGTGTTAAAGTATGGAACCATATTGATCTATGTGTTAGAAATTCTCTAAATTTGCTTTCTTTTAAGGAGATGTATAAGAGACATCACTTTAAACAGCACTAATTAATATTTTGTGTGGTGCTTATGCAGGTTGCCTCACTGTATTGAGTTTATTATATTGTTGTTATAATATGGTTGATATGTTATGTTGATATGGTGGTTGAAGTTAAATATTTTATGCTATGTTGTTTTAAATTTGTATATATGTATTATTGCAGGGCCCCGGGTAAGACCAGCGGTTAGCTGATTCGGGCCTACCCTGAATAAAGATTATAAGTAATAAAAAAATAATAATAACATTCCAAAAACATTCTTGAAAACTTGATACAAAACATTCTAAACAGAACGTTATTTTGGGGTTGAAAAAATATTTTGCGAAAATGTTTTCCCAAAATATTTTCAATAACGTTTTAAAAACGTTTTCATGACCTTCATATAACCCGACATTTAAATGTTATTAAAAGGTTTTGAAAAAAACATTTTAAGAACATTTCTGTGTTTGCTGGGTTCAAATATTTTAGCATAATGTTATTTAAGTATTGACACAATATTTGGCAAAAATGTTTGCAAAAATAGTTTACAATAACATTTTTTGAAAACATTTAAAAATATTGTTGTAGTGTGTTTTCATAGAAAACGTTTTAAAACGTTATCATGACCTTTATATAACCCGACATTTTAATGTTATTAAAACGTTTTTACCTAAACCAAAAGCCAAAATATAACTTATTTTAAACGTTTTTAAAACGTTTTTGTGTTTGCTGGGTTATGTGCACAGTGATTTTCATCGTTGTACACTTTTGTACTGTTTTCCTGACACTTCTGTGGGCTAATTGGCAATTTTTGGCCATCGAACTTTGCCTGCACCTACATTGGTTGTTTGGTTCTCTACTGGGGGAGGTCAAGAAAAATATTGGGGGGGGGGGCAAATATCCCCTTAGCCCCTGTAGCGCCGCCACTGTCAGTTTTACTTACGTGTTTCGGAGCACGTGCGAGTCTGGCCATCCATGGCGTAATCTGCAATTTGCTCATCGTTACCGGCAACCACGGTGCTGCTTTGTTCAAATTCTGAGACAAGAAATAAAATTTATACAAACATAAAGGTTAAGGGTAGATGTTGTATTGTTTGTCGAAGCAGCCAAAAAATCGATTTCAGTGTCTAAATCAATATATTATTGAAAACTTGCTTGATTTATTGCACGTTTTACAAAAGTGTTGTTGTTTCCCCTTTTTTTACATTATAACTCAAGACCTACAAAAGTATGTATGTGATGTTAGAATTCTTCCACACATGCACTCGCTGAGTTATGCAAACTTAAGGGTATACGATGTATTAATGATCGAAGCAGCAGAAAAAAATGTAGTTCACAGCATCTTGGGAATGGTAGTCAGATTTAGCAAAAATTGCATTGCTCAATTAATAGCGAGCGTGTAGAAGAATTCAAATATCACAAATATACTTTTGTAGGTCATGTGGTTCTTGAGTTATGTCGTAAAGAGGGCTGAAACAACAACAACACTTTTGTAAAACGTACATAACTCATTAACAACAATAAATTAAGTTTTCAAAGTATATGATATGTAGAATGAACTTTTGCAAAACACCAAAGTGTTTCTTAATAATATATTGATTCAGATAATGAAAATCAATTTTTTTGGCTCTGACGACCAACAATGGGCTATTCCATTTAAAATCCACACTCCCCCTGTGGAAGATTTTGGAAATATCTGGCACAGGGGGAATATGAATTTCAAATGGAATAAACACATTAGCAGCTCCATTTGAAACACACCTTCCCTCAGTGGAAGATTCAGTTTGAATCTTTCTCAGAGGGTGTATAAAGTTCAAATGGAGCTGCTAATGTGGTCATTCCATTTGAAATTCATACTCCCACTGTTGAAGATATTTCCAAAATATTCCACAGGGGGAGTGTGTGTTTTAAATGGAATAGCCCAATACCTCGTATACCCTTAATTACCAATCGATGCAAAAACAGTGAGACTCTGTCACCTTTTTTGGGTGCACCTGCCCTGCCCTATATCTACTACATGTAATCGCATAACTACGTATACCTACAACAGTCTTGAATATATTTTTACAAAATCATTTTGTACTGCAAACTTTTATTCATCAAGGAAACAATTAATTGCCAGAGAGTATGCATGCGAATAATAATGTATGAAAAAGAACCAAGCATAACCCAAATTGTATGACCTTATACATACAAAATGTATAAATAGAACAGTTATAGTTCTAAAGTTTGTACAAATTCGAAACTACTTTTTCCAGGTCTTTTTGTTTAATGTTTGCTTGGCAACCACGGTGGAATTGCCATAACATCCGATGCAAACAGAGAATGTTCAATTGTAATGCCTAGCGCAAAGTCACATTTCTATTATGGTAATGTTGATGGATTGATAACACTGGCCAACAAAATTAAACTTTTTTTCTGGTGACTTGGATTTAAGAGTTGTTTTTAACTAATTTGGGGTCGCTGATTTCAAAAATGGTATCAGTTTTGCCCTATCACGTCAAGTTTTTTTTCTATGAAAAATGGTGAAATTTCATGAATCACTTAACACATCCACCAAAGGGTTGCAGCCCCTGGATTTTCTACAGTAAACCCTTATATTGGGTACCTATGAATAGCTATGAGTCTACTCTATCCAACGATACCAAAATAAGTACCAACATACATCATATGACGTCACAATGACGTCATTATCGTAGAGAATCTGAAAAAATCCTGAAAGATGGCTAAAATGATAGATTTTGACCAAAAAATGCTAGCAACGCCCGATTTTGATGCAGTTTTTTGCTAAATGTTCATAAAACTAATTACTTTGACATAAAAATTAAGTTTGGCCTCCATAAACATCAAAATTAAAAAAAATATTATTCTCATGGGTTGCAACACTATACCCGTCATTTTTGGGGTGTCAAACATTCCAAGGTATATCTTCTTGCCAAATTAAGACTTATTCTGTGGTATTTTTTTGTAGTTTATATTATCATGCCAATATTTATGCATTCACCTTTTGACTTTCAATTGGGTTTATATGATTTAGTAACTTTATGGGCCCAGATAATACGCCCCTCTCATATAAATAGGGGTATACCATAGAGTGAAAATTTGACGTTATATGCAAAAAATAATGCTATATTTGAAATCAGCGACCCCAAATTACCTAAAAACAAGTCTCAAACCAAAGTCACCAAAAACTGTGTTGGGCAGTGTAATAGTTCGTTTTGAGTTCAAATTATAAGCATGGAAGTTTTATTTTGGCAAATCCTGTGTTACATTCATATCTACATGCATATCGTCATCCTGCTACGCTAATTGCCCAAGTCATTTTTTTGTATTTTTTGAGAAAAAAGAACAAAATGTGGTTCAAGCCTGCATCAGTTACGTAATCACCCTAATTATTTCGGATTATTCTCATTTGTATCATTATCATTTGCTCTTGTGCAAAGGTTTGTTTAAATGTTTAAATATGTTTAAATGCGTGCTTGAACCATATTTTGTACTTTGTTCTCAAAACTATAAAAAAATGACTTTGGCAAAAAGCGTAGCAGGCTGACGTGATTATGGGGCTTTTCATTGTGATACATACAGGGGCGTAGCCAGCTTTCTTGATCGGGAGCAGCAAAATAACATTTTCTTCCTGGTCTTAGTGGGGGGGGGGGGAGAGGAACACAATTTCCCGGTTAATTTTGACCCGGTATCAGTGGAATATAGGGGGCCGAAGCCTATATACCAGTGTATACCAGGACAATGTGCGAAAGGGTTGTGAAAACTTTCGCTAAGGGGTGGGAGTGGTCAAATTTTGAAATCAGTGTCCGATTTGGCTTAAACGTAGTACAAGTAACCCTTGATGAAAAAAAAAAAAATCAATTTGAGGTTATCAAAGGTCAAATGGGGCCAAATGTTAAACTTTGTCCGATTTGGTCAAGTGAGATCAATCAGAATACTGTCGATTTTATATTATATACAAGTATGGTATTGGACTGCTTTTTATAAAATGTGAAAATATTTGATCTCAGTCTGGAAATAGTTGCGGCACATATCAACACGTAAACTTGGATCTGTAGGCATATTGAATTAATTTGTGTTGGTTTTGCAACTTCCGGATCACCTCGGAAAGTCCTTTTGTCAGGTTTGGTTGCCCGGAATGAATATTACAACAATAAATTCAATTTTTTAAATTTCTAATAATTTTGAAATTGAGAAATAAATTAGTAAATTTGAATGAATGAATGAATGAATGAATGAATGAATGAATGAATGAATGAATGAATGAATGAATGAATGAATGAATGAATGAAAGATTTAATGAAGGAATGAACGAATGAATGAGATATAATAAATAAATAAATAAATATATATAAGTAAACAAATAAATATAAATATTAAAGAAATAGTTGTTAAATAGAAATACGTTTTCCACAGACAGAGAGTTTAAATTCATGTCAATGTAAAAGTGAACAAGTTGGTAAGGTAAAAAAATAGTGTTATTCTCAGTCATCCAGTCGTTAAAATCATAAAGTGTTAAATTAAATCTTTTACTGGAATGCGGTGAGTTGACAGGTTTAGGATTTCGACGTTGTTTTAATGTCGATACAACGTCGAGGTTTCAACCTAATCTGATCTCAACTTAGAAATCAGGTTGACATTTCAACGTTGATACAACATGAGGTGTGCTAACTGGGATTAAGTTACTTTTACAACTTGCTACGTTGCATCTGATATCATCATATTCATACTTCATCAGGTATCAACTAATTCTTCATAAAGTTTAGAATTGAATCTTTTACTTGAACTTCCTTTTACAATTTGCTACGTTGCATCTGATACCACTAGACTTCATCAGGCAATTGACCTGCTAGGCTGGTCTTGTGATACATGAATCTTCTTCATCAAGAAGGTAAGTTGCCTGATGAAGTCTGGTGGAATCAGACGCAACGTAGCAAATTGTAAAAGTAAGTTCAGGTAAACGGTTTAATTCTAAACTTTATGAAGAATAGTTTTGTTGATTTTTTAAATGGCCCTTTCACTACAGATTTTGTTATGCATTGTACATTCTACTATTTACTGCAATGTATTTGAAACGTGTTGCACAATCTGCTAAAGATAGTCAGTAAATAGTATTTAACTTTCCTTTAGGGACGCACCATTAGATTCTCAGGGGGGGCATGGGAGTTTCGGTCAGGCAGAATTTTTTTTTTTTCGCGGCCGAAGGCGGCGGAATTTTTTTTTTTCGCCTCCAAGAGCACCAAATTTTTTTTTTCGCCGCCTTCGGCGGCGAAGTTAATTTTTTTCTATTTTAATGTACATTTTTATACAAAGTTGGGTGGGGAAATTTTTTTTTTACTCATCAGTGAGGCAAAAATTTTTTTTTTTCGTCTCACTAGTGGGCAAAGTTTTTTTTTTTTTTTTTAACAACCATGCCCCCCCTGGAAATTTAATGGTGCGCCCCTTATCCAAGGTTATTACTAACCACAACTAAATTTCCTTTGTAACATTCGGTAAACGCGTTAAAACATATGCCCTCAAATGCCAGGGAAGTGCCCTTCCCTGCAAATTCATAATCGGTATACTCATATATAAACAACCATGATAACCACACCTTTCGTCAAAAATAACAAAAACATGAAACACTTGAAGTTAAGATAATCCGTAGACTTGCCATTTATGAATTGAAATTATATGAACATGGCGCTTCCATTTTGTATGATGTGAAAAGATTCATACATGCATCTAGGTACTTCTGCGTTTATTGGAAGTTATAAAATTTAAAAAAAAACCTTTAAACATCAACATTTGAAATCATCGATTCCCAGGGAAACAATCATACAGCAGGCCAGACCATGACCAGACAGTAGTATAATATTTCACATTGAAGGCATGGATAGTCTTGCTAAAATGGGCTATTTCCCCGAGACTGCCATGAATTAGCAGGATTAGTATAATAGACAGGTCAAAATTTGAGAATTTGTGCTTTATTAAAAGGTTGGAGGCATTTCGTGTTAAAAGTGGTTAAACAAGCTTTTTAAGATAATTCGAGGGTGCTGAATACGAAAATGCTGTTTAACCGGTTCAGTTTTGGAGTCTTAGCCTCAAAATTCAAAAACAAAATGGCCGCCATTTTCAAAATATTTTGATAATAACTTGAATTTTAAACAACATAGGAGGTTAAAAATGGTGGCAATATCCATGTTTATGATACAGAGGAACCCAAATTGATTGTTACTGAAGTTTTAACTGGTATGGGTTTGCTGCCATGTTGAATTCCAAAATGGCCGCCATTTTCATCAAGTTTCTGCATTTTCTGCTATAACTTGGATAGTAGGCAACGTAGAAGTTTATAAATGACAGCAGTACCCATGTTTTTAATACTAAGGATTCTAAATTATCTGTTACCTACTATCTGTTTAACTAGTTAGGGTTGCCACCATCTAGAATTCCAAGATGGCCGCCATTCATTCGGTAATTTCTGGGGTGTGTTTCAGAAAAACAAAATTGTCATCGTTTTCATAAGGGTAGATTACTTTCTCTGGCTAAATGCACTTTTAATTTCTTTAGAACAAAAACAGTGATATTGAATTAGTTGTCCAAGTGCATTTTAAAAGGTTAAAGATTTCAAAATGGCCGCTTTTTAGCTACTAGGCCTATACTTTACACCGTACAACTCATAAAACTGGTAACATTGGCACTTGATTTTACTTACGGCTAATTGTTCCCGTTAGGATCTTGCAACTATTTGATTCTTTCTTTTTGACCTTTCACTTCATAGTACAGTGATTCCAAACTCTGATTAATGGCTTTAGCCTCTTCTGTTTTTGCACTCTTGTTGGCTGTTAAATGTGCTTAGCCTTTTTGCAACTGCAATTGCCATTCATACATGCATGAAACTCGCGAAATCTCGCGACATGCTTTGGGAATTGGAGGTAGTGTCATCAGTTGTGGAGCCAGGTTCTATCTATGTAGGTCCATCCCATGTCAGTTACTTTGGGGACAATTGGAGAAATGGTGACTGCTTGTTTCCAAATACAAGCCTGGTAATGTGCATACTTTGTATGAAGCCTTACTGCATCAGATGTTGGTGGTAGATTCAACTGTGGACAACCCTTGAAAATATTATCACCCGTGCCTTATCGCATCTGTCCACATCATCTGGCAATATATGGACATGGTGAGCATTCTCTTGCTTTCATCCGAGCACACCGTGATAGTGTCTGGGATCTCCACTTGTATGCCTTCAGTAGGATGCTAACTTTCTTTTTTAGGTATGATCATACCACTATGCCAAATGGGGTACCACTTATATGGCAGAAATGAGCTACCTTCCACCATGTCCACCAAAAGTCCTCCTTGAATTCCAGGCAGGAAATTTCGTTGTAAAGGAGTCCGGGCGGAAAGTCAACCAAGTATCCCCTGATTATAGCCAAGAATGGTTGAATGGTACTGGGAAGAGGAGCGGTGGGATTGTAGGTACGGTATCACAAGAAGTATCACTGCATTAGGCAGATGGGTACTCTCTTATATAACATGAGAACTTGCCTATCAAGTAAATTAGGCAAGTGCTGATGATGGAACACTCCCAATTGGAAAGTTAGTATGTGTACAACGAGATTACACCATCCAGCGTGACAACCTCGATGAGGAGAAGTCGTCTCAGCTTTCGGATGATTCAAAGTTTTCAGCAAGGGGGTACCATCTCCTGTACTGTAGAATATTGCAACCAAAGTTTTGGCCAGTGCTAGTGGCATAGATTTCTTTTTGACGACATGGGGGGGTCGAAAAATTTCTTGAAGTATAGTGAATCCAGCACCTTTTGGCAACAGAATAAGATGATGGGACAAATGCATGCAAACATTTGCACTTTATACAGTTTTAGTCTAAAATGGCCAAATATCATGTTAATTTGGCTGGAAACACACATATGGTCGAATCCAACCAAAAGTGTCCACGGGCCAAAAATAAAAGTCCGAAATAAAAATGTCTCCACAATTTTTTCCTTTTGCCCATTGATTGATGACATATTGGCCTTATAGGAACCAAAAGTGCCATTACTAATCTTGAAAAATAAATCCAGGACGTGTGATAGTAAATGTGATATCAAAACCCAATGTTACCTACGAATACCACTAGGATGCTTTCACTATCGCAATACTAATCAACCTAAAACAAATGGAATATTCCCATTAACGCTTTTTTCGTGTAATGTAGACCACAGGGTGTCAGGAAAATGCTAGCTCAACCAGAAAATATTTGTTTTTATTTTTATAACGCGATCAATATGATCTTAGTCAATTTATGCTACTTTATTTTTGAAAATGAAGTTTAGGTCAGTTTCTGTATTTTATTTATCAAATGAATATGAATCAATTTACACATTGTATAAGAACGAGTAGGATATATGTTTTCAAGAATATTAGGAATTATACGCATACACCTAACGCTTTATACAATGAAAAGGTGAAGAAACCCGGGTATTCGTAGGTAACATGAGCGATTTAACAATATCTATATTGAGTTTAGAGGTTTAAATTTTGCTATTATGGTAATGAATTAATAAAATGGTAGTTTTAGATCTCTTTCAGATGGTACGTCCAAATGAATAAATGCTATTACCTTAGATCAAAAATTTTTTGATGCTTTTAGCAAGATTTTGACCACTTCATTTTGATATACAAGTAGTTAATCAGCAATTTTACATAATAAATAATTGTTGAATGAATCCGTATATGGGTAATAATAGTGTCCTGGGGTACCGCTTAAAGTTTTTGACAATTAATTTTCATTGTTAGGGACACTTCATTACACATGTCATGTATTATGCTGTATTCGTAAGTAATATTTCAGTATTTGTAGGTAAGAATTAGACTTTTGGTGGATATCGCAATCAAAACTTCATTTTATAAAGCACTTTGAATGTATTATTTTCTTTATGTGCGTTTATTGATACTTTAGACCCTATCATGTATTAATAATGTCGGTTCACAGCTGTTGAAAGAGGATTGAAGGAAGAAACAAAGGCACTAAAGTGACTTTAATTTGCTTAATTGCACACAAATCGCTTAAAACCGTTATTGCAGACTTGTGAAGTCCATCTTGGAGTCAGTTACGTCGTGTGGCCTTTCGTTTGAGGGCAACTACAATTAGCTTTATACCAGGGCCCATCACTGTGTTGTCTAGATCATGAGGCAATGAGAACAGTCGTTTTTTTCCATGGTATTCGTAGGTAACATTAGCGAAAACGTCAAAAGTTACCTTCGAATAAATCAATTTGGACACAAATTACTCAGAAACCAGAAGGTCGGTAAACATTTAAAATGAAGCACACATACCAGTTGACAAATCCAAGTATTTATCCCCTTCTAATCTTCTTTGGATCTGACTTTTCTTTCAAATGAGCAGACCGTCGTCTATTTCAGTACATATTTTTCAACAATTAAGCCGTATTCACGTTTGCATGGTGGGCATGTGTGTGAATTCGCAACTTTCATTGACATATGATTTGAGAGCAAACATACAGGCCTTCGTTATGTACCAATATGGGCATTGGCATGAATGGCGGTGTTTCACAATACTGTTATGATGTCAAATTGTATTCGTAGATAACATTCGGTTACCGAAATTTACCTACGAATACTTGCTTTTATTGTTGACATCTCAGAAATATTTAAACGCAGGCTATTGAAACTTGGTAGAAATAAAGAGTGTATTACCCTGCACCTATTGCTTAACTATTGTTTACTATTCTCTCACTTCGTGGAAATGACACAGCTTTTAACATGTATTCGAAGGTAATGCATATTTTTTACCAAACCTACCTTTGTGCCATTTAGAATTTCTGGCAGTTAAACACAATAATAAAGATGTCCGAATGCAATGCATTTCAGTATTGGACATATGAAAGCTTGTATCAATTGCGCATTTATTAGTGATTTCCATTTTTTAAAGATATATCTAGTGCTATGAAAAATTGTATTCGTAGGTAATGTAAAATAATACCACTCAAAAAATTATCACAAAAAATTCATAATTATGTACAAATATGTGACAAATTGAACAGGCAATCTTTGAATACACACCTTTCAGGAAATCAATTTAGATTCAATCCAATGACTTCTTTTCATAACTAATTTAGATGTTTTTAAAAATACTTTAAGAAATATTTTGAAAAAATGGGTAAAAATAGCATGTTTTGGGGTCTCTGTGTCTAAGTTTTTCACAGAAGGGGTCTTATTATATATGGCGCGAAGCGTATGATCAAGGCAAATAAACACAATACAAAAACGAATGCCAATTGATTAATACTTTTAAGTTATGGCCCTGAACATGCCGTGTACACTTTTCGTTGGATTCGACCATATACAGGCGTCAACATTGGGAGGGGGATGATTGTATGGACCAACTGGCAAAAATATTGGGGGAATTTATCCCCCCTATCCCCCCATGGATGATTTAGGGTCATCCCAGGTCAATCGATGAGGAAGTTGCTTGATGACCTGATCCCAACCATGTGACAGATTCACTCTAAAGCCCCCGCTCCTGTTGAGGGACGGTTGTTCGGCTTGTACCCACACTTCTTTGACTCCTGCTCGAACCAACATAGTTCACGGTCCAAAATGACAACTTTGTCAATGTCAAAGCTGTGACCGCTGCCCTCAAGATGTTTGTAGACTGCTGAATCGTTGCCACTTGAACTAGCGCGTCTAAGTTGGGATATATGCGACTCTGCAGGGATTGGTCGATTTTACCAATGTAAAGTGCTTGGCACTCCTGATCTTCAGCGCACTTGACACCATAAACAACACCACTAATACGGCCCTTAAGGCAGATAGAAACATTCTAGAGCGATTTGTGACAGCCTCTAAGGCAGGACGTACAATGTGGACCAGATTCTGCAGCATGAACTTATGCCTGTTCAAATTTCACTTGCTACCATGAATGGGAGTCTGCATATAAGCAGTGGCGGCTGAGTTTCAGAGGATTGAGGTAACCTTTGACAGATACAGCATGATTCCATCAAGACTGGAACCAGAACAAAACGAACCCGGGCTATCGACCAGTATGCCGGGTAATAGAAAACCACAAAGTTCTCTACCGAATAACTGGACTAACTTTCTGTCACTTGGAGAGAATAAAGCAAATCTTGCCGCTCCTATCTCAACAGCTTATGACAAATGTTGTATCAATTGCACCCACAACACTTGTAGTGGCTGGAGGATTTGCGCATATAACAGAAGTTAGATCTTCAGATTCAGGGATGGACACAACAGCCCTAGAGGCCATGAGGAGGCGGATACTCACTTTGTACTTCATTGCATTAACACAAATGCTGAAGCTGTATTGGTTTCAGTACGTGACACTGACATACTTGTCTTGCTGGCTGCTTATTTTGACAAGATGCTATGCACTCAGCTGTGGATGAAGGCAGGATTTGTAAGAAGCCCAAATACATCCCAATCCACAAAATCCATCAGGAACTGCTGCCTTGCCAAGTGGAAGCTTTGCTTCTATTTCATAACTGGTTGTGACAGTGTGTCACAGCTTGCTGGCTACAGCAAAAAGACAGAGGTGTTTCAAGCAATTGTTGACAGCTCTTAGCACAATTCATTTGCAAGGTGCATGCCAGATGATGTGCACAGATGCGATAAGGCACGTGTGATACTATTCTCAAAGGGTTGTCCACAGGAGAATCTACCACCAACATGCAAATGTACCAATGGATGTATAAACATTGCAGCTGCATGAAAGCTAAACTAACATGCACAGATGGTTGTGCATACGTGTGCATTTAACAGCCAACAAGAGTGCAGAAACAGAAGAGACTTTCAAGTCTCTTGTTTCTGCACTCTTGCCTTAAAAGGCATCAATTAAAGTTAGGAATCACTGAACTACAAAGTGAAAGGTCAAATAGAAAGAATCAAATAGTTACAAGATCCTAAGGGAACAATTAGCCGTAAGTAACATTAAGTGCCAATGTTGACAGTTTCATGAGTTGTACGGTGTAAAGTATAATAGGGAAAACTAATTTAATATTAAATTTAAATTAAAAGTGCATTTAGCCACAGAACGTAATGTACCCTTTATATAAAAACGATGACAATTTTGTTTTTTGAAATACACCCGGCCCAGAAATTGCTAAATGAATGGCAGCCATCTTGGAATTCTAAATGGTGGCAACCCTAACTAGTTACAGCAGGTAGTAGGTAGCAGATAATTTGTAATCCATGGTATCAAAATGATGGGTACTGCCATCATTTTTTAAACTTCTATGTTGCCTACTATCCAAGTTATAACATGAAATGCAGAAACTTGATGCAAATGGCGGCCATCTTGGAATTCTAGATGGTGGCAACCATGACTAGTTACAACAGATAGTAGGTAACAGATAAATTGGAATCCTTGGTATTAAAAACATGGGTACTGCCATCATTTTTAAACTTCTATGCTGCCTACTATCCAAGTTAAAGCAGGAAATGCATAAACTTGATGAAAATGGCGGCCATTTTGGAATTCAACATGGCGGCAAAACCATACCACTTGAAACTTCAGTAACAATCAATTTGGGTTCCTCTGCATCATAAACATGAATATTGCCACCATTTTTAACCTCCTATGCTGTTTAAAATTCAAGTTATTATCAAAAATATGTTGAAAATGGCGGCCATTTTGTGTTTTGAATTTTGAGGGCTAAGACTCCAAAACTGAACTGGTTAAACAGCATTTTCAAATTCAGCACCCTCGAATTATCTAAAAAAGCTTGTTTAACCACTTTTAACACGAAATGCCTCCAGTAAGCACAAATTCTCAAATTTTGACTGGTCTATAACTGATATAGTCCGTTTGTACTTCGTTTCACATCTGTTTTTCCGAAGTGTGGCATAAAAATAACGTGCATGTTTGTTTTGTCAACGGAATTAATACAATTTAATGCCCTCTTTGTTTTTGATAGAGGCATAATATATTTCCTCTTTTATCTAGTAAACAACTTAAAGAACTTTCAACGGCAATTTTAGAGCAAAGACTAGTGTTTGTCCCCATAGGGAGCTGGGGGGAAATCCCCCACAAATTTCTCACGATCAAATGGGACGACAAAGAATAAAAATTAAAATGACTAAAAGCGGAACGAAAAATTGACAAATGGGAACAAACACTTGTCTTTGCCCTCACACTAAAGGCTGTCTCCTACTTATTTACGGTGACTTTCATCATGTTCATGGAAATAGCTGGATTTGTTTTCGCGTGACATTGGCGTGATATCATTAATAATCGATAGATATCGACTATTTAGTAGAAGTGAGAACAGGACATAACAGATATAGCCTACTGCATAACATTGTGCAAATAACTTTGTGCTAAATGGTTAGTAATTTTACAGGTTTTCAAAATAGGTAGTTTTGTCAAAACTTTGAATTCACCATTTTTACGCAATATCCTGTAACCTCTATAAGAAACGACCAATTTCTAAAATCTAAAATTCCTACGAAAGCTAAATATATGTAAATTTTAGAATTTAAAACAATACTACCAATAATAATGCCCTTTATACATAAAAAAAAAATTCAACTTTCCCGGTGTAACTCATTCTGGGACACCATGTAGACCAACCGGGTGCAGGAAGTGTTGAACGCTGTGCACTTAATAAGTGTCAGAGCTATTCGAACAGAGAAGGGGGCCATCCCCATCTCAGTTCTGATATCTGCAATCAATCCTAGATTCCACCAGTCCTAGGTAGATAGGCCTAGGTTTAAGTGATAATATAGTAACCTATATAGTGAATACCCAGGTGTAGTATATAGGAAACTATCGGAAGATATATATATCCTCTGTAATTCCGGATAGGCCTACTTGGGTTTTAATAAAGCTCTACTGTAATATATTATCCTCGACCTGAAAACAGAAACTTGCATCAGCCTATCTAATTTCTCCCATTGGTCGAAATATCCAAAAAGATCGATTTTCATTGTCTAAATCAATATATCATTGAAAAATAACACCTTGTTGTTTTGCAGAAGGTTAGTTTACAAATCATTTACTTTAAAAACTTAATAGATTTATTGTTGTGAATGGGTTATGTACATTTTACATGTAAGTGATGTGGTTTCAGCCCTCTTTACAACATAACTCAAGAAACACAGGACAGACAAATGTATAATTATCTGTGATATTTTAATCCTTCTACACGCTCGGTATGAAATGATCAATGCAATTTTTGCCAAAGCTCACTACTATTCGCAGGATGTTTCAAACGACCAAATCACAGCAGTTGAAAATAGTTACTAACTTTAAGTTTATGTTAATGTTTACATATTGGTTGCTATAGTATAATACACGATTTTCACGTAGTAAAAATTGGCACTTTTACACCTGTCACGTAGCAAGTAATGATAACACAAAAATAAATAGGTAAATGTATTCAACAACACATCAGTGTAGATTATATGACAGACATATCGGGTATCTAGTCGACCTAGAAAGTACCTGAAAGTTCATTTAATCAATGCTAACCTAATAATAATATTCTGTATTGTAGTATTGTATTATATTGTATTGTACTGCACTGGGAAGAAAATCATGACTAAATAAAGCATTGACAAATAGTTGTCAAGAGTAAAGCAGTATGCAGACTCCGAGTATTAGTTAGACGTACAATATTGTATGTAACATATCTACGTTATTTAATCTATTGCCATTCTATTTCCAGTAATGTTTAAGTTCTAACGAATGTTTGATGACGAAAAATCGATAATATGTTACATACAATATCTAGCAGAAATATATTATCGATTTTACGTCATCAAACAGCAATAGATTAAACAATGTAGATATGTTACATGGTCGTGTGTCTTGAGCTCGCCACCAAAAAAAGGTGGCGACGTTACATTTTGCCAAAGTCGACTCAAAACAAATAATGATATCTCTGTCAAGCAAGAAGTTATTGTCATGCTTGTGGTCTCATTTTATTGCTAAATAAAATGCACTTTCAACCCTGTAAAAAGAAATACTTGAACTTCTTTAATACTGACACTGTGCTTCATATAATTCAGAATGGGCAGGGTGGCGGTGGTGGGGGATGTGGTGGTGGGGGATGTGGTACACACAAACTCTATGGGATTGGTCCTTTTAGTGCGTAATCTGCTTCTGTAAAGGCTGTAAATTGGATTTGGACTCTATTTAGCATCTAAACGACTCACGGCCTTACAGCTAAAACAATTCTACTAATTGTTTTTAATCATTTATGATTGGTTTAGTGTAGAAAATGCAAACTTTTCCATACAAAACTACCCGTTGTCATATTATACACTGTAGTAAGTAATGCAGATGTCTTCAAAATCTGAAAGTTACTGTAAAATTTTAATTACTTATCCTATCATAGTCAAAGTATAGATTTTCTGAAGGGAAATTTGACGAGGAATCTAAATATGGACATATTTTTCCTGTATGGGTTAGGGGAAAATGTTTAGGTTCAAAATATGTTGAATTGTAAAAAAATCTAACATACGTTGGGACACCCTATATTCCGAGATTACCAAACAGCTGTGATTTTGGTTTCTTCCGAAGTCAGTTGGCTCTCCATTTCCTCTAACCAAATGAATGTTGTTTACTTCCAGTTTATTACTGTAAGTTGGTAATAAGCAATGGATTGAGTGACCCATTTTTATCAAAATCTTTTTATTCCACCCTGTATAACTTGCAGGTCACCCTGTATAATGAATTAAAATGTATATATTGGAATTGCTGATGCCTTCAGCTTTCCAAAAATGTATACTTTTGCTAGTTTAGGGTTGATGATTGTCGAGATAATCTAATTAGAAACCCGGTTGGTGTAAAAATTCATAATATTTATGATGTAACGCTAAGGGTGGCGAGTTCAGGACACACGGCCACATACAATATTTTACGTACAATAAAAAGTCTGAATACTGCTTTACAGATTTCACTTCGGTGTGATTTTATTCCAATGTGTAATTATTTCATATTAATTCCCACACCATCAAACTAGCCATAAGATACGAGCTTTTAAAATGAGTTTGGGCTATTTTTTGCAACCGGATTTTGTGGCATAATTGTAATGTTTACACATATCCCAACCCCGGATCCCAACTACTAGTAACACCTAACTGGGTTCAGCCGAATTCATTGTATTATTAGGAAAACAAAGCAAGTTGAAATTTAAGTTAAAATCCCCCATTGTTAAGCGGATAAGATGTGGATAAAAGTGAGGTTGCTATATCATCTTACCTCTTAGCTTTAAAGGACCAACAAAATTACCTGACAGTCTTATAATATTTGGCAAAAAATAACCAAATTAAAATTTGACAGGAATCGTATATTAAGGGTAGACGAGGTATTGTTGGTCGAAGCAGCCAGAAAAAACTCAATAACTCAATACACAATTGAAAAATAATACTTTGACGTTTTGCAAAAGTTCATTCTACAAATCATATACTTTGAAAACTTGCTTGATTTGTTGTTGTTAATGAGTTATGTACGTTTTACAAAGGTGTTGTTGTTTTGGCCCTCTTTACACCATAACTCAGGAACCACGGAACCTACAAAAGTAGGCCTATATCTGTGATATTTGAATTCTCCTACACCATGTACACCCTCGCTATGAAATGATCAATGCAATTTGTGCCAAATCTCACTACCATTCGCAATATGATGTGAACTACCAAATCGCAAAAGTTTGAAATATCGTTGCTAACCTTAAGGCTTTAAACTTGGTCACTTCAACTTATTCTGAAATAACGAGGCGAATGAGCGAAACCCCACTTACTATAATATGTGGAGCTATATGGGGGATTATTATGTCATGTCGTAATTACGACATTAATTGTCGTAATTACGACATTAATTCAAAATTCCTACAATGTCCTACACACAAAACAAATATTGAAGCTTATGGATGGAATCATGTTCAGTTGAGTCGGGACATGTGTAAATATTACGCTAAATTGAACCAAAATGCATTTTAAAAGATCTTACATGGCTTTAACAAGTAAAGCCTGTATGATTAAAATCTACATTTAAATAAATTATATCAACGACTCAGCGTCAATAGCACACATTCTTAAATACGTTTGTATTCCAATGGAACTGCAATACTGTATAACCCCACATAACATGTTGTTGATTTGGCTTTAAGATTAAATTCCTTCTTTTGATTATAATTATATTAAAATTATCTCGCTTACCTTGCTGCCCCAAAACATAAGTTCCACTAAAAGTCAATAAAACCATCAACACAATAATATATTCCATTTTATATATCCAATTGTACATTTTATCCATATAATTAGTCCACATTATGTAGTATCCATGTATTCATACACTTGATTGGTATAAATAGTAACACAGGTAGTTAGCGTCAGTCCAATTATTCACTTGTTGTCTTTTTACCACGCATTTCGCAATGTTTCATATTTAACACTTATTGGCCGCCCATCTCTTTCCTGTATGAGGTGTTAAACTGTGCTGTGGTATAGCGATATACCAATTATATAAATTAAAATGATTCACCACTAGAGTTATGTGGACTCGAAGGAAACTGCCCAAACATAGGGAACACAATAGATTTTGCTATACTCAGTTTACTATTATATTGTCTGGTTCAAGTTCAAAATATCAATCACAAAGTTGACACAAGCATTGGTTTTGGCAACACGTTCGGTAGCATGCACTATCTATGAGTTTGACAGGACGTGCAAGACTGAACCACTTATTTGTTGGCAATAGCTGCCCTGTCCAACATATAGGTCTCGGTACTTGAGCATTACAAAGTTGTTTTCCCATGATGTGCACCACCGCGCATTGATGCACTGACTCAGTGCATCAATGCGCGATAATGCACATCATGGGAAAAAAATTTGTAAATCACTGACCCATCTTCTCATCTCCTTTTCCCATTTGCCAGAGACCAAATGCATTTGAGGCAAAAATAATTTCGGATTGTTGCATCACTCGTGCACTGAAAATAATTATGATGTCGCCAATACTTTATTATTATTTATTTTTCGAATTTCTTCTTTCAAAACATGTTTGTTTATTGTCTTGTTTGTCTTATGTTTGTTTGTTTTGTTTTGTTTTATATGTTTTTGTTTTGCTTTGTTTTTGTTTTGTTTTTATTTTTATTTTTTTGTTTTGTTTTTTGTTTGTTTGTTTACTTAGTTTTTTTTCGTTTTGCTGGGTTTTTATTTGTTTTAACTTTGATTTTACTCCGTCGAAGTTTGTGTGCGTGATTAACGATGTATGTATTTTAATACACAACAGTTACAGTTCTTCATAACAAATCGCTCGTTTTATCCAAATGTTTTCACTGAAAGCAGCTATTGTCGCATAACCTTGTTCCGAATCAGTGATAACCGGATTGAACACAATTGTTCCCTCAAGGTGAGGGCATTATTATTTCCTGAATAGACTATAATAATCCTGTGTATATTTATCACAATAGAACTGAATTTGACGTCACCGTATACTCGTACGTTGGATGTCCCTATTGAAAATCAACAGACCACGGACTTGATTGCCCGAAGCGCCAAATGAACCACCAACTTTTTGTTCTCAAGTTCAGTTCATATTAATTTTTTTCGGGTCACGGCGCAGTGCAAATCAAAACACTCATGCTACTAACCGAGACAGAAAAATAGAAAAAACACAAAAATATTAAGCCATACGAGTCAAAAGATCTGAGCAAACATGACAGAACACAACAGACACCAGGGGCACACACGTCATAGGCTAATTAGGCCAAAAAAGGGGTTTTCTCAAAGCTTGCGCGCGCATTTGTATAAAATCGCGAGATTTGAAGAAAACAAAAGAAATGTGGAAATTATTTTTTATTTAAAAAAATAGTTTTTCCGGCGAAAATCATTTTTCTCAAAATACCATAAAAATACCAAGTCGGGAATAAAAAAAAATCGCATTTCGCATTCGTTTTAACACCACTCGTGAGCTTTTTGATTGGCCTTATAAAAGTCATTGTACCCCCTCCCTTTATTTATTTATTTATTTATTTATTTATTTATTTATTTATATATTTATTTATTTATTTATTTATTTATTTATTTATTTATTTATTTATTTATTTATTTATTTATTTATTTATTTATTTATTTATTTATTTATTTATTTATGTATTTATTCATTTATTTTTTGTTAAACACATGAACAGAGTAAAAGTTGTCTGGTGGTGTTTTTTTTTAAAGTTCTTTCGTCAAATATTTATCAAGTTATTACTAGACAATAAAAAAAATCGCATTTCGCATTCGTTTTAACATCACTCGTGAGCTTTGAGACAAACCTTATTTATTTATTCATTCATTTCTTTTATTTATTTTTTGTTAAACGCATGAACAGAGTAAAAGTTGTCTGGTGGTGTTTTTTTTTTAAAGTTCTTTCGTACGATTTTTAATATCAAGTTATTACTAGATTTAGATCATGAACTTATCAAAGGACTACAGTGGATTTACCATAATTAGAGCTGTTTTAGTGTATACAATAATGCCTGGAAAAAGGAGGAGGTATTTTTCTATGTGTTGTTCTGAGAGGTAGGCCCCCTGTAATTATCCCAAACCCTTTAAAAACTGTTTCTTGTCTATTAGCAAGGCATTCAAAAAATAAAAAATATTATTGAAGAAATCTCAGAAAAAAAAGGACGCGGGAGGCAGGGGCATGAAACACGTTTTTTTAATTATTTTATTTGGCCTAATGTGAGGGAGACAAATGAGAGTTGTCGCATATTATGCTCATCGTTAAGGGATCTAGAATGAGCGTTTTGAGCGGTTCGACAGTATTTTTTGTGGGACATGAGAGCACATCAGACATATCGAATTGCATTCTGAATACGAAGAATGTCTTTTTAATATCAAATAATTTTTTGAAATTCACTAATAATACAAATTTTATGACAAATTAAATCTAATGATATATTCTTAAAGTGTATGTAGCTGGGAGGAAAAGCCGACGATCATTTGCACATTTTGATTTCAATTGATCGTCGGCTTTTCATCCCACCTACATACACTTTAAGTACATATCATCAGATTTATAAAGTTTACTTCGAGTACTGTTAAATATCAAACATATCAATTTTTAGTTGCCATAAAATCTGTATTACATTGTGAATTTCAAAAAATCAAAATTGTTTGATATCAGAAGGACATTCTTCGTATTCAGAATGCAATTCGATATGTCTGATGTGCTCTAATGTTCCACAATAAATACTGTCCAAACGCTCATACCCACGCCTTAAGAGCAAGAACGGTTCTAGAAACGGCGTTCTCATTTTTCACTCGGTGGTATGGATTGGAGCCCACCACACATGAGACTTCAGGGAAACTTCATCAGAAATGACTAAACGGTCCTAGGAAATGATCATAGAACCTTATTTCATATGCTTAGGAGCCGGGGGCTCAGCCCCCTCAATTATTTTGGTGCGGGGATGAAATACCTTCCACCCCCCCCCTATTGAGGTGTTTGTGACCTGTATTTTGCACAATTTTCTGACTCCCCTTGGGCACCCCCTTACATACCGTATTTTCAGCCACCCCCCCCTTATGTTAAATCTTCCTAAGCCAATGCATTTATCCGAAGTGTATGCACAGTACGTACACGGCGTGCGGGATACACATACACCCCCACCCTGAGGATCGTACCGTATTACAACCGCGGGAGTAGTTAACATGCATGGGCGCTAGTAGTAAATTCCAATTTTCTGTGCTTTACCTCACTTGTTCGGCTCAAAATTAAAAGAGGACATATCTGACAGTAAAAGCTAACATTTTATGGAAAATAAATACTAATCTATTTTTACAGAAATGTTATAATGTGGCTTTAACTGGGGCTTTTTAAACTTGCGGCTTTCTTTACGTTGTGGATAACACGTACATTTACACTCAATACCGCCGCCTGTAATATTTGCCAAGACGTCTGTACATCTATATTGACCTAGAGGGGTGATTGAGGTGCCAAATCCCCACTAAATCAAGGTTGCCTGATTGATTGAAGGAGGGGGTCATATTTGTCTGCTGATGTCTATAGGATTAACCTGAATCCTCCAGTCTCGAATACTACGCACAGGAGAATGCGACAAATTTCATTTTTTCTCCCTCACATTATAGGCCAAATAAAAAATTAAAAAAAACATGTTTCATGCTCCTGCCTCCCGCGTCCTTTTTTATTTTTTGAAATTCAGTCATAACGTACTGCTGACGAGAGTGTGGATGGCATACTTGGTGTGCTATCTACTACTGATGAGGGTGTGAATGAAATACTTGGTTTGCCATGCTGCGCTGACGAGGGTGTAGATGACATACCTGATATGCTATGCACTGATGATGAGAGTGTGGATGACACACCTGGTATGCTATCTATCTACTGCTAATGAGGGTGTATAATAGATCTGGAATGCTATATACTGCTGATGAGGGTGTAGATGACATACCTGGAATGCTATCTACTGCTGATGAGGGTGTAGATGACAAACCTGCTATGCTATGCACTGATGATGAAAGTGTGGATGACACACCTGGTATGCTATCTACTGCTGCTGAGGGTGTAGGCCTAGATGACATACCTGATATGATTATACTGATGATGAGAGTGTAGATGACATACCTGGAATGCTATCTACTGCTGATGAGGGTGTAGATGACAAACCTGATATGCTATGCACTGATGATGAAAGTGTGGATGACACACCTGGTATGCTATCTACTGCTGATCAGGGTGTATACCTGGAATGCTATCTACTGCTGATGAGGGTGTAGATGACATACCTGGAATGCTATCTACTGCTGATGAGGGTGTAGATGACATACCTGGAATGCTATGCACTGATGATGAAAGTGTGGATGACACACCTGGTATGCTATCTACTGCTGATGAGGGTGTATACCTGGAATGCTATCTACTGCTGATGAGGGTATAGATGACATACCTGGAATGCTATCTACTGCTGATGAGGGTGTAGATGACATACCTGGAATGCTTTGCACTGATGATGAAAGTGTGGATGACACACCTGGTATGCTATCTACTGCTGATGAGGGTGTATACCTGGAATGCTATCTACTGCTGATGAGGGTGTAGATGACATACCTGGAATGCTATCTACTGCTGATGAGGGTGTAGATGACATACCTGGAATGCTATGCACTGATGATGAAAGTGTGGATGACACACCTGGTATGCTATCTACTGCTGATGAGGGTGTATACCTGGAATGCTATCTACTGCTGATGAGGGTGTAGATGACATACCTGGAATGCTATCTACTGCTGATGAGGGTGTAGATGACATACCTGGAATGCTATCTACTGCTGATGAGGGTGTAGATGACATACCTGGAATGCTTTGCACTGATGATGAAAGTGTGGATGACACACCTGGTATGCTATCTACTGCTGATGAGGGTGTAGATGACATACCTGATATGATTATACTGATGATGAGAGTGTAGATGACATACCTAGAATGCTATCTACTGCTAATGAGGGGTGAATGAGACCACTTGCTATCTAATACTAATAAGGATGTGGATGAAATAAGTACACATCCAATTTCTCACTGGATGTACTCTGAAGCTACTCCGGATTACCCCCAGGGCTACTCTGTAGCGGTGTACCGTAACGCGAGTCAAAAATCCGTGGACTACTCCTATCCGGTTTTCCACGGTGTACCTCCCGTAGAGACAACTCTTGTCGAGGCGCCCCTGAAGTAGCTCTGTCATAGTTCAGCCTGTAGCGGAGTAACTCTAGAGGTACTCCAAGCGGAAATACGTCACGAATCTGGCCGGCAATATTTGTTCGCATATTTAGAGATCTACGTTCTATAATGGATTTATTATTACGTTGTTGTTTGAACTTTGCCGTACACTGATAATAAAACACAGTTGCCACATTGAATAGGTTTTGTTTTTTATTTCCGTCAATCTCAACGTTTTGTATTCATAAAAAGTGTCACAAATACAAAGATAAAATAATATTTCATGTCTTCCCATATTTACAATGTAAAAATATATCTTAATATCTTAAATACACAATATTTATACAATATCTATGCGATTGAAATCATTTTTAAAGACCGCAATGTGCAGCGTAAAAATGTTAGATATTGCCATACCTCTAAATTAGCGTGAGAGGTTAAAATGAACCGACAACACTGCAATTTTTTCACACGTGTTTTTCAACGACATCACGGCGAGACATGGATGTTTTGTGTGTTACAACTGAAAATTGTGAGTAAATCATTTCTTGTAATTACCTATTTTCACCATATTAAGCTTCAACAGACGAATGTACTTGTTTCCCAAACACTTTTCTCTGACATAACTGGGAAATAAGAATTGGATTAATGCAAGCTTCATGGGATCACTTCGGATTCTAAATAATTCGAATTTCATCCTGCTGAGCGGCAATGCACTGCGTGCATGACACTTCCTCTACGTAAAAAATACATGTTTACATTACTAATCTTACATTATCTTGCCGTATTTCAGTTAAGGCGTCACAATTAGAAAACCCTGTTTTTTTTATAGAACAATGCACAATTACTTAATTTATTCTGACGACTATCTACATTCGTGACGCGACCTTGTCCTTGACAATGACAACATGTTTCAATTTCATGTCAGAAATTAATATTTTGTTCTGGGTGTGATTATTCGGACTAGACAATGTCAATGATCATGTCGGTTGTGTTGTTGATCAAAGATATATTTTCATGACTTAACGGTTTATGCCAGAGCCAAGAGGCAGGGCTGTCAACTCTCACGCATTGGCCGTGGTGAGTCTCACGCATTGGGTCACTTTCTCACGGTCTCACCGTCTCACGCCAAGGTAGTATAATCTCACTCCTAGGTAGTAAATCTCACGCAAAATGCTTGAAAAAGATTAAAATCTCACGCATCGTTAAAATAATCTGTTGTCCCTACCCCCCTTTTCAGATTCTCGAGCGCCATAGCGCTAGTAAATCGGTCAACATGAAAATTGTAGTTGATAAAGTCTGGTGCGGCGCTGTCTCACGCCAAGCAATTCCAAAAAGTTGACAGCCCTGCCGAGAGGGCATATAAATAAACCGTTTAGTCATGAAAATATATTCATTCCAGAACATTTTGTGATGAATGATTTTCCATCATTTTTCCTACCCGGCGATCTCACATCCGGGACAATGGGCATAAATGATAAATAGACCAATCACACGCGCTGATAACATCAAGCGTGTTGTGTATAATATGAACAGACAATGTGATCATGGTGATTGTTTATGACCATGACTTAGGCCCTTCGCACTTGATTATTAGTTTCCTGTTAAAGATTTTGAAAAAGGGACGAGGTGACTTTTAATTATTAATTATCTTTTATTTTCTTTATTTAGTTATTACAAGTAACTATTGACTCGTTTTGACTAGAGCCGGCATTTAATTATTTCACAACAATATTTGATTTTATAAATAAGTGAAGGTGGGGTTGTACTCTTTGTTTATTCATCATTATTGTTGAAATTATTAAAGTCAGAAAATGGCAAGTAGAAGTAGCTGAAAGTTATTTTAAAGGAGAAAATTAGAATTAAAAATAAAATGATTAATTATTTTGAGATTTTCAAATTTGGACGCGGGCGGTAAACAGGAAACTAATAATCAAGTGCGAATGGCCTAATCTCTTCTGACTGCTGTGCGTACACTGTCCGCACAGCTCAGACTAATACGGAAGTATTAAAAATTAACTTTACGTCACATTAGAAATTGACACCAAATATAAATTGGCATAGGCCTTTATCATGTATGCACAACCTACATCTATCTATTAAATTCTAAAGAAATAGAACTGACCCGTTTTTAGTGAGCTCGTATTTGCATGTCACAGTTGACCGTCAAAATTGCAATTTTGCTCAATTTTCACGACTTGGATTTATCAGTTACATTGGCTCATGCATCACTCCAGTGATGTTTTAAATTCTACACAACCTATGGTGATGAAGGAACAACCAGGGCTAGTTCAACATCATGACAATAACTAAGCCCAATTGCCATTGTAACTTTTATTTTGGGACACATTGACCTCTGACATATCGTGGAAATTGCTATTTATTAATTGATTTTAATTTATTATTTTAAAAATGCTATATCAATTTAGTATCATTAAAAATATTTTATTTAAATAATATTGTTTTTTGGGGGTTGTTTCTTTCATTCTAGTTAAACATTTTAGATTATATTTTGTATGCACAAAAACTATTTTTTCTGAATTTTCCCAATAGGTCAGAGGGCAAAGTGTCCCAAAAACTCCCACAATTCATTGCAAACTTCCAATGCCGATTAGACTTGGACATGTGGACCTGTAATATGTCTATTATCAAAGCTGTGCTTGTTAAGGTGTGTGGTCTGTGCGTACAGTTCATTTTTATTATCTTTGTGTGCATGCCTTGTCCGAGCTGTGCGCCGAGCGTACACGACATTACAAGTGTAAACACAGAAAAGATGAACAATCATACCGATTGGTTATGCTCTTGACAACAAGACTGCGATGACTCAAGTTGGCTCTCAAGCTATTCATGATTGTGAATTGAATATTGCCTAGGCTGATCAGTCTACATGTATGTACATGAAGTATCGGCATGAATCTTTGAACTAGAAATAAAACTGCCTTTCCGATGTATTTAGCTTTATATCTTGTTAAGTTGTCATGTCGAGATTATAATAAAAAGTTGTTCCACTTCAAGCAATATTTACAATGTACAAATATTTATACAAAATATTATTTACAATGTACAAATATATACAAAATATTATTTACAATGTACATTAAGCACAGTAAGACAATTATTTTATAGTACATGTACATCAATTCATATTTAAGACAGTCTTCCTTATTATGTATCTAACTGTGATACACACAAAAAAAATTCCCTTTATTTGGTACATATTAACACCAACAACTTGCATAATATGTATACACAAAATGAGCGTGCACAGCACCCTCTTTCAGTTGAAAAGAAATCGTGAAATTTCGGCCTTTTTTAAAAATGACAAAACTTTGCAGGGGCATAACATCTTGCGCCATTATCATCCCAACCTTTTGAAGTGACCGCCAATTATGACCATTTGATATTTAATACCACTTATTTAATACGCAAGCGCAAGGTAGAAAAGGAGAAATATTGTACAATGTAGCACTAAAATAATGTACCCTGTTACTGAAGGAGCAAAGTTTAACAAGCCATAACTTTGCTTCTGGAGATCGTTTGACGTCAGATGATATCATTGTAAAGCTTATGATATATATTTTCTAAACATGGAAGAAAACATAATTGACCAGGGGCCGACTTCACAAGCATTTCGACGTGGATGGTCAGTTGGTCACATTTTATAAGAAAATTCACCTTTTTTTGAAGTATCAAATAGTTACATCACATAAACCAAGTTGTGATCTTGATGGCGCATAAAAACAGCAAATCCAATGTTTCGGATAAAAAGCGCCCTAGTGCAAACTTCAAAGCATCATAATGGGCCACGCCAATGAGATCCCAAGTCAGAACAAGTTTGAAATTAAAGACCTCCATGGCAAGTTTCATATTCCAGCACAAACTTTTTGGGATTTTGATGGCGCACAGAGTTAATAGAGGTTAAAGGTCAAAATTCCGTAAAGTCACCTGCCTCACAGAATATTTAGCTTTTTTTTTTTTATCAAAGCACACATAGTTCTGTCAATGAATGCAAAAATTAGCTTGGGATCTCTTGATCTTCATATTTTTTTGAAAATTGACTTGGCCTCATTGTGAAGGTCAATTTGACCTAAATTCCCTTAAAAACTGATGCGCAGCACAATGTGTGCTTTGTACTGCATCGCAACCATTTTTATTTTTCAACATCAAAGTTTACATGGGCAAGCCTTGAAATAAGCGGGCGCTGGGAGCAAATTAGCTCTCGTAAACCCATCAAATAATTGCTCCTGATCCTTGTACAATTCACATGAACCAGGAGCAATTTCCTACAACAAATTGCTCCTGGTTACAGTTTTACACTCTTGCAGTAGTGCTGGTATTACAATGTATATATGCATAAAATGATTACTATTTGAAAATTGCTCCTGTTTCTTCAGAAATTGGTTCTTGTAAAATCCCAGTGAACCAGCTCCTGGTTCCAGTCTGCATATTTGCAGGCTGGTAAGAATCCTGTTTCTGACCCTGCCATTTTAATATGGAATAACTCTTACCATATTTGAAAATAAACTTCTTTGTCGGATTTTGTCCAATTTCTTTTACAGATTTGTCACGTATGTCATTGATCTGTTGGTTTATTCCAAAATATGGTCACGAGGTCACATGAACAGGTGAGCATATGGAACATCAGAGGCAGCATGACTACCATATTCATTCCAATCAGCGCCCACCCAGGGTAAATTCAATTTGCTAAAGGGTACCATTAATGTTGAAGTGACAGATAGATGTTGATATAGTGAAATAGCTGGAGGACTACACATTCGGTGTAAACTTGCAATACATTTTCTACATCAGAAAAGCTACTAGAACATCTCAGGACCATTTTATAACATACATAAATTCATCTCTAATAATCGCCCCTCACAAAAAATTAGGTGAACCAGGTAAAAGGTAAAAAATAAGCGCCCACCCAAAATGACCTTAAGCTCCCTGGGCGCTTTATATTGAAATGAATATGGTACATGTACTGACATTATGACATAGGGTGGTGTGGGTTTGGGACAGGGTTGTACATGTACATTGTAGCTACACTGGGCGGTGGCGGGCAGCCTTGCCCGGCACTCAAGTTATTAATTTTAGCCCAAATACCCAGCATACCAATCTCAAATCTTTCAAAATCAATAAACAAACAATCAACTGGTATAAAAATTAGCAATTTTTATCAAAATTTCAATTTTTTTACCATTTCATATAAATTTTACCCGGCACTAAAGTTTGCCTAGCTATGGTTTGGGATTTTGTTTTGCTACATTAGTGGAACCTTTTTTTATATATCATCTTTAAAATTGAAAGGATACAAATTTTGATTGGCTCCTGTTTTTTCTATGCCCCCTGTTAGTTTCATGAGTGTCGGCGGTCACAGTGGGGTCACATTATCCTCGCATAGATAGTTCTATCATGTTTCAATGTTGGATTGAACTGTAAACATGGTTCGTTTTGAACAATTCCAGTGCAAAATGATGTTGATCTACTCACATTTTCAGTGACGTTTCACCACTATACTAGTGGTTTCTTCAGACTGCAACTCATCACATCTTGACTGCTTCCTTTTATAGTCAACAGTAGCTGTTTAGGGCGTGATAGAACAATTTAACATTTTGGCCCCCATTATGAACTTCGACCCGAATTCACCCAATGTGGGAATCATAGGGGGCATAGAAATATGGAACATATTATAGTTTTATCCGTTCAGGTGCAAGGATGCCTAAAATCATTGGTGCCACTTAGCAAGACAAAATGATAACCCTACTATCTCCACAGAGCACCCTTACAAGCTGAATTCATAGCTAGGGATCATGTTAGGATGTAGCACAGGTAATTAATATATATTTCTGTATCAGGCAAATCTTTTAAATATGCCATATTAGTCCAGTGGCAAACTAAGGTAGGTTGGTTTTGCCAGTTATAGTCCAATACATTCCTGTAACAATCATGCAAATAATGTTAAATTTGCTGCATTTGGCAGAGTTGCAGTACTTATAGCGCTAATCATTATAGACCATGGAGGCATTTCAACAGCACCCTTATTTGGTGGGTAACGGTCATTGAACTTTAGAGGTCAAGTTCAAAATTGGTGTAACATACAAGCAATGTGTTCCTTAAGTCATAATGATACAGAAAAAGTATAGTTTGACCTATCTACGATGTACAGTTATGGAGTTACGAGCAACAATGGAAAATTTTCCCAAATTATTGGGTCTTTTCAACATAATACTTGGTTGCCAAATTGTTGTTAACTGGATAAGAAAGCACACAAGATGGTTAAAACTATTCTTTTTCTGGTTTCAATTACGCCCCCTACGTGGGCAAAATTTGAAAAAAAATGTCATCACAATGTTACTCTTTTGCCCATAACTCCATAACCATATAGCAATAACAAAATACATTTTTTCTGATTCCTTATAACCAGAGGATGCAGGATGATGATGGTATGAAGTTTAAACAGGTCTGAGTAATTTTGAACTTGACCATCTCTGCAAAGTTCAATGACTTATTCTACTAAAATGAGGGTACCGTTAAACTATCTCCATAGCCTAGATTAATTAACGCTACAAGTACTACTCATTTGCAAAATATGACAGCTTTAACATGATTTTAGTGCATGTAAACGGAAATCAATTGCACTATCAAAGATTTTTGTTTGTTGATTGTTCTATGGGCGAGGAGTAAAATTGTTGCCCCTGGGAAATTTGAGATATCAGAGGTCAAAGTTTATACAGGGGTCAAAATTAAGCTTTTTCCAAATTTGTTCGAACCTATAAAGGATTTATCATTGTGGAGTCATGAACAAAAAGATTTGAAGATTAAATAAAGTACTGCAATGGGGTTAGAATAGAATAAAGCTCCAATTATGATGAAAATGGTCTCAAATAGTTGGCACAGTTATCTCACACTAATAAAAATTAGTTTGAACCACAGTAATATGACTTGTTGCCTAACACAGCAAAATCTGCCAATTGAGTCCCATTGATGTTAACCTACTGGTATTTCCCATAATGGGTACTTATAGTTTGATCAGCTCAGCCTTATAACATCGCAGATTGATATCAATATATTTAATTTGCAGGATTGTCTTGTGACATCTCACCAGAAGTATTACAAAACATTAATTGATGTCTTATTTCATCTACTTTCTTTTTACACGCAAAATATCAAGGCATATCAACTATATCGCTCTAAACGAAGGTCTACTTTTCGGCGTAGTGGTAAAAGTCTAATAATTCCTGCCGATTACTAACTGATCAAAGTATAGGTAACGAGTCATTAAAATTGGTTTAAAGGGGGTCTCCGGCAATCCAAACATTATGCCTTATATGTTAGAAAAATAATTATTAAGCACAAATCACATGGTTTTATTAAAAACAAGCTCATATTGACCATTAAAACTAATAAAAACAGTCGGCTCTCAACACGCGATATTCAAAATTCCCGCGCCAAAATTGTCTAAGTGCAATGACGTAATGGTTATTTGTGCTCAATTGTCGCCAGCCTTCATTGTATTACTGGGACGACATTGCACTGGACAATTTAGGCGCCCAGGAATTTTGAAAATTGTGTGTTGAAAGATGGGATCTTTTTATTCGTTTTTATGGTCACTATGAGTTTGTTTCAAATAAAACCATGTGATTCGTGCTTGATAATTGTTTTTCAAACATATAAGGCATAATGTTGTGATTACCATAGTCATCCTTTAACTATTCTTTATTAGATTGTAACGGACATGCCAAATTTGAAAAAAAATTCATTAAAATTGTAGCATCTCATCTCTGGTAGCTTCTGTGGCTCTTCACATCCAACATTTGACCTTTTGGCTTTATAACTCCAAAACAAGAAGTCCAACTAAATATTTTATGAATTTTTATTATTAGATGAACATATTAGTATGCATGCAGTTTTGATTTTTGACACCTGCATAAACTTTGGCAGGGAAATCTTGAATTGGCCATGGATTTACACTCCCATAACCAAACTTTGTACCACCTATACATGTAGAATAATAATCAGCGACGAAAAACACTATAATTGGCAAAACTATTTAACCTGATAAATCAATAGTTTGCAACTGGACTATATGTGATGTAATCAAACAAAATCAGTCTAAAGTAGGCCCATGTCAATTTTGGGATTACATTTTCATTTTTAGCGTAATCAAGACCCAAAATTAGTAAAACCCCAATAATAATAAGACCTTTGGTTACAAACCGGTTTTTAAAAAAGAACATATGTAGAAAATCCATTTTAAAGTTAGAGTACTTTAATTTTAGCACATACTTTTAAATGCATAGCCAACTAAGCAACGATACCTTTGTTTTAATATATGGCTACAAATTTCGGCATAGGGAAATGCTAAATCCCAACTTCATTTGGAATAATTTTGCAATTTCTGACAATTATCTAAGTTTGAGGGGTAAAAAAAGTAACTTTTATAACATTTTACCTTCGGCAATTCAATCAAAAAATATTTTCATAAGAAATAAGAATGTTTTTTTTTTTAAGTCCATTTTAAATTTTTCACCCCTACACATGTTATTTGGCCCATTTTCCAAAACTAATATTGCCAAGTTCAGACTGATTTTGCTTGATCGCATCACATAGTTTACAGAGATGAACAGTAGGCCCTACTATTTGCTGTCGTAGTGCACGCTAGTAACCAATCATAATCTCATTATTATAAGCCATAGACCTACATGCGATCCAATCATTTCCATTTATTTGAAAAAACATTTGGATTGTGTGCTACCATATTTGCAAAGATTGTGATTCAAAATTCTGTTATTGGTCATCCTGTTTTAGTCCGATCAATTTTTGGAAAGGTAAATCATAAAAATTGTTTATTTTTGAGGAAATTTGCATGCAAGTTTGTAAAGTGAAGACATGAAAGTGACGGTTATGATTGAGGTTAATAACTTTGCATCGGTAATATGTCGGGCATTGTGAAAAATCTAAATATTTTGCTTTGGACCTCGGAATATCCTTCGGTTCCATAGGCAAAATGCCCTCAAAATACCGATGCGCAGGATGTTACTCAGGATGTATCAAAATATTTGGTACGCATCATTTTTGGTGTTTATTGACAAGCTTGCTTCTTCATTATTCAACATTAGATCATCTTGAAATCCACAGGATTTATAGTTTTATAAACTTTCATACCATTCATCTATGAAGAAGCTAGCTCCTGGGTTGCATTTTGTTCGTAATCGTAGCCTTGTCCGTAATCACTGGAAACTGGTGGGTACCAATCATTTTGATACACCCTGTAGTTCAAACGTAGAATCATACACATATTCCAAATTATGATATGCCATAAGCTTTGTGTTGTGATCATTTCGATCAGTGGTTTGTAACAAAGAAAGCGTGAGCCAGTTGACATAGCAACGATCATATATATTCTAACGTGCACTACGACAGCTAATAGGCTATGGAAGCTTTTAGTGAAATTTTTTCAATTGCCATAAAATACATATTTTCTTAAAGCCATGTTTTAGCTCCGTATTGAAACTTGGTCCAACATTAAGGAAGCTTTCATGAAACTTCTTAAACCAAAATGCAAGCATATTAAATGATCACACGTTATAATTACATGTAATTATAATATTTCAACCATCTTAAGGGATGGGGTATGAACGTTTGGACAGTATGTTTGTGGGACATTGGAGCACATCAGACATAATTATCGAACTGCATTCTGAATAATAAAGAATGTCCTTCTGATATCAAATAATGTTGATTTTTTGAAATTCGCAATGTAATACACATTTTATGGCAAATGATTAAAAATTTATATTTTGATATTTCACAGTACTCGAATTAAACTTTATAAACCTGATGATTTATATTTAAAGTGTATGTAGGTGGGATGAAAGATATGGATTTTTACCCCAAAACACCAAAATTAGGTCTTTTGGGGAATAAAATCCATATCTTCAATATAAAAGATCAAAATTTTCAATTGATCGTCGGCTTATCATCCCAGCTATATACACTTTAAGAATATATCATTAGATTTACAAACTTTACTTTGAGGACTGTTATAAATCAAAAATGTGAAAAATATCAAATTTTAATAATTTGTCATGAAATTTGTATTATATCGTGAATTTGAAAAAATGATTTGATATTAGAGAGACATTCTTCGTATTCAGAATGCAATTTGATATGTCTGATGTGCTCTCATGTCCCACAAAAATACTGTCGAAACACCTAAAACGCTCATTCTAGATCCCTTAAGAGATAGATAATTTATACGATGAATCGACTAAAGATGTATGAATTATAGTTAATTTCACAAGGAGGCTTGCCCGATCAACAGCCAAATTGTCACATTCAAAATGTCACATTCACAATTGATATTTTGTTTCCAATCCACAACATAATTTGATGTAGAAGTAGTGATGTATCAAGTTCAATTACAGCAGCCATAGGTTTACATACAATTATTTAAAGAATTACCCTGTTAAAATTGTTCATCTGTATTGCACCATAGACTATCAAAAACAGGGATAAACACATGTGTCATAATTCTATAGAAATTTCACATTATGCAGAATCCATGCATGTTTCACTTGCACCCACAAGATCAATGTTTTTGACAAGAGCTGTAAACAGGTGATAGGTACAGCCTGCCTATATAGCGAGGGGCAATATATTTAAAAATGAGTGTAAACATATTGCTATGTTAAATAACCATGTTACATCACTACTTCCAAGTGGTCATTATTATCAATGAGTTGTTATGGTTACAATAAAAGTTAAAAGGGTGTTAACAGTATCTAAGGTGGCAAAATCTGCAGACTTTGTGAGCATAATTTAGTAGCAAAAATTGATATTCATGTCTGACATACATAGTCTAAGAAAACGATTTTGGAGAGTTAGCAACTCAATTTTACTCATAACCAAGGCAGGTCAGTTGAAAGTGATTTTGTAGAAGCTTTGATGTAAGAATCGTTGATGATAGCACCAAAGAAGTCAAGGTGTCAGTAATGATTTGATCTTTCTGTGCAGACTCCCTAAATGTAGATATTGATGTAGAGCAGTAATTCAGTATGTAGAGCAGAATAACCCTAAGCTATTCTTGGAGCCATGCATATGGTAGATGTGAGTTGCTCAATGAAGATCTGCAATAAAACATATTTTTCACTGTGATAATAACATTGTTGATGCCATTGACACATAAAATAAAGCAAAATGTTCAAAAGTTACATGATTTCTTTTAATATTGTCCTAACTCTTGTTGTTGATTCTGTGTTCCACAATGGGTAACTCAGCTTGATAATGGGGTTTGCATGAATATGATGTCACAGGATAATGTGCATTCATAATAGAAAATGTCTACATTATACTTGATGCATGTATGGCGCTCACAGATGATGTGGAGGGCGTGTAGAGCGCTCATGACAATGCAGCACAGAAGAGATCAAATTGAAACGCTGCCGGCTCCAAATTCAAGTGTAGAGTAACCCATTTCAATTGTTGTGACGGGTAATAAAGGGGACAATGGGTAAAATATATTGAAATGATATTCAGGTAGGCCTTTGTGCACCTTTACAACAGAACCCTAATCAAAAGTTGCAAAAATGTACAAGATGGATGAATAAAACAGCTTCACATTATACACCACGGTGGTGGAGTGGGACGAGTATAAGAGAAAGTAAAGAACGCAAAAATATACTTTGGGGATGATTGACAGGGTTTAATCACTGAACCTTGTGATCATGATCTCAAGATGTATTATATATGCCAATTGCAGTCAATATCTCTGTTTAGCTTTTATCAATTTTGAAAATCCTACTACAGTGTATTGTTGAATTTTACATTCTTCATCCTTTGGACATCACTGATTATTCTAAAATTGATTACTGGGGACATATTACCTTTATCGATGGGTATGTTAATACAATTATTGCAACCATTGCAGATTTATGAATATCAAAGCTGGGAGTCAGTGACAGTCAGATGCTATAAAGGGGTAAATCAATTTCTTGCAAATTGCATCTCTTTACTTTCTATGATGCTTCCAATTCCATCCATGTCAGAATCTTTCCTGCAATAAAGAAGAAAAAAAAACAATAGTTGATCAGGGGTAGCATTAAGGCCCGAAAGTCCTGGGTTGTTTTCCCGTGTTTTTCACTCCCGAGCTTTAACTTTAGCTGTCGTTTTCCCTGTAACAAATCGAATAGCCCATTAAGCAAATACCGCTAGCGAGTAGCGACCAATCACACTAGCACGCAATCATGCGATGTCCAAATATGGTGGCCAGCGTCTGCGTAAATGGTTCGAATGCGTAACACGTCACGTGATCATTGTAGAGCGTACTTTTAGCTACGTCACAAGACGCGGTCATTATACTTTTTCAATGACCTGCATTTGCATCCGCGTATTTAAAATTTGTTATCTGTGATTGGATCGCACTTGCTGCGTATATTAATGAGGTTATGATATTATTAATGATATTGCTCCGTTATATTTATCTGAACTCCTTTTACATTATGTTCCCACCCGTACGCTTCGATCTGGAAACATGCAACTTCTTCAAGAAAGAAAATCCAACCGCACATGGGGTGACAGATCATTTGCAACCGCAGCTCCACGTCTATGGAATGAACTGCCTATTTATATCAGAACTGCTAAAAATGTAACTGTGTTTAAAAAGTTGTTAAAAACTCATCTTATGTCAGAGACATTCTGTAATTCTTAAGTTATGTTTCTTAATTTAGTTCCAGTTTTCTTTGTCTTGTTAGTTTTTGTTTGTTTGTTTTGTTTTAGTGCCTTGAGCGCTCTTAATTGAGTGGATATGTGCCTTGTCGCTATTATTATTATTATTATTATTATTATGAATGAATATCCTTAGCCCTGGCGCCACAATCCCTAGCTACACCACTGAGTGATTTAGCTCAGAGAGTGATTCGACCAATCGCATTTAAAATCTAGACAGCAAGGCCTAGCATGTTGCACACAAACAAGTTCCAGGCATGGCAAATTTTACAGCCAACATGTATGTGCACAGGTGGTATGCATTCTCTAAATTCAGTAAATTTCCATCGTCAACCGTTTAATTGAATGGGATTATTTTGAAATAATAAAATGCTTGAAATAAAAACGTTAATGACTGCGCATCAGTTGTATTGAAGTAGGGATGACCAATGAACCATCAACTTGATTAGAACACTCCCATAGACATGCAGGGAGCTCAACTGTGCACTGCTTGCACAGACATTTCTAAATTGAGCTCATTCATTTATTTTTCATAATTTTTCTGTAAAAATTGGGGATGTTAATGCCAATTATGTTTTGTAACTATCTTGCAAATTACAGCAACATAACTTATTTCATTTTCCTGTAAGTGCGAGTCAAAATTGGTCCATCGCCACAGTGCGCTTAATTGCCAGTGGCTGAGTTCAGCACTGCTCAAGAATGGCACAAAATATTCATGTCAATAAGATCAGGTGAACAACGTGGCCTACTGAGCTGTAATTTGGCAGAGTTGCCAGTAATACCTCTATCATACCCTCTGTAAAAAGGTTAAAAAATTGAACAAGTAGATCTCGAGTTACAAATTAAATCACCAGCTTCCTTTGGAATTTCCATACTCCTTTCGAATCATGCTAAGAAGACACCTTTCTGAACATAAATGTGAAGTTTCATGCTCATTCGATGTATTGTTCACCTGATTTCAACCCTAAACGTTTTCTTATATTTACATGTAGGCCTATACCATCTACAACTTGCTGCTGGCTATACCTTGTTTAGAACTTTCAAAAGAAGTACCTGAATGTGCAACCATAACTGTTTCAAAATAGCCCGCGAAAGTCATGCAGCTAACTTCGAGGTCATGCATTGAATTGTATTAAATAAGGAATACTACGGGAACCAGCACCTTTTGTTAGAAGTCACACATGAGCATAATGAGTGAAGTGGATAACCGCTATTGTTGTGAATGAGTCAATGACCTTCAATGACACTTAAGATTTTCTTTGCATACACCTACTCATTGGTCATATTAAACCCAATAACATTGAAATATTTGGTTGTGAAAAAAAAAGTTCACCTGTACTTAGTGCAATTTTGATTTTTGTGCCATATCGGCCATCTTGGATGATTTTTGCCAAATGTTCTCTAAATGCATGATTTCAATGCCTCGGTTTGAAAAAAAAATTTATTCCATTGACTAGTAAAGTGCCATTTCATAAGAAACCCTTTGATACTTTCACAATATGCTTGTTTCATGTTTGCATATTATGTTAAAATAAAGAAATATATAAAGGTAAATATATGCTTATGCCAATTTTGCTCCCAATTGCTATTTTTGGACCTTGTCATTTCATTTCGTTCCAATGACCGGTCAGAATGGGAAACTTTGAAAATTCATAATTCGAAAAGTGTTTGACCGATTTTGACCATTTAACCACCAAAATACTTCTATTGATGAGTTCTATCCAGAAAACGATCTTTTGTAGCAATAGGGGCAACATGAAATTTTGATGGTTATACCTAATTGAAGGTATTGTGAAATATCTCAACATTGTGCTTTGGAACCGAGGAATATCCCGATGTGGGCAGCACCGAGGGATATTCCGAGGTCCAAAGCACAATGTTTAGATATTTCACAATACCCAAAAAATATCTGATGCAATCATAACCGTCACCGCGTCACCTTTCACTTTTTTAATTGAATTTACGTCACATTTTCTTCATTTGAAACAAAACACAATTTTAACTGTATCTTTAGTTTTCTCTATCAAAAATCGAAGTAAGGAAATACATCTAGCGACCAATCACACTAGCTCACAATCATGTAAAATACGGCGGCAAGCGTCTGCGTAAATTATTCGAATGCATAAAACGTCACACAACACGTTCAGGCTAAAAAATTATTTTTGCATTAATTTTTCTTAGGCGCATCCATGTCAACTGAAAAGGCAAATTCATTTTTTATTTTTTCAGTCTTTTTTGCCGTAAAATCATGAAATTCTGAGACAAATTTGGAAGTTACTTGATACGTCACTCGCTTTTAGGTAAAAAGTAAATTTTATTGTTCTTTGTTTGTGTAAATCAACCACAATTTCATGCTGTGTACTTTTGAACAGTGAACACTCGAAAATGACTGAATCGATTCTCGTAATTAGACAATAATAACTTTGCACCATCTATTTTGAGGTCATTGTGTGAAATCAGAGGGTTTTGTTTTAGGCTGAGGTATTTTTCCGAAGGAGCGGTAGCTCCCTCGGAAAAATACCGAGACCCAAAACAAAACCCGACCTCAGAAGCTACCAATCTCAGAAGCGTGACGGCATCGCGTAGGCGTGTGCGTTGCCATAATGCGTAGCTTAATACACGCACGCGCGCGCAGAAGTCATTGTTGCGCTTTCGGAGTCATTGTGAGTTATTAATGACCTCCCAATTGGTGCACGGTCAGGCAATCAATTTCTTTTGATTAGATTACAGGCTTTGCATATATTACAATCATGCGCGTATTTTGGGGGGGCTTTGGGGCGCCAGCCCCGGGGTCAAAGTAGGGGCGGCAAAACGAAGGGCGGCGGAAGAAGGGCGGCAAAAACAGGGGCGGCAAAAATGAAGGGGGCGGCAAAACAAATTAGCAAATGAAAAAGAATAAAAAGGGGGCAAAAAATTGAAAAAGCATAAGAAATTTTTAAAAGAATGTTGCTTTTTTTTTTTTTTTTTGCTCTTCACCTTTTCAAACGACCGTGAAAAAAATTGGGTCAAACCTTTTCGGGCTGTTATTAAGGAAGGGCGGCCAAATTGTTTCTTCTTCAGCCCCCCTGGGTTGGGGCGGCCACGGTACGCCACTGACAATGTATATGAGGTTATGAATGATTCTCGTAACATCAATTTCTTTCATTAAATCATACAGTAAGTGAAGCGATGGTTTTTGATTCTTGCAAACTGGCACAAAATCTAGGCCCTGATGATGAAGACAATCAAACAATGCATGTACGTAAAAGATGATCATCTCTTTTAGTTTGAATATTCGGTTCCACAACAATAAAAATTTTCATTCAAATACAACTTTAAAATGAAATTGCAATTATTGACCTGACATGCTGAGCAGAAATCGTCCACATTATCCAGGATGATGATCATGATGATCTGCTATAGTATCAGTATCATGAATAATTGTCATGATCATGATTCAGGTGCTAATTGATTGATGATGTACATGCCGGTTTGAACTTGATCGCACTTCTTGTATTTTTTTATATTTTGTCCGATATTGCACGGATTAATTATAAAACATTCAGAAATGAACGTTTAAAACATAAAAGCCATGATCATGAATCATGAAATACAGCAAATGTATTTTTGGGTGGCGTGGTCAGCGGCATGGCTTCCGAATTTAGCACTCTTTTTGTGTCACGATGTTTACAAAAACTTGCCCACTCAAAATTCAAGATCAACATCCCTTCCTTGCAGTTTCAAGAGCTTACCGTAATGCAAACAGGTTTCCAGAATACAATGACCTGATTTATAGAAATCATAAACCATTCTGAGACCCTATTTTTGCATGAAATTCATCCATTCATCGGCGAAAGCAGGTCAAATGTCTCAAGTGTCTGTCACATTTGTTTACATGCAACTTGATGGCGCTAAGCCAGTACGGTCTTACGGTCAGTGATCGCTTCATCGGGGAGAAGACACGAGTTCACCAAGACACTCGATTTTATTTGGCTGCGGTGGTACACCGGAGTTGACTCAGGGTCTACACCGAGGTCAACTTATGGATATCCCATATACGATATTTCCACGGTGTACCTCTATCGGAGTAGCTTTGAAGTAGCTCTGTTGTTGTCTACCTTGGAGACAACTACGGGGTGCATCCAGAGTTGGCTTCTAGACAGACAATGGATGGAGTAACAGCGAAGTAGCTCTGATATGGTGTATCCACTATGGGGTTTGCTAAGGTGTAGCTACTTCGGAGTAGCTTCAGAGTAGCTCTATTAAGGTGTACCTTCAGGGCTACACCAGGTGTAGCCGCGAAGGTAATCTGCCGCGGTGGTAAGCCGTGAATGAGAATCTGGATGTGTATCTACCAAAAGGTAATTACCTCCTTTTATGAAAATGACCAGTGTTCCTAAACGGTTAATCGTATGCTAAATTTGGAATATGCAGTTATGGAGTATTGTAGCTATCCATTGATATGCAACACGATATGATTATGTCACAAATAATTTGAGATACAGATGCTTGCAAAAACTTTCCAAACTTTTGTTGAAGAGTTTGTAACAATAATATCACGTGTAAAATTAATAAGTGCAATAACGTCAACACTGCTTTGATTAACCATTTTTAGCTATTATTAATTTTGTCAGCTATAAAGCAAAACACTTCACAAGATTCCACATGTAAAAATTAAATTTTATTGGTCAAAACTGAACAAAAATCACAAAAAAATGGCATTTATACCCATAAATTAAATGTTTTGAATTATGCGATAATTTTGTTCACATATTTTAAATATCCATGTAACATGCGTTCTGATTTCACACCACCAATAGTGTTATATGGTTGTGCGCCCTTGAATTTCATTTCTGAGAAAAACCCATACATTACCAAATTAAGCATTACAATGAGCAGAAATTTGCATAATTTTAGCCAAATTTGGATCGATCATGATTAGTAATAATTATTTTCTGCCAGTTTACCACAGATGATTTTTAAGCAGCCTTTTCTATACAGAAACACTGACACGATTTTGCCTGTAAATAAGGTAGTTCCCAGACATCGTAGACTTCGAGGGCCAGTCGTAAAAAATAATGACGGTCAACCTATATTTTTACCCACCCAGAGGGTTCAGGCCGGCTAGGGCTAATTTGAACCATCATAGCTGCCGCTAAGAACTGAGTTGCTCCTGCAAAGAAAAAATAACGTTTTCTGAAGATAAATTTAGTACATATCTCTATGGGGATTTATTTGGTGGTGTGAAATCTTCTGCACACCAAGTATGAAGTTTCTATTCCATTTAGTTTTCAAGAAATAGCTAGTGGCCGTTACCATGCAAACGGAATAGAACGCGCGGGATACAAATTTGGCAACATGGCAGGAAAGATTCTCCAGACTCTTCTAAACATTTTGGTATATGATTCGTCCATTTGAAACATCTGTCCTACGAAACCATTAAATAGAGCCCTTTTGGCTACATGGTCCCTATACTGTAATGATATGTAAAAAGTGTATGTAGCTGAGATGAAAATCCGACAATCAATTAAGAATTTTGACCTTTCATTTTGAAGATATACAATTTCCTTGACATTTGCCTTGTCCTTCAAATTTGTTGTCTCATAGGTGCTATCATCTTTTATAATTTCTTTATCATTTAAATCTGATTTCTTTGAATATTTTGTCTTGCTATTAAACAGACTAATACTGTATTTTGTACGTAGTTAGTATACACAATCAAATGTTAGCGACACTTTATAATAAATATATAAATTAATAAAGAAGATATTGTACTCATTTTTTAACAAACCTAAAACCTTAACCCTTTTACTTATACAAATTACATCCCCACAATATGAAGACCTGAACGCAAGACGACCGTAAGTCCACTTGGCCCCGCAACATGTATACACTAAAGTTGCGTATAGTTTCGTATAGTTTGGTAATGTTTTATACATCTTCAGGGGCCAAAACAAATCTTTCACAACCTTTCACGATGTTTTCACCCTAGCACTTGGTGAGACCCTAAGAAACCATAAGAAACTATACGTAAATTTAGTGTATACATGTTGAGGGGCCAAGTGGACTTACGGTCTTCTTGCGCTCAGGTCTTCATATGCAAGTAATCAGTACGACAGCAACTTAGCTCACTTCCGGTAATTTTTACCGGCGTGACCTCTGCTGTTACGTAACGCAATGTTGAAAATCAGGTGGCAAATACGGTTTTTAAGAAAACATAAAAAAATAGAATACACGAGTCGTTTCTCCCTTCATTTCCATATTGAGCCCATAGATAAGATATGAAACATGAGTATAAGGCAAAGAATAACGTTAACGTGTTAAAGTTGAATTATTGTGGAAAAAATGAATGCTTTTGGTGCGCGAAGTAGCCTAAAAAATGAGAGAAAATGCATGTCACGATCACTAAAATGGTTATATCTACAGCTTTGAGGAAACGCCGGTCTAATGCTTTTCTGTTATGATAAACATTAATTAACCAGAGCTTGTATTAAATTTTCAGCGAAAATGAGCGGTGGAATAACCTAGTCGTAGGTTGAAAAGTTGCGTTCTTTGAGCCCTCGTGTCGTAAGCGCACGTTGCAAGTGTCACGATGCTTCACGAAATGGATCCCAGCCGGCGCTGTCTATTATACCTGTTATATTGATCAATATAGCAATTAAAAACGTCTATTGTTATATATTTTATTAATGCAAAATACTCTATTGTGTAGTCGTCAAAGAAGGTAGTATCATCTCATTTAACTGAAGTACAAGCAGGAGTTTGAAAAGATTGTTGCTGAGTGAGATACTTGAACATGTTGAACGAGAAATAAGATAGCAAAATTATACCCTTTGCAAGAACAAGATGCGACGGCTTAGTGGACAGAGTGAAGGTCTGCAGTGCGAAAGGTTGAGAGTTCGATTCCCATGTTATTCTTCGAATTTTTCAGTCCGTTTTTCTTTCTTTCTTTCTCTCCCTTTTGTCTTTAATAATATAAGCCTAATGAATGTCAGCTTGAAGGCCCACTTTTTTCATGATTTATTTCTTGTTGCTAAGTATTTCATATTTAGGCCTAAAGCTACATGCGATTTGATATCTTTTAAAAAAATTCCATTTAAGTTCAGTAGCTTTCAATATGAAATCATTTCAAATAAAGCATGTCAAACTTAAGTAATTTTTTTAAAGTTCAAGATTATATATAGGCCTATCAAATAAAGGAACGTCAACACAGATTTTCAAGATTTTTTAATTGGACTAGACCCCTCCCCTATCGGCAACATATTTTGTGAGCTTTTATGCATACAAATTAAATCACGAGATGCACGAATTTCAAACCTAATATTTTGGCATATTTGTCATTTTTACACAATGTCCAACTTACATCTCGGATTACACCTAAATTGGAATCAGCCAAGTTCGTTTTCTAGGTAGAGCAACTCACTTAAATGTCTTATTTAATCCCCCGAACTTCCAAATATTAGGCCTAACCCCCGGTATTTACCACAAAGCCATACCAGTGACTTGATAGATACGGTAATAATAGCAATGTTATTCCCACTCATGGCTCACTCGTGTATTATATTAATGGAATGAATTAACCCCGTCCAAATAATGTAACACATACCTTTATGCTGACTTAAAAATTGTTTGAACGTTGGGAGTATTATTTTCAAGGTAAATAACCAACAATGGGCAATTGACAATGAAAGTTTCTTTGCAGGAAAAACATCGGCCGTACAATATATCGCGTGACAGTAGTCACGCACAAAGATAAACATTTCAACATGTTCAATATACGACTTAGAAAATACCCCAACCAAAATTCACGAAATTTTCAGGCAAGCTAACTTTAGTTATTCTATAACATGACACCCATTTTTGATTCCGGCGCTTTTTCTTGCTTGATGATATGAACATTTTTTGTTTTGTGTCATGCAATTTTTCTCATTTTTCCAGCTACTTTGGACATGTTCAAGCTTCTTTATTTTCCATTTAATTCAACTTTTACAAGTTATTTGTTGCTTTACACAAATGTTTGATATCTTATCTGTGGTCAGGGTACATAAATGGAGCAATATACGACCCGTGTCTTCCATTTCTGGAGCTATTTTGATAAAACGTGTTTGCCTGCTAAAATTTGAACATTGTGTTACGTAACTCGTGTTCACCAACCCGTATAAATTTTCTGTCGAACAAAAGAGGTCACGAAGTTGCCGTCGTACTGTAATAACTCCCGTCATTTAGCTGTTCGTGTTGTCATAACTGGTGTTGTTGGTACAACTAGGTATATCACCGACACGTCTGTTTGATTTGATATATGTTGCCCGCTTTGTCACAAATTGCAAAACGCTGGTACAAAAAAGAAATCAAGAGAAAAATATTCTTGAGAAAAATTAAAACGGGAATCTCACGGAGGACACATTAACTCGTCAGCAAGGATATCTCGAAACTACCAACTTGCGGGTTTGCGCTCATTTCGTGGTAGCAGGTCACATGTTGCCAATACGTATTGTGTAGTTAGTTTTACTTGTCGCTCTTCAAAAAAGGTCAATTGTTTCTTATTTCTGTAGAATATTATCTTGATTATAATACGCCTTTAGATTATAGTTTCTGAAAGACCGCTCCAAGCACTTAATTGTAATCTTATTATCTGAACCATGTCTTGAAAACTGATTTAATTCGTATAAATGTATAAATAATTTCTCTCTGTGTATCAAGTGGCGCTTTGTAGCGCTGCTGTGGTCTTCACATGAGTACGCCATCTCACTCGATCTGATGCCAAGTGCGTTGAACCTTGCATTCCCTGGTTAGAAACCAGCTTCACGTCATTAGTCCAAGATGTTGGTGGACGTCCTCTTCTTCGTTTGCCTTCCATAGCCCCTTGCAAAATCTGCTTTTCTACACCTCCATGTTTCCTGACAATATGGCCAAAGTACTTCAGCTTTCTCTCCATTATGCCGCTTCTGATGGTTAGACTTGTACCAATCTTGTCGAGGAATTTGTTCTCCTGTCTTTCCATGTCACTCGTAGAAGCCTCCTGTAATAACACCACATCTCAAAAGCATCTACTCTTTTCCTATCATTCTTGGTCATAGCCCAAGACTCGCATCCATAAGTGGCAATGGAAAACACAGTTGCACGAAGTAGGCGTACCTTGAGGTCAATGGATAGGCCTCTGCTTTTCCATATGCTTTACATGCCCTGCACAGTTGTCCTTGCAATAGCCAGTCTTCTCTTAATTTCATTTGTGCTGTCACCACTGTTGTTAATCATTGAACCCAGATATTCAAATTGCTTCACCTCCTCAATCTGCTGTCCATCTATCACAAACTCATCACTTTTCCGTTCTCTGTCTACAACCATTATTTTTGTCTTCTTTGTGTTCAGGTGAAGGTGTTTTTCTTCGCTGGCCTCTTTGATGCGCTTCAAAAGATCAATCAGCTCTACTCTGCTGCTACAAATAAGAGTGGTATCATCAGCGTACCTCAGGTTAGTAATTCTTGTACCGCCAAACTTCACTCCACCTTCAAACCCCTCCAAAGCTGTTCTCATTATGTCTTCAGAGTAGATGTTAAATAGGTTTGGTGATAGCACACAGCCCTGTCGTAAGCCTCTTCCAATCTTGAACCAATCTGTGTCTCCACTACTTGTTCTGACTGCCGATTCTTGGTCTTCATATAAGCAGCTGATCAGATCCACAAGATGACTTGGGAAACCCATCTTTTTCATAGTTTCCCACATCTGAGGGTGGCTAACACAGTCAACAGCTTTACTGTAATCTATGAAGCACATGTAAAGAGGAAGTCTATGCTCTCTGCATTTCTCAATCACATTCCTGATATTGACAATTTGGTCCCTAGTACCCCTTCCTTCACGAAATCCTGCCTGCTCATCAGATATTTCTTGCTCCATTTTGTTCTTCATTCTCTTGATGATGATCTTCAGAAGCACTTTACTTGCATGACAAATCAGGCTGATGGTCCGGTGATTGGCACACTCTTTCAAATTTCCCTTCTTTGGCAGTGGAATAAATACTGCCCTGCACCAGTCTCTCGGCCATTTCTTCTTTTTCCAGATGATACCACATAGACGCCACATTAGGTCTATCCCTTCTTTCCCAGTTGCCTTCCACAACTCAGAAGCTATATTATCAATGCCAGGCGACTTAGCATTTTTCATTTGTTCCATGGCAAGCTCAACTTCAGATCTCAATGGTGGAGGTTCTTCCTCACTCGTTTCACACTGTACATACACCTTGTCATCTTGTGCCTCAAACAGCTGGGAACTATACTGAACCCATCGCCTTTTGATGTCTACACTTTCGGTAAGAGTGTTACCTTTCTCATCATTTATAACATCCATCCTGGGGGGTCCACTTCTTAATTTACACTAAGGTAATAAAGGTATTTTGAGATAAAAACTGAGGATTCGCTGTCGGGAAAATACTGCAAATGTTAAGTAATATTATGATTCTTTATTTTCGATAAAAAAAACCACTTACCCGGTAAGTATGAGTGGTACAATGCCGCAAACACCAACCATGATGAAGACGAAATTGGGTTGAGTCTGAACAGTTGCCGTGTAAATATTATTGAGGAATAAAGGTGACAGAAGCGTTCCCAAGTTCAAAACACTTGCTTCAAATGCAAATATAAGTCCTACAAAATGATAACAGAAAGGTATTTTATATTTACTTTAAAATTTCAAAACAAACAACGTTGCTTTGATTTCGCATTTAATCAGAGGCATCCACTGTTATTTTTTAAAGTTTTTCGGTGGGCAAACGTAGGAATTTATTTTTGAATATGTGTCCCAAAATGAGAATCAGAAACTGTAGATTTACCGAAAATAACAAGTTACTGGATTTTTAAATTGGCATTTTAAGGAAATATGCGTCCAAAACTGAACATTAGCTGTAAAAACTTTACTTGTTGTTTTTAAAGGTAATAAATAAGTATGTAAACCAGTCAACTCTATTTTTACAGACATTATGTTTTTTACACTGTTGTATAGCCGTTTTAAAGCAGAATTCTTTATTGGTAAGCAAACAGAATTATTCTCTGAAAGAAGCCTTTAACAGCTACTTGCCGATATCATGCTTGTGTGTCATTGAAACCAAAACACAAAATCACAAATAACACGAAGAAATCTTGTGTTATCCGTCCTTTTGGTGAATCCCGTGTTAGAATATTTGGTAGGTGGATCCAAGAGCAATCCTGGAATGAGGTCTATGATGGCGAGGGCACTCAGGCTAAAACTGACGTTTTGTATTCTATCTTAAACAAAGGTATTGACATGCATTTACCAACTAAATCTATTAAAATTCATCAGTCAGATAGGCCATGGATAACATCCAACATAAAGGAACTTATCTCTAAACGTCAATCTGCTTTTGCAGAGAACGACACTTTGAATTGGCGTAAACTAAGAAATGAAGTCTAAAGAGAGATTGGTAAAGCTAAAGTGTCTTTCAATGAAAGAGTTAGAAAACTGCAAAAAACTGAGCCACGTAAACATCCAAATCCAGTGGCCCAGATGGCATCTCCTAAACTCATTAAAGAGTTTGCGTATGAACTGAGTGGTCCACTGACTAATTTGCTTAATTGTTCTTTCCGTGAAGGGGTGGTTCCGTGCCAGTGGATGTCTGCTATTGTAGTCTCTATTCCCAAGCAGTTCCCCGCTTCTGTTGACAAAATGCGACCAATATCGCTCACTGATATATTTGCCAAAATAGCGGAAGGCCTTATTGCCAAGTGGGTTGTTAATGACATTCAAGACAGTATTGATATCAATCAATTTGGTAATATTCATGGCGTCTCAACGGCTCATTATCTTCTCAACCTCACTCATTTTTTATTCCATGGTTCAGATAAGACAAACAATGTTGGAACAGTAGTCCTCACCTACTTTTCCAAGGCATTTGACTTAGTTAGTCATACTGTTGCCATTCAAAAGCTTATCGCCTTGGGGTTCAGGGGAGTATTGTCTCGGATTTGTAGTTTTTTGGACAACCGTCGCCAATGCGTTCGTTACAATCAAACTTTGTCCGCTTACCTTCCTCTTAACGCTGATGTTCCACGGGGAACAACATTTGGGCACCTAACCTTTCAGGCAGTCATCAATGACGCGGCTAGCGATTGCAGGTCACACTATTGGAAATATGTTGACGACCTCACCTTCGCTGAAAACCGTTCCTCTAGTGTGACTAGCAATTTGCAGGCAGATCTTGATGACTTCCTGAAGTGGTCGGTAGATAATCAACTCCAACTTAATCCTGTCAAGTGTCAAACTATGCAAATTTGTTTCAAGATAGATTCTCCTCCTCAGCCAGACTTGAAAATTGGTCCCACTCCTCTCTCTTTTGTGTCTTCTGCCAAAGTGTTGGGTATTTGGCTCCAGACTGACCTCAAATGGGATGGTCAAGTTGACCACATATGGAAGAATTCCAATATAAGGCTATTCATGCTTCATTCTCTAAAGAAGTTTGGGTTCAATACATCCGAGTTAGTGAAAGTTTAGAGAGGAATACTGGTTGAATATTCCGATGTCATTTGGCACTCCACTCTCACTTCCAAGCAGGCCATCAAGCTTGAGAACATCCAGAAAAGAGCTCTGGGAATTATCCTTGGGTCCAATTATGTGTCTTATGACAATGCTCTTGTTGTGTGTAATCTTGATTAAAGCTGTCTGATAGGAGGGAGCAACATTGCCTTAATTTTGCTCGTACATTGTCCAAGTGTGATCGGACCACCAAGTTGCTTCCTCCCAACAGAGGTCAAGCTCATGGCAGACAATTAAGAAACAATGCCAATCTCTCCCAACTCCGTGCCCGTACTGACAGGTTTGCTAGGAGTCCAGTTCCTTACTTTGTTAGGCTGCTAAACAGCAACCCATCATAATCCTGGTTCATCCCTTGCATTAATTTGCTGTGGATCCTGTTTCTTTTTGTTTCTGACCTCATTTGTTGTTTTTATTTATTTATTTATTTATTTATTTATTTATTTATTTATTTATTTATTTATTTATTTATGTATTTATTTATTTATTTATTTATTTATTTATTTATTTATTTATTTATATAATTTATTTAATCCAATTACTACACTGAAATTTCAGTGACTCGAGACAAGCGGTTCAGTTTATATGATAGAAAACGAAGTACATCCTAGCGGTACCTTATTTCTGATCATAAATAACAAACCGCTTGTCTTGGGTCACTGAAATTCCAGTGTAGTAATTGGATTCCTTGCCCCTATAATATACATAACTTTTGTTACCACTGTGTTATTAGTTTTTAAGAAAAATGCAAAAATAGACACAAATTTATCGAGGGGTGTAGTATCCCCTTAAGGCCAATAATACGTCATGCACATTAATTATATTAATCAATTCGGTGTTATAGACTGTATAAGGTATGTCCTTTCTGCCCCATGTGCATGATTTTTCCTCGGGAGGGGAAACGGCCAAAACTTTCGTTTTGATAACTTATTGGCCGTAACTCATGAACCACAAGACCTATTATTGGCCATAACTCAATAGCTTATGGAAATATAAATGGTTATGAAATATAGTTAAGCTTTTGGGATCTCTTTTATAGAACCCATACCATTCATCTTGTGTGTCAGCTTTATTTATCTCAATATTTAAGTGTAAACACCACTAGGCCATACCCCCTCCTTAAAACATAGCATACCATAATTTTTAGAATTTACATACTGTGTCTTACCATGTTCTTCTGGTGAAACCATCTTAGATAGAATTGTCTCGATAACTGGTTGTGTGAGTGCTCTAAGACTCCCTATTGCTGAAACTGTAGTTTAGTAACAAAATGAGTAAGAGGAGGAAATTATTGAGCTTCCCAGATACCAACTGATTCACGTCTATGACCAATTGATCTTGAGGGCGTCATCATCTTCCGATGACGTCATACCATCCAACAAGGGATCAATTGGCATATACCATTGAGAAAGGCAAAAGACAGGATTGCCGAAACTGTATGGAAAACGTGAGTTTTTTCTTGGAATTTTTACTATGAAAACTTTGAAATCTTCCCAGATACCAGTCTTTTGTGAACATCAGTGTCAGAACAGGAGGAGAGTTCATAAGAGCTATGTCGGGACCTGAGATATGATATAGCACCGCCACCATGACCACGGCCATAAAGTTTCTAGTACATTTCGATTTATAATTATTTTAATGTTCAACCCACCTTGCAAAACAAGTCACTGAAGTACATGAACATGAGTACAATGATATAATTATAGTTGTACTGTGAGAAATGTACGAGTACGAGTGAAATATTTTGTAACTATCCTCTTCAAGATCCGTTGACCCCCATTGTGATGAGATAGACGGCCTGATTCTATCAAGCATATGACCTCAACAATCACCATAAATAATAAAAATACATTTCGGGATATTGCAAGACGTGACATTTTCGTCCCACTCATCCCACATCATTACAAAATGTGCACATAGACATACTTCCCAGCAAACACAAAACGTTTTCGACATCATTCGCAAAAGGTTATAAAAGGTTGTCAGAAAACGTTTAAATGTCGGGTTATATAAAGGGTATATTAAGAGTATAAAACGTTTTCATAACCTTAAAAAACATTTTTTATAATCTACTGCTCAGCAAACAAAAATGTTTTACAGAAAATGTTTAAATGTCGGGTTATATATAGTGTATAAAAACGTTTTAATAACATTCTAAAAACATTCTTGAAAACTTGATACAAAACATTCTAAACAGAATGTTATTTTGTGGTTGAAAAAATATTTTGCGAAAAATGTTTGCCCAAAATATTTTCAATAACGTTTTAAAAACGTTTTCATGACCTTTATATAACCCGACATTTAAATGTTATTAAAAGGTTTTGAAAAAACATTTTAAGAACATTTTGTATTTGCTGGGTTCAAATATTTTAACATAATGTTATTTAAGTATTGACACAATATTTGGGAAAAATGTTTGCAACAATAGTTTATAATAACATTTTTTGAAAACATTTAAAAATGTTGTTGTATTGTGTTTTTCATACAAAACGTTTTAAAACGTTATCATGACCTTTATATAACCCGACATTTTAATGTTATTAAAACGTTTTAACCTAAACCAAAAGCCAAAATATAACTTATTTAAAACGTTTTTGTGTTTGCTGGGTTTAGTGCACCAAATCTATTGCATCAATTGTGTATAAACACTTGTAAACGTGAGGATATCTTAAACTAAGATATCATACATGGTCATAAGCACTTACCTACAAATAACAGTGAAGTTTGATTGACGAATGCTAGGAATAATCCATTTATTATAGCAAGTACCAGGCTGATTTGTAACACCCATAGGTCGGACATGCACAGAGAAAATCCCTTGGTACCAACAACCATAGCTGCAAAATAAGATGAAACAATTAAATAAAACAATTTCGCGGTTCTCGGGTTGCGTGTTCTTGGTTGTTGTGACAATTTTATTTGAATAATATTGACGGGCCGCTTTTATTTTAAGATGTTTCCATATCCTCGTCAGGTTCGTGTTCACCAACATTGTGCCCAATAGGAGAAATTGTAAAATGTTACCCTGCATGACCATGATGACCATTGACCTCAAATTACCTCCGCTTGAATTTTTAACATGTCCCCCTCCTCAGGTTCATGTCCATCCACATTTGAAACAAGGGCATTTTTTTGGGTGGACCGGCGAAAATTTCGTACACTAACTTGTGTTACCATCCTCAAGCAGGCACTCGCATTTATAACCTTCTTGAAAAGGGGATCCGTTTTGCTGACCACTGATAAAAAATTTTGTTGTTCATTGGTCTACGTATGAAACCTACAAATTGAAATTCTAACCCTAAACTGTGATTTGCTGGTTAATTGTGCCATTAGCGATTAGCCTGCCTACCCTTTTTTAGTAAAGGAGCCTGAAATTGGAACCCTAAACGAGGTTCGTGATGTCGGGTGTCCCTACTATATTCCTGTTCGAGGATGGCAACACATGTGTTTGAGTATCTCTCGAGATGGATTCGAATTAGACCCTGGGATGGATTCATTTTAGAAAAAATTGAACCTACCTAGAGCACTGGTGAAAAGTACCAGGGCCACGAATCCCGAAATCGTGACAGAAGACCAACAAAATGGCGGACCCAAGCCATATATAATCACCATAGTTACCGAGTTTGCATTCAAAATCTCGTCCAGAAATTCTACGATGAATATTAATGCGAGTCTCAATCGGCGGTATCCTGTGTTATATCTGAACACATCTAGAACATTTTGAAATCTTGACTTCTTTGAAGTCTTCGCTTCTTGCCGCCAACGATTTTTGTCAACAGTTTCCAAAAAACATCGCGGTAGGAAGATATATAGGAGACATATGAGAAGGCTAGCTAAAGTTAACCATAGCGCTGGTCCGAAGCCAGTCTTTTCGATCAAAAACCCGATGCACAATTGAGGAACGGCAACTCCTATTACAAATGTCCCATGCAAAATCGCCATGCGAAACATTCGTGCTTCTTTTGTTGTGACGTCTGCTATGTAACCCGCGCATCCGGCAATTATCATTCCGTATCCACCCGTCAACCCTGGGATGAAAGAACCGATGGGAAATACCCAAAGTGGTAAATTGAAATAAAAGATTATCAAGTAAGTTATAGACATTATGACATAGCCAAGTGCCGCCAATCCAAGAACAAGTCGACGCCCTACTTTATCACTACATGCTCCGAGTATTGGTGCCATGAATAATGACGGTAGATCTCCGCACAAGGTGATCACCATCTGCCACCAGGCAACATCAGCTTGAATCTCAGTCAATATGATGTAATGAGGGTGGCTAGTATTGCGAGGCCCACAGAAGTTACCGCCACCGCTTGAAAAGATGACACCTCTCGCATCAGCTAATATTTGACGAAGAATTTGAGGCTTGATGGTCAGAAAGATTCCTAACGCAAAACCTATCAAGACAGCAATTGGTTCCACGGTTACACGTCTTGAAGCAGCTCTCTTTACATCAGTAGAAGCGTATGGAGATATTGCTTCCGACTGTTGCTCTTCTATGACCTCGGTTTCTATCTTATTATCGCTTTCTTTCTCCATTGTCTCCAATGTCTGCAAGTATTAGAAAGAAAAAAGATTTATACCGGGATGATTACACAGAAAAGAAAAGGCACAAAGAAAAAGACATTGATCCACAAGCCTCAGCACACTTTAGGTGACACCGGAGATGGTTACTACACAATTTACATTTGATGCTTTATCAACTAGTGAAATGCTTCGTTTCTTCTTATGTTGTATCTGATGATACACTAGTAGTATGTTATCTATAAAGTCAAAAAATTGTAACAATTTACTCCATACGGGTAAATTGTTACACCATGCAGGGTAAGTTGTTACAGTATTATAAACATGTAATGTATCCATAATGTAGAACACCCAACAAACACAATAATGTTATTAATGGAAAAACATGAGCCGTATAATTGTTTATGAACATGATGTATCCATTAAGTTACCTGTGCCCTTGTAACTTTAATTCGTAAAGCACAACTATTCTAATCATATGACCAACAAGTTTAGTCAGAGTCTGTGTCCATGTCTATACACTATAAGTGAGACCACCCTTTGCAGTCCATGCATTGGACCCGCCCTTCACCAGGAGGAGATTTTAAGAAAAGGACGTCACATATCAAGCATCTATTGCATGACACCGGGGAAAGTTATTGCAGTGTAACAACTTACATGGTATGTATGTATAAAAATACACGTACCTTGGCCGTAGAGCATGATAATGAAAAGTCATAAACACATGTATACTCTATACTCACATAACAAAGTCGAACCTATTCACCCTAAGGGGCGCACCATTAGATTTCCAGGGGGGGGGGCATGGGAGTTTTTTTAAAAAAAATTCGCCCACTAGTGAGACGAAAAAAAAACTTCGCCCAATAGTGAGACGAAAAAAAAATGTTTTGCCTCACTGATGAGTTAAAAAAAATTCCCCCGCCCAACTTTGTATAAAGTATACATTAAAATTGAAAAATAAATACTTCTGCCTTCGGCGGCGAAAAAAATAAAATTCTGCCTGACCCAAAATCCCATGCCCCCCCCTGAGAATCTAATGGTGCGTCCCTAAGTGTTCAGAGTTATTACAAATCTATGTGAAAATTTACTTGGATGAGCTGCTTTCTTTTTTCTTTCCGTTTTGTTGTGTCCACTGGTATTACGCGCGTGGCGTAGTGTCAATCCCACTTGTTGAAAGTACACGTCTCATTAATGTCAATCAGAAAAGAAATTGGTTTGATTTAATTGACTTGTCATTATTTTTAATTACCTACAGCTCCATGAAAGTACAACCAAGTTCACTGATGCCATTAAATCTATGGTATTATGTTTAAATAATGTAAATCAGAATGCAAAAACGAATACAAATCTTGCAAAATTGCATAAAATGCACACAGCTGCCTACAATTTCATGATATTACAGTCTCTGAAAAATATAATAATCAGAAAAAATTATCATTTTGTACAACTCGATGAAAGTACATGGCTGGTTTACTGACATCAGGTTAAACGATATTATTTAAAAAAAATTTAATCATGAAATTGAAAAACATACAAACATTGTATTAAATTTTAAAATGTGATAAGACGGTAAAATCTGCAAGTTAAATGACGCAAAGGTGCATAAGTTGTAGGCAACTTGTATAAAATTCGGCAAAGTTACATACAAATTTCATTACAAATGATTGAACACACTGTTCACGAACTAAATGTCTATATGTGCTGAACTTTAAACACTAAGATGTTTAGTTCATAAACAGGGTGTTTATTTTCTACAAGCAATCCATATGATTTGATGTGTATATTATTTAGGAACGGCTATGTGTTTTAGTTTTGCGTTGAAACTGTTTGATTTAGTAATTACCTCTATACCTTTACTGTATAAACACCAAGACCAATTTAAAAAGCGTTACAAGTAAACATTATAATTGAAGTTTAGATATGTGTTTAAGTGCACCCCCTGATTACGCCTTTATTTAATATCAATGCGCATATGGCATCCCCTGCCAACGTTAGCCAGCTGATTTGCTCACAAGTTGAGCGAACATTTGCAGATGCAACACATACTCAGTTTTTAGCCTACATGTAATGTCACATTATTCTTCATTGACAGCAAGTACAAAAAATATCCGTCAAGTGTTTAGCTTTAATGCCCTTCGGAAGAGAGCGGTCTACAAGTGAGTGATAGTCACTAAAAGTTGCATTCGATTTACACAGGGAATGTTGCAGGCCATGCCGTGCCCTACTTACTTAAACACCAAAGTGTGGATATTTCCAAATATCTAAATTAGCTAAAAAATTTAGGACATGTTACAAAACTATATTTCCTAGAATTTCAGAGAGTGCAATAAATATTGGCCGGTTATTTTTCACACAGTGACGTTAACTAGGAAATACCCTATACCTTTAACATACACTGTTTGTAGAGGTCACACCTCAATGGTGAGAGCACTGTGTATTGTATATAGGAAAATGAACAGTAACTGCAGTATGACTGGAGAAAGACTCGTTTCTAACTACTGCAATTTTTATTGTTGATAGAAAGGGGACTAAAAAGTGTACTTTGTCACCAGAGAAAACAAAGTAGAAAACGCACGTAACCACCTGCGTGCTGGCATAACAGCTTGTAGACAGTGAGTCTCGAAGTGACCTTTTACATGTTTGTTTGGGGTGGGATTCGAAACCGAAACCCCTTCGTATGCCACGCGCTAATGTCGCCCATCAGTAGCTATTGGTGTTTCGCTGGCCCGGCCAGGGAATCCCTGAATATGTGTGACTTAGGGTGATTGCGTCATCACATCAGTGGATGTCAGCTGTAGTATGTTTCAGTACGCGGTATAGTTAGGATTAAGTATATATCATTAGATTTGTGAAGTAATTCACTCCGAGGACTGTTGAATGTCAAAAATTTCAATTTTTATATAATTTGCCATAAAGTTTGTATTATATCGCGAATTTCAAAAATTCAAAATTATTTTATATCATCAGGACATTCCTCATAATTATTCAGAATGCAATTTGACGTGTCTGATGTGCTCTCAGGTCCCACAAAAATACTGTGCTAAGGTGAATGACCGACTCCATAACGAATTATCACTAAATATCAACATGTATTGGTAAAATATGAATTTGAAAGATAGTTAATGATAAGTTATTGCATGGTGAAATTCAGTGATTGAGGTATTGTATACTGTTAATGTGAGTATATAAGACAAAAAGCAAGAAAAATATAATAATTACTTAAATAATCTGATTCTGATTATACAAACAACAAGAAAAAAATTGTTTATATTAATTTTTACACAACAGTAAACCCGAACTTAAAGGCCCGGTCACACTATGACGGACGATAAGTAACGAAAGGTGACGAACGTGAAAATCACAAAATGTTGACGGCAAAGCGACGACAAAAAGAGGAAAAACAAGATTTGGTGACGAGTGGGAATGACTTTTAGCGACAATACGACGGCAAGGGACGAAAGGCTGCGGCAGGAAACGGAGACTAGCGACCAAATCCGGACGTTGTCTGGGCGATGAGTGACGAAGTCTCGACGGAGCCCGACAACAAGTAATGAGGTCAGACGGCTGGCAGCGGATTTGCTTGCGGCAAGGAACGGCAGCTGACGGTGGATTGCGGTGATGATGACGTGATTCAGCAGCCGACATCAAAGCCTGTGTGTGTGCGGGTCGTATAGTCCCCTTTGACGTTCCCACTCTTCACAACGTTCTGATCACCCACTCAAAAATATCAATATCAATAATAATCAAAAATATTAACATCAATATCAACAATAATCAAAAATAGTAAAATCAATATCAATAATAATCCAAACTATTAATATCTATATCAATAATAATCAGGATTATTAACATCAATATCAATAATAATCAATATTACACATATCAATAATAAACAAAAATAGTAAAATCAATATCAATAATAATCCAAACTATTAATATCTATTTCAATAATAATCAAAAATATCAACATCAATATCAATAACAATAAAAAATATTACACATATCAATAATATTCAAAAATATTACACATATCAATAATAATCAAAACTATTAAAATATCTTTATCAATAATAATCAAAAATATTACCATCAATATCAATAGTAATCAAAAATATTACACATATCAATAATAATATAAAAAAACAATATAAATATCAATAATAATCAAAAATAGTAAAATCAATATAAATAATAATATAAACTTTTAATATCTATATCAATAATAATCAAAAATATTACACATATCAATAATAATAATAAAAAATATATAAATATCAATAATAATCAAAAATAGTAAAAGCAATATCAATAATAATCTAAACTATTAATATCTATATCAATAATAATAATCAAAAATATTAATATCGATATCAATAACAATAAAAAATATTACACATATCAATAATATTCAAAAATATTACACATATCAATAATAATCAAAACTATTTATTGATTATTATTGATATTTATATTGGTTTTTATATTATTATTGATATGTGTAATATTTTTGATTATTATTGATATTGATGGATTATTATTGATAAAGATATTAATAGTTTTGATTATTAATATCTTTATCAATAATAATCAAAAATATTACCATCAATATCAATAATAATCAAAAATATTACCATCAATATCAATAATAATATTAAAAAAACCAATATAAATATCAATAATAATCAAAAATAGTAAATGCAATATAAATAATAATCTAAACTTTTAATATCTATATCAATAATAATCAAAAATATTAACATCAATATCAATTATTATAATCAAAGATATTAATTTTTACACTTGGTTTTGCAGTGTTAGTCCCACGGCCTCCTAAAAATTGCTCTCCATCCATGAACAAACACAATGGAGGATCTCTAGTACAGGGATCTATACGATGATTTTTTTTTGTGGGGGTGTTATCATCGTATAATCAAAGATATTAATATCAATATCAATAATAATAAAAAATATTACACATATCAAAAAAAAATAATATAAATATCAATAATCAAAATATGAAAATGAAAATTAATAATAATCCAAACTATTATATCAATATCAATATATCAATAATGATCAAAAATATTATCATCAATATCAATAATAATTTAAAAAAATGTTAATATCAGTATCAATAATAATCAAAAATAGTAACATCAATATCAATAACAATATCAATAATAATCAGAAATATTAATATTTTTGATTATTATTGATATTATTTTCTTTTTATATGAACTTTAAAATAGTCTATTGAAATCGAAGTGACGTTTACCAACGACTACCAACTGTTTATAAACACTAAAACACGATAGTGTTAAAAAGCACACTTATAATTTACATGTCCTTTGTATATTTTTGTTTGTTTTTGGTTTGATGCAATGGCATCCCTTTAATTTAGTGTTTTCACCAGTGGGGGTGTCCAGGCTTTATACCCTATTGTTATAAATATAATAAGTAAATAAACAACTGTTCAATTTTTACACTTGGTTTTGCAGTGTTAGTCCCACGGCCTCCTAAAAATTGCTCTCCATCCATGAACAAACACAATGGAGGATCTCTAGTACAGGGATCTATACGATGATTTTTTTGGGGGGGTGTTATCATCGTATAATCAAAGATATTAATATCAATATCAATAATAATAAAAAATATTACACATATCAAAAAAAATAATATAAATATCAATAATCAAAATATGAAAATGAAAATTAATAATAATCCAAACTATTATATCAATATCAATATATCAATAATGATCAAAAATATTATCATCAATATCAATAATAATAAAAAAAAATGTTAATATCAGTATCAATAATAATCAAAAATAGTAACATCAATATCAATAACAATATCAATAATAATCAGAAATATTAATATTTTGATTATTATTGATATTATTTTCTTTTTATATGAACTTTAAAATAGTCTATTGAAATCGAAGTGACGTTTACCAACGACTACCAACGAAATTGTGACGACCTCAAAACGACTAGACACGGCTTCGCACGGTATGGAAACGTCAAAGAAATGAGGGTTGCGGTCTCCAACGAAATCTGAACGGAATCACAACTGATCCTTTTGCCGTCACAAAATTTTCAACATGTTGAAAATGTGCCGACGAACGCGACGAATAATTGCGGCCGTCTGCGGTCGCTAACGGATTCGTCAGCGACAACTAACGGCAGCACACGGTGAGTGACGGTAAATTCAAAATTGCAATTCGCAGCTTAACGTCGCTTGCCGTTCACCCCTATTCGTCACAGTGTGACCGGGCCTTAAACGTGCTTACGTACATTCAATGCAACACCTGTTTTGTTTTATAGCTCACAAAATTAATAATACTAGTAGTAATAATGGTTATGTATCTTAATAAAGCGTAATGCTTCTGTCACACTACACCGAATAGGTCTTCCGTACAAGAAACGGATGGTATTTTAGTAAATCCGTTGTTGTTCGTCAATGATCGTTTTATGTTCTTTTTATGTCCTGCTATCATCCGCCAAATGCGTTTCGTGTTAGGTGATGTTCGTTAAGTCCGTCGACAAGTTTGGTGCTTGCACAAAACTTGAAACGGAGTGTACCGAATACACATGTTCGGTATTTATCCGATGTGTGTTCGTATGGTGCTGCATATTGCCGGAGTTTGTTCGCTCTCCTTTCGTTCATGTTCGTTCTTTGTTCGTTGCACTCGGCCCGTGTTCGTTGCAAATACGTTCCTGTGAGGCCTTCACCACCGGATAGCATATTTTTGCATTCGGTGATGTACGTTGACCCAGACCGTGTTAGTGTCACACTACACCGGATCGGTCTTCCGTATAAGAAACGGATGGTATTTTAGCAAATCCGTTAGTGTTCGTCAATGTTCGTTTTATGTTCTTCATATGTCCTGCTATTATCCGCCAAATGCGTTTCGTGTTAGGTGATGTTTGTTTAGTCCGTCGACAATACGTTTCAAGTTTTGTGCATGCACAAAACTTGAAACGGAGTGTGACGAATACACATGTTCGGAAGTTGTCCGATGTGTGTTCGTACTGTTCTGTATATATACCCTGGGTTTGTTCGTTATTCTTTCGTTTATATACCGCAGGTGTTTGCAAGGTTTCGCAGGCGCTTGTGCCGGATATAGGCCTATGGCGAACATGTGCATCGATCATGGAGGGGGGGGTTCTGAAGGGTGTGTGACGCAATATCATATTTCCCCCAGTACTTTAGTGACTGACAAGTAGAAAAAAGGGGAAAGGAGAGAAAAAGAAAAGAAAGTGAGAAAAATTGAAGAGAGAAGAGAAGAGAAAAGTTAAATTGCACGTAATTTAGTAGGCCTATGCATGTAAGTAGTATTGAGGGAGGGGCGCTTTCTGAAGGGTAGAGGACGCAATATCAAATTCCTACCAGTTTTAGTAATTGACAAGAAAGAAAAAAGAAGAGAAAACATGGAAAAGGTTAAATTGTACGTTATTGAGTAGGCCCAGGATAGTATATAGTAAGCCTAAGTACTTAAAGTACTTAAAAGTATAGGCCTGTGATTATTAGGCCTATAGGCAGTGCTTAAACGTGGTTCCTTGGCCCAAAAGCCTGTGGAAATTACTGCCGGCCCGTCGATATGTAGGGCACGTGACATTTTGTCACCAAAATCAGTATTTAAGACGGACTTAGGTCTATTACTGACTTTAACATATCAATCCATGCATGCTTTACCTGAAATTACGAGTCTGAAGTCTTATATCTAAGTGTCAGTGGATCAGTGTAACATTTTAAATTTTGCAAATTCAGTTCGGGCCTTCTTTGTTTTTTGTTTAAGGCAATAATAGTGTAAAAATGCTGCACCAAAAACAATTTTCCAAATTTTCCATTTTTAAAACTAAATTTTTACACAATAGGCCTAGACCTAATATTGTAAATAGGCCCTACAGTCCCCATGCAAATGGCTTCAATTGGACCTTCATTTTGAAAAATGGACAAGTCTTCCTTTTTGCTTCTGCTATGGACATCCACGTGTTATTTTTAAAACAATTGTTTATATTATACAATAATGGTGAAAACTTTTCAATGGCTTCAATTAGGCTTTCGTTTCACTAACTTTCTGTTTCAAACAGAAGGGGGTGTTATCATCGTATAGGCAAATGACGTTGAAAATACATATCACCCAATGCACCACGTAATTGAATAGCAGAGCGAAACTGCACAGTTTTGAACTGTGCCTGGTTATCAGTTGTAGTTCTCATCTATATAATCGGCAATAGGAGCCTACAAAACGTGGCGCATTATTATGACATCGGGAATTGACGCAAATTTTATGGTACAGTCCGTCATACCTAGAAATGATAAAATTAAAATTGAGAAAAAAAAATTCTAGGTATGACTTGTTCTAATGGAGGATCAGCCTGCAATGCAAATTACTTACATGACTTAGTATCACCCGGTTGGTTTCACGCAGCCAATACGCAGTATGATGAAGTGCACAACCAATTAATTCTTGCTACTCTTCCACTGCCATTACCATCAGGTATGTATATACATGTTTTCTAGTAATTTAAAATTTGTATACAGTAGATTTATCTTTTAGATGACCGTACATACTGCAGTTACTGTCCGTTTTCCTATACACAATATACAATGTTCTCACCATTGACGCGCGACCTTTACAAATAGTGTATGTTAGAAGTATAGGCATTTGCCTAGTTAACATCTCTATGTGAAAAATAACCGGCCAACACTTTTGTGTTTTAGGAAGGATATGTAAACGACAGATAACACCAAAAAATATGAAGAAATTATTTCCAAACCGTGTTAAGTCAACAATCATTATGTTGCTCATTTTCAAGAACGGTGGTTAACAATAATCACACTATTGTCTCAATTCGTAAGCAAAAGCCACCACAGTATTGTTATCTTGCATTCGCTTTATAATCGTTCACCCAACTGAAACTATAATACCAGCTCATTGCTCATTGCACAGGTAAAGGGGTAAAACAGAAACATGTGTTGTGTGGATTTAACCAGAGAAGATCTGATTTAATCAGTTGAGCTGTTTTCAATGAGTGTTATCTTGGTTTAATAGCTTTTAATGGGGTTTAAGTCCTGCAAAGGTCGTGGTGAATTCTACTGTAGACATGACTGCGTCATGTATATGATACTGATAAGGCATTATATATGCGGGATATTTACATGCATGTTAATCATTTTATCTGCGCATGATCAGATACTAGCATAGCATAGAGCGTCCGACAGAAAATAGAACAGGGACCATGCGGTAGAATGAATAAAATGGCCGTGGTGGTATATCATATTTTCCCTTAAGCTGGCCCTATGACCCTGTGTACCGACATTGCCCTTATAACAAACACTCATCCTCCTGGTTTGGGTCATTTTTATCTCCCCTATTTCAGGTTTGCACGCAGGAGGACTCCGAGAATCCAACACAATGAGATCGGCATCTTGGGATTGGTTTTGTGGACATGAAGACAAGAATCATGACAATTCAACCACATTCTATGATTTCACTGGGATAACAGAAGACACATGCATCGTTAATGCCATTACCACGCTACTTCACATTTTATTCGTCCTCATTTCTTCGCTGGTACTAATTTTCTATTCATTTTCAACATATCGGCATACCACGTGCTTTTATCTTCACAAGTTTCCCGCTCATACATTCCGATGGATTCTCCTACTTGTATTTTTATCCTTTTGCGCATTGTCGGTTGGAGAAGGTATTATAACAGACCAAAGTTTCCAGCAAATAGCATCGACTACTCGACCACAACTTTATCTTCCTGCAGTCTTCTCAACCTTAGGGGTAGTATTTTCTTTGATATTTTACCATCATTGTGAATGTTGGCGAGCTGTCAATTTGCTTCATATTCTATGTGTATATTGGGTTATTGGGATTATTAATGAAACGTTCAAACTGTGGAATTTTCACTTGAGTGAATCGGCAGGAGTTGACATCGCTAGATACGATATAACAATTATCAACCTACTTGTTTACAGCACTTTAGCTATACTAGAAATATTTCTACAATGGTCGACATCTTCCAAAGTAAGTATTTTTCCATAGAGTTATATAACAAATTAACAAAATGTATGAACAAAAAAAGAAAGCAATGTTCTCGAAAGACGACAATGAACATATCTTATAATATTGATGAATTTATGACAATTCTCATAACAAAAATGTTCACTTACGTAAGCTTTCGGATCGCGGTCGCTAAACCTTTTTCAAACTGACGTTCTTGATGTTGCGGTAGACAGGTACCAGGTCGTGTCGTTCCGGCCCTTGTCCTTGTTTAGGTTGCTGGGGTGTCTGTGTATGTCACTAGCCTCACTCAATCCTCTAGCTTCCTCTATTGTACCAGTTGGAGTACTGATCAAGAACCTTGACTGTGAGCGTGTTTATAGTGGGAGCAGATGTGCGGTACATTGCGGTACAATTTCTACCCGGTTAGAGATTATCCGGATACTTGCCCACTAAAAACACTAGCAGTATATGTACAGGGTGTCCCAAAAAAAAGGCCCCACATTGCGCCCTCTTTTTTTCCTATTTCTGAAACGTTGATTAAATATATTTTGGTATGTAAAGAAACCCTAAATCGTTAGCTTTAATAAACCAAAACAATTCTTTCAATCGGCTCACAATTTTTGAAGATATGCCCTCTTTAAGAAATGTACCCGTTTTTCACTCTGTGCACGGATGAGGTTTGGCTACATCAAAGATTTAAACGAAACACACGGTTAATGACATGGATAGATAATAGCATTAGTCTTGGAAAAGAATTCACTATAAGCGAGGATCACCAGCTAGCTTCAAACATCTTCGCAACCCCGTATTACTGCTGCATTCGCAAGTATCCGGCGCACAAGGCCTTAAGGATGGTACGCAACGCAATTAATGCAATGAGAACTAGGGCTGAAACATGTATTCGTCACGGAGGCAACCAGGCAGAGGGCAGAGCAGCACAGTAAACTCACTTCAAAAGAACCAAAGACAAACTAAACAGCCCTTTTCAGGGCTACCTTTTATTCCAAAAAGAGAAATTACTTATGTTGTCAATAAAAAGAAAGCAAGAAACGAGAAAAACAAGTGATTGCAAGTATAGCAAAAGAAGTCCCATCCCACATCAATTTCGCCCAAATTAATGACACTTAACAAAATCCATAACCCATAAGCCCACCGGTAAAGCCCATTCCCTTAAATAAAGTTGCTATTTTATAAAGTTATCACCGAGGAATGTTTTATATTCATGCATGGTATATGCACTTTTCAATCTTTGAAGTAGCCAAACCTCCTCCGTGGACAGAGTGAAAAACGGATACATTTCTTTAAAAGGACATATCTTCAAAAGTTATGAGCCGATTGAAATAATTGTTTTGGTTTATTAAAGCTAACGATTGAAGGTTTCTTTACATACCAAAATATATTTGATCAACTTTTCAGAAATAGGAGAAAAGAGGGCGCAATGTGGGGCCTCTTTTTTTGGGACACCCTGTATGTACGGTACATCGATATCCTTCTCAACCGAAGGATATTGTGGCGAGATATTCCCACTATGAACACACCAGTATAAATTGTGTGCGGCATTACCGGAAGTAGGAGCTTCTTCATGATGCGTAGGATGCGCGCAGGACATTCGGAACGATTCTCACCCCAAGAGTGATCAAAACAGAAGCTACATGTTCACCGCCATGATCATATTGTTGAATGGGCTGTTTATAGCTCGCGCCACAATATTTGTACGATGTACGATAATGTTAGTTGGTATATAATCTGTGCGGTAACTGTGTCCCACTATAAACAGCAAGAGTATCGGTACATATACAAGGATTATCGTGTACGGTATACTGAAAATGCGGTATATTCACTATAAACACGCTCATGGTTCCAGTCCACAGAATGTTGTCTATAAATGTATGGTGTATTACTTATACTGGTGTAATGCTTATATATCTGCAATATTCAACTTTTAGAAAGTAGTTTGACCGTGTTTCAGATGAATCAAGATATGATCAATAATGACTTAATGCTTTATGTATACATGCAGGTTTCGTTTCCAGAGGAAAATCTAACTCATGATATGAATTACTATGAGGATTGTGTAAACTGTGTGTCCTTCGGACTTTTCTTCTGGATTCGCTGGCTTCTGGATTTAGGATACAAACGACCACTGGAGATGAAAGACCTGGGAACGTTACCAAGGAAACATCAAACTGAATACAACTATGAGAAATTACGAAAGGAATTCCAACGCGAAATGGTAGGTAGTCTACTTTAGTATACCGTTTTAGTTCATCATCCCTCTAATCCTCTGACCTTGGAAAGGCTATGCTGTTCTGATTCAACAGCTACAATCATAGAAGTATTGTGTTGGGACACATGATCAATTGCACCCATTGTTTTCATCGCCAGTCACGTAAATTTTGATGGATGTTTTTCAAGTAATGTTCTACGTGTAGCCTCAACCCTCCTGTAAGCCATATCCCTCCCCTCCTTCCCCACCAATCAATGTTGCAGAGTCCAACACGGAGCCTGATGATAAGACCCCGATCAACATTGTTACGAGGGGAGGGGGATCAATTTTAGTGCATGGTCCTAAACTGTCCCAAGACTAAATTATATGGTTGTAGCTATCCATAAAAATGCCCTTTTCTCTGGGCAGAGCAATCACTGGAGATGTGTTGTGTTTTATGCATGGAATGGTATGGTATCAAAAAGGGAATGCAAAGCAGTCTAACTGGCAAGGTACTTTAATCCATCTAAAAACATGTATAAAAGTCAACCAAAGCTGTTAACATGGTTCTTTTATAACAATTCCAGCGAAAAATGATGTTGACTATTTACATTTTTAGTGACGTTTCACCACTAAACTCGAGGTTTAATCAGACTGGACAATCTGATGAAACCACTCAGAGGTGCAACGTCACTAAAAATGTGAGCAATCAACATCATTTTTAGCTGGAATTGCTTTATTCTCATTACATTTCTTGAAACAACTATTGTGATATTAACATCGCACGTTATACTCGTTTATTTTGGTTACTACGTAGCTGGCTATTCATGTTCACTCAAACTATACAGTCAAAGGCCGCCCACTGTCAAAAACAGTAAGAATAAGAAAGTTCACCGAAGCAAATCGTGACCGTTGGGTCCGCCCAGCTATTTAAATATCAAACCAGTTATAGCATTCAATTATAATGCCTTCATAAGTCCCTGGCAACATAGTACCATAGGTCTGCAAGCTCCTAAGGCATGTAAGGTGGGACTAAATATCATAATAGTTGTTCCCGGGTTTCTCATGTTTTTGCCGCCCCTTCTACTTCCGCCGCCCCTTCTTTTGCCGCCCCTTGCTTTTACACCGGTACGCTCGCGCCCCAAAGCCCTCCCCCAAATCCGCGCAATCGCTTTCGCTCAGCTATGTAGTATAAATTAAATTCAGTTTTAAATGTTATGAGTGCAGACAAGTTCTGCACCTCTTTTTAATCCACTGATTTTTGGTTTCTTAACAAAAGAAAAACCAAAAGTTTTAATTTGAAAAGAGGTCTTGTTTCATTAATTTTGTGATGGGCAAATGCTGACCTGCTGACAGCCACTGTGTCCTTCGGTATGTCAGCATTGTTGTGGGGTATTTTGCAAGTTGCAACACTGGTTGCAGCAATAGATTGTGGGGTACAAATTGACTTTAGGTGGTGGTAGGTTTTGTGCACCCCACAAGAAAAAAAAAACAGAAACAAAAATCACTGGCATATTTTATACACACATTATGCTAGACCACTCCCCCAGGCAAAGTTGATGAAACAATCGTTCAAGTAAACATAGATATGTAAGCTTATTTTTATAGATTATTTTGTACTTCTCTTTTCAAAGGAAAATGCTACTGAAGCCGGTAGAGAACCATCACTCTGGAAGGTTTATTATAAAACATTTTCTGGCATGTTATTCAAATCATTCCTCGCAAAATTTGCTCAGGAGTTCGTGATCTACATCGAACCATTATGTCTGTATGTTATAACACAACAACTTACGGCCAATTCAGTAGATGTAAGTGCTTCAGTCTTGAAACTAATGCATATTTAGTTATATGCTCATCCGTAGGATCGTAAAAATCATCAAAATAAAGATGATGGCACCTTTGTTAGTGTCATAGATGTACCAACATAGTCTGCTAGTGGTTACGCCGAACGTCGTGTATTAACGACAAATTAAGACATTTTACATGGATCTGTAAGAAATTAGCTACATGTATTTGAATGGGGCTTCAACTTCGTCAATACTGTAGTTTTCCTCATTTTTTTGCCAATATTTTTTTTCATTTCAAATACCTTAAAACCCCGTCTCAAGCATATATAGTGTTTTTTATAAAACCTTAATGAATTCGAAGCAAGCGTTAATATACCAATACAATAGATCGGTCTTAAAATAATACTTGTTTGTATATGCTTGGATCCGTAATTTATTTGCTCAAACTCCATAATGGCGACTGGATTAATGTAGCTTTCATCAGAAGCACACTATATGCTTGTAGACGGGGTTTTACGGTATACCTAATGGCAATATGGCGTATGGAATTTACACACAATTTTAATTGTTTACACTTCCGCTGGGATCACTGAATAAGCCTTTAATATTATCAGTAAGATAAACTTCTCAGTTCATGTCATCATCATCATTATCATCATCATTATCATCATCAGCAGCAGCAACATGATCATCGTCGTCGTCGTCGTCTTCATCGTCAGCAGTATTGTCATTTAAGAACACATAATAATAATTGGATTTTAATTAATCCGCACCGTATTTAATTAGACCTGTTATTATTGACTGTTTTCTTCCAGACCAGCCCACACATGGTGACGATATCAGAGTTATTCAGTAATGTGTACATATTGTGCTTGATATTTGTTGCTGCCCCATTCATTAGTTCTATTTCATCCAAAGTACATGATTATTTTAGTACATGCGTGGGTGTACATTTGAGATCTGGCATGCAGGTGGGTATTTAAAAATCGTCGAGATGATTTAAAATAAACCAAAAAAATATTGAGCAAATCAATAAACTCGCTGCATGCAGTATTTCATACTGCAAATTTTGATACCTCATTTGTTGCTCATTTCAATGGTAAACGGTCGGATTTCAGAAGTTGCAATAGCCCCTATACAAAAGCTATACACGCTATAAATTGAATTTAACTCAACGGTTTTGGCCCATTGTTTGCTGCTCATGGCCGAATTTGTTCATTTTTTATATTTCTTTCATTTTTTTAAATTTTAAGTTGGGCCGGCGCCCTTTGCTAGGCAAAAAATAGGGGGGGCGCGCGCCGGCTGCGCCCCCCTAAATCCGCCCCTGAATTCATAGCAGAAACATTTTCTTCGCTCATTCATATACTGGTTATTTCAAACTCATGCTAATGATAATAATAATTAATAATATGTACACTTGTGAAGCGCGCAAATCCGCAACAAACACTCATGGCGCATACAGAGCATAAACAAAATATACCAGCAGGAAAAAGAGACAATAGATCTAGGGAACGTATTTAGTACGTTTACTAGCCAGATACAGGGACCGTATCTGTACACTATTTTGGGACCTGCCAAGATCCATTGAAGAGTGGGGAAGCATGCCCCTAGTCAATCAATGTCAAATCATTTTGTGATTCTATCCCGACAGGCTCTCGTCTACGAGAAGACACTCCGTATCTACAATCTGGCGGGAGAAGACCTGACCATGGGTAACATCACTAATCACATGTCTACTGACGCGATGAACCTTCAATATTTATGTGAAAAATTACACCTGGTGTGGTCTGTACCTACCCGAGTAAGTTGATACTATTATACAGGGTGTCCCAAAAAAAGAGGCCCCTTATTGCGCCCTCTTTTTCTCCTATTTCTGAAAAGTTGATCAAATATATTTTGGTATGTAAAGAAACCTTGAGTTGTTAGCTTAAATAAACCAAAACAATTATATCAATCAACTCATAACTTTTGAAGATATGCGCTTTCAAAGAAATGTACCCGTTCTTCACTCTGTCCACGTAGAAGGTTTCGCTACTTCAAAGATTGAAAAGGAGTACACATACCATGCATTAATATCAAACGTTCCTCAATGATAACTTTATAAAATAACTTTATTTATGGAATGGGCTTTACCGGGGGTTTATGGGCAATGGATTTTGTAAATAGTGTCATTAATGTGTGGGTAAAATGGATGTTTTATGTTTCTTAGTTTCTTACTGTGTTGTTTCTTGCTTTCTTTTTTTTATTTACAACATAAGTCATTTCTATTTTTAGGAGAAAAGGTAGCCCTAAAAGGCTGTTTGGTTTGTATTGAGTTCTTCTGAAGTGAGTTTACTGTGCTGCTCTGTCCTCTACCTGGTTGCCTCCTTGGCGAATACAGGTTTCAGCCCTTGTCCTCATTGCATCAATTGCGTTGCGTACCATCCTTGTGCGCCGGATACTTGCGAATGCATTCAGTAATACGTTTGCGAAGATCTTGGATTTTGTCACAAAGGAAAAAAATCAAGTGGTGTGAGGTCTGGTGATCGTGCAGGCCACTCCACAGCATGAGCCATCCCAACCTTTCTGTTTGCTATCCGTGGACAGAGTGAAAAACGGGTACTTTTATTCAAAGGGCATATCTTCAAAAGTTGTGAGCCGATTGAAATAATTGTTTTGGTTTATTAAAGCTAACGATTAAAGGTTTCTTTACATATCAAAATATATTTAATCAACTTCTCAAAAATAGGAGAAAAAGAGTGCGCAATGAGGGGCCTCTTTTTTTTGGGACACCCTGTATTCCTCACCTAAATTAGAGTACATACCGTATATATATATGTCCGCCTCGTTTTGCAATAATCCCCCAATCCATGCAAAGCAACAAGTCGCGGGTTCAGAACCAGAAAGCCTAAACACACTATGACCAGCTCTCACAAACGGAGCATAAAGTTCGCACCTTGCTTTGTTTTTAAACATCAATATTTCCTCCACACTGTCTTTTGTTTTCTTTTGAATTTTGTGATGATTAATGGACTGTATCTTCTATAGTGGCCGAGCGACTTTATGCTCATTTTGTGGGAGTAGGTGATTGTGAGTTGAGGCTTTTTGGCTCTCAACCCTCGAAGTGTTGAATGTTCTTCTGTAGATGATACCTGCACCTGTAGGATAATGAGAGCTTGGGTGAGATTGAAATCCATTCCTAAGACGCGCTATTTGAATTGATTATTGTGCACGCTATTGAAATGATGGTGGCGAATTGTCACTACGCAAGGAGTTTGAAAAGGGACGCATCATAAGTAGGGTGGTGTGGTGGCGGGCTATTTTAAAACGGTTACTCGTTTCAAGTTCTTACAACTTAGAAAGTTGTAATGTAGCGTTTTGTGTATTTTTTTGTTCAACAGGTAGTGTGTGTTGGGATTACATTATCTTTCTTCGTGGGTTGGTCGGCTATTTTTGGTTTTCTTGTTGCGCTTCTTATGATTCCCTTGCAAAAGGCCGTTATTGGACAAATAGCCAAATATCAGACTCTGACACAGGTATGTATCAAATAAGGTTTGCCAAACCATAGGAATCTGAACAATGTAAGTCTTGATACCATACCCACATGCGGTCACCCCCGCCCAAACATATCCCGCTACACACCCCTTCAATGATATTACAAATACATACACACAAAGAAGAACACCTACCATACATACATAGAGAAAAACTCCCCATATAACCTACATCTACACCCCCACCACCACCCCCAGACACCCCCCCCCACACCCCAACCCACACACACACACCCCTACCATGCACCATAAACACCAACTTGCAGAACCATTATTGTCTTACCACGTTTTATCCATGTCTTCCAAGCTCAGAATGTGTACAGGTGTCAATGGACATAATTTTGTCTTTGCACGTATACTATATTTTTGTTACTTTTAATTACTTGCATTTCTGATCAACGAGGTTCATAAACATGCAAAATCGATTTTGAAAGGTTAAATACAGGGTGTGAAGTCCTAGAAAATCAGAACCCTCGTTGCGCCCTCTTTTCCGCCTATTTTAGAAAAGTTGGTCAAATATAATTTGAAATGTAAAGACACCTTTAATCGTTAGCTTTAAGGGTATACGATGTATTGTTGAAGTAGCCAAAGGAAAAGTAGTTCGCAGCATCTGGCGAATGGTAGTTAGCTTTGGAAAAAATTGCATTGCTCAATTCATAGCGAGCGTGTAGAAGAATTCAAATATCACAGATACTTTTGTAGGTCCTGTAGTTCTTGAGTTATGTTGTAAAGAGGGCTGAAACAACACACTTTTGTAAAACGTACATAACTTATTAACAACAATAAATTAAGCAAGTTTTCAAAGTATATGATTTGTAGAATGAACTTTTGCAAAACACCAAAGTGTTATTTTTCAATAATATATTGATTCAGATAATGAAAATCGATTTTTTTTTGGTTGCTTCGACCAACAATACCTCGTTTACCCTTAATGAACCGAAAAAATATTTTAGTCGGCTTACAACTTCTGAAGATATGATGAGGGTACTGGTGTTTTTGGGGTTTTTTTGTGTGTGTGTTTTGGGGTTTTTGTTTTTGTTTTGTGGTTGTTGTTTTTTGTTTTGGGTTTTTGTTGTTTTGTTTTTTGTTGTTGGTTTTTTTCTAGTTTGTTTGTTTGATTGGTTGGTTGGTTTTGGGTTTCTTTTTTAATACCCTGTATTTTTTCATTTAAACGTTAAGGGGTCGGTCACCCACCATAGAACAGTATTTTTGTAGAGCCTGAGAGCACATCAGACACATCAAATTGCATTCTGAACACGAAGAATGGTCATCTGATATCAAATAATTTAGATTTTTTGAAATTTGCGATGAAATACAAAGTTTATGGCAAATTATTACAAATTGAATTTTTAAAATTTTTTGACATTTAATGGTCCTGGACGGAAACAAATCACCAATGAACTTTTATCTTGGTAGTGTGATACAATATATTGACCTCCTGTATCGCATGTTGTTGTTTCGAGGGGTTTTTAGTGCATAATTGGCATATTTGCATATTTATATTTATAAATCTAATGATATATACTTCAAGTGTATATAGCTGGGATGAAAGGCCGACCATCAAGTGACCATTGGTATTGAAGAGCTACATTTTTTTAAACAAAAAAGACTTTAAATTTTTAGGTATTTTTTTTAGAAAAAAATTCCCTTTAACAAAGATTATGTGTTTTCCTCCCAATACCAGAAAAACTCTGATGTTCGACTTAAACGCTCCAATGAGATGCTTCAAGGCATCAAGTTACTCAAACTCTATGGATGGGAAGATGAGTTTAGAGAGCGCATAATGGAAGCCAGAAATGAAGAACTAAAGTCTTTATACCAATTAAATTTCCAATTTGTGAATTTAGGTAAGTTGAGATATACATGTAAGTAATAAAACGTCACTAAATGAGACTAAGATCGGAAATTGGTCCTCATAACACTGTGATGTTTGGGGATTATAAATACTTCAAATAGAGAATGTCCGCAGTTATTCAACCCGTCCTACACCAAAGCCTGTTTTCGTTATGACAATTTGATTCATAAGGTCGTGTGTAGACTCATATTAGCTCCAATTTGATTCACTGATATCAATCTTTGTCAATTTAGACTGTTTAGTAGCAAATGGTATCCAATTGGAGCTACCAAGACCTTGTTAACCAAATTGTCTGTACAAGATCAGGTTTTGGTGTAGGATGGGTTACATAACTGCGGACTTTGTGTATTTGAGGTGTGTACTATGGCGTAGTAGTTGGTCGGTCGGCCACGTCGGCCAGCTTGGGAGAAACAAGTCATCGATGAACTTTTAAAAACTTTTTTCTTCATAATTAGCCTATTTGCTTTCTAGCTTCTTGATACAGTGTGAAGACCTCTTGTGTGGTATTGTAGTGTATGTAGTTGGAATGAAAAGCCGTCTATCATATTTAACCTTTTGTATTGAAGATATAGATTTTTCCCCAAAACACAAACAAATTTTAGATCTGGGGGGGAATGTATATCTTTAATATAAAAGGTCAAACTTTTCAATTGATGGTCAGCTTTTCATCCCCGCTACATACACTTTGAGAACATATTATTAGATTTATAAAGTTTACTTCAAGGACTGCAAAATGTCAAAAATATCAAATTTTAATAATTTGACATAAAATTTGTATTACATGTATATTGCAAATTTCAAAACATCAAAATTATTTGATATATTACTCGTATTCAGAATACAATTGGATATGTATAATATGCTCTCAGGACCCATAACAATACTGTGCAGATGTCACTATCTAATCCTTATTATGATTTATTTGAACTCGAGCTAACATAATATAATGCAATTAAAGAATTAACTAAAATGATTTACGCAGTTTTCTTTTTCTTTGTTTACTTTCGTCATCTTCTCGCCAATCAACATTCCAAATCCAAGTGACTGTAGCATATACAGTAGGAAATAGCATTCCACTGGTGGTATGTAACTTTTAAATTCAAACTTAGGAAAAAATTTTAAATCAAGGAGCTAACTGACCGCGTGACAAGTTTGTCCTATATATAATAGCCAAGGGTAGTAATGAGAGTCCGTACACCCTAATACGGAACATGACCTTAAAGGCCCATTCAGTGATTTGCTCATCCGGACGATCGTAAAAATCATCAAAATTCAGATTTTGGTACCTTTGTAATTGGCATAGATGTGCTAACATAGCCTGCTAGTGGTTCGGTCGAAAGCCACGTATTTTAGACAAAATAAAGCATTTGCATGATTCTGGACTTTTGATACTGACAGTACAAAAAGTCCGACTCGAGATCGAAAGAAGCTCACTCTCCACGTACCAACACGCGTTGCGTATTGTTTCTACTACTTATTACATCAGTAGCTACTATTTTAAACAAAATACACAATTTTAACTGTTTTTCATATTTGAATTGACCGTTAGTTTGCCTCGGTGATCTTTAATTGCTTATTTTGTTTTCTACTACAAAATTGTAGCTTAAAAGCGTCTGTTTTAAATCAATTTAGACTCTACTTCCCCGTGTTAGAAACACTGGACTAGGAAGTTTTTCCAGTCGATTGGTGGCGCACTGTACGAAAATCTCGATTTTCTCAGAGTTGAAGTAGAAAACCTTTCTAAAACTTCTGTTTTTTGACTAATTTGTCGATGTATTAAGGGAAAAGTGGTTTAATGAAATTCTGTAGACTTATTCTTTATTTCTAAGCAACTCTGACAAATTTCCATTTTTTTTGATGTTCCTGTGAAATCACTGAAAGGGCCTTTAAGGGCTGGGGTATGAACGTTTGGACAGTATTTATTGTGGGACGTTAGAGCACATCAGACATATCGAATTGCATTATGAATACGAAGGATGTCATTCTGATATCAAATAATGTTGGTTTTTTGAAATTCGCAATTTAATACACGTTTTATGGCAAATCATTAAAATTGATATTTTGATATTTAACAGTACTTGAAGTAAACTTTATAAATCTGATGATTTATACTTAAAGTGTATGTAGGTGGGATGAAAAGCCGACGATCAATTGAAAATTTTGACCTTTCGTATTGAAGATATGGATTTTTTCCCAAAACACCAAAAAATTTGGTCTTTTGGGAAAAAAATCCATATCTTCAATATGAAAGGTCAAAATTTTCAATTGACCGTCGGCTTTTCCTCTCCCTGCTACATACACTTTAAGAATATGTCATTAGATTTATATAATTTACTTCGAGGACTGTTATATATCAAAAATTTGAAAAATATCAAATTTTTATAATTTGTCATAAAATTTGTATTATATTGTGATTTTCAAAAAATGAAAATTATTTGATATCAGAAAGACATGCTTCGTATTCAGAATGCAATTCGATAGGTCTGAGGTGCTCTCATGTCCCACAAAAAATACTGTCGAAACGCAATAAACGCTCATTTTAGATCCCTTAATCTTCCTCATAGGGAGTGTTAATTTCAAATGAGATTACCTTAAGACTGGAATTCAAGTAGCATGAGAAGTGATTTGAACAAGAAATGTGCAATTTTGCGTCAAATTTGGAGCGTGAAAAAAGTGGTCTACTCATCACAAGTTCCAAATCGAACAACAAACTTATTTGTTGTCCTCTCTGCATACTGTGGTGTGTTTTGCTTGCTTTCCCACATCAAGTTGGTGTACCTTGCTTTTCTTTCCGTTGTTCGCATATCAAGGTTCCCTCTTGTATCGTTTATTAATTATTAATGTTTTCTGTTTTCATAATAACCTACTTTTGTATTGAACCATAGCGAAAATATTTACTGAAGCACTTACAAATTATTATTCACATAGAGATTGCATTTTATTATTAATCCCGCTTAATTGGCACTTTTCTCAAAAAGTTGGATTCCTTGCATCATTTCCTTTCTAAAAATGTGTACTTTTATGTACTTATCATCATTACTTTTAGAGATACAATACACAACAATATCTAAAATTTCCCAGTTTGAGTGATCCTACGTGCCACATTAAGACATATTTGTTTCAATGAGTTGTCGTTCTTGCTTATAAATGTTTTCTGTTTATCTCTTTTACTTTGTAACTTTTGGCAGAGACGCTATTATAAATGGCTGTTATTGATGTCAAAAACCACCATGCTATATGTAGCAACATGCAAAGTAAAGCTAATACGAGCATATGGATGTTTTTAATTTCAGCTCTACGCCACTTATCCGTACTTGACGGGGAATAATATCACTGCTAGTTTAGCGTTTACAGTGCTAATTTTATGCTATTTTGTATACGATCCCCTGTTTAATTTTCCCAACATATTGAGCACTCTGGTGAATGCCACGGTGGCGACTCGGCGTTTAACCAAGTTTTTTACTCACTCCGAAAAAGAGACGGAAACAGAAATAGGGGGCCACATCGACGAGACACCTAACGTAGGAATGCCACCACATAATGGAACTAGTAAGGTATGCTTTCAATGATTCAACTAATATTTACAAACTTTACAGTTAAAACTTGCTATACCTTCATGTGAATGGAAGCAATGGTAAGCATTGGTTCTTACTATAACATTAAACCTGACAACAACACGAACTGGTAGCATTTTAAACACTCCACATTATGCAGTTACTGTCCGTTTTTCCTATTCAGTGCACACACAGCGCTCCAATTGATGATTGACATCTAGCTCACTCACTGTACTGTATGTATAGGCAAAGGACTAGTTAGTGGGCTGGTGGAAAATCCCTTCACTCAATAATAGCTATAGAAGCTCACATGTGAATTATAATGTTCATCCTTAACATACTACAATTTGAAGTAAAAAAATGTCAGGGGAAAGCTGTTGTCGAGCTGTTTTCCCGAACAGAGTCTTCCAAAATTTCATAACAGTCGGACGTGTAATTTCAATGGCAAATTGTGCTCACATCTGACTCGCGATACCTCCAACTTCGAACGAGCACCATCGTGTGATCGATTTGATCAATTTTTGCCATAGAAGCTGTAAATAAATTTCAATTCTTTCCCTCTATGGTCATCTAAAAATGATTAAAATGCGATTTTGGGAAGATTGTTGTCGAGCCCTCCCAAATATGGAGTTCTGACTGATAGGGAGCTAAAAAATGAAAAAACTTTCCAAAATCACATGTTTCACATTTACTTGTGTGATACGATCACAATAACTGTGACAAGTTTGAAATGAGTTGTACCATCAACATGTCTGGATAACAATAAGCAGACTATTGTTCTCATTTCGGAAACAAAGGCCACGCTCACTATTGTTACTGTGCGTTTGCTTTGTAATGGTGCATCCAACTGAAATTATAATACCTATTTCATCACAGCACATTGAAATATCGCACAGGTAAATCAGAAACATATGTTTATGGATTTAACCAGGGCTATGAGACACATCCCTGATTTAACATAGTTGAGCTGTTTTCAATGAGGTTTATCTTGGTTTAATGGGGTTTAAGTCCTGCAAAGGTCGTGGTGAATTCTGCTGTGGACATGACTGCATAATGAATATTATAAATATCGGTCAAAAACCAACCAAACAATGATTTTGAGAAGTGGTGCCTAAATTTGTTCCAAAATGGGGAATATTTTTATTTCAATCGACATAGTTTCAAATACTAAATCTTTCCAAATAACCCCATGTTAAACATCTAAACTGCTCCAAAAAAGAAACTTACCAGGTAAGAAATTTGTCTGTCAAATTCAAACGACAAATTGTGTTACACTAAATGGGATATGAGTGGAAGCAGTGTTAATTTACGCGAATTTTGACACCTCATTTGTTGCAAACGGATGAGTATTTTTGAAGTTATGCTTATTTAACCGAACCTATCCACTGGAATGAAAGTTGCACTCATACCACTTGAGATGGTTGGCAGTATACAGGTGTAATCAGTGCTCTCCTCTTCTTCTTTGCATGACTAACTTTCCTATTGCTTCTTGTGAGGAAAGAATCAATATGATGACCAGGGATTTAGGGGACCTTGGGTGTGACCTGCAACTTTCAAATTTGATAGTAGGCTTGTTCAAATGAGCATAACTTCAAAAGTTTTGATCTGTTTGCGACAAATGAGGTGTCAAACTCCGCGTAAATGTACACCGCTTCCACTCATATGCTATTCAGTATAATACGATTTGTCGTTTGAACTTGACAGACGAATTTCTTACCTGGTAAGTTACTTTTTGGGACCAGTTTATAACACTTTCAAGACTTACCTATGTACATTTTAGGATTTGTTGTCAAATTGCTCATTTGGAAAATCGTAAAAATTATCAAAATTTAGTGGTAGTGGTTGAGCCGAAAGCTGTGTATTAAAGATACAATTGGAATTTTGCCTTGAAATTTCCATATCACCATAATTTAAATTTAATTTATTTAGATATTGCATCTAAATGATGATAAGAATATAAAAGTATACATTTTTAGAAAGGAAATGATGCAACTATATAGCATTCCGATCAAGGCATACGGATCACAGTCGTGTTGCGTTTCCTTTTTTACATGCAGGGTTTTAGATTCAATTGGAAGCGAAAATGGAAAGGATTCTTTTCTGGTGTAGAAGAGGAAACAATACCATTAATGATGACCCAACATCTGACACACATTAACGGTAAAATAGTTGCTAGTAATAGTAAAAACGTGAAATGTTATGCCACAATTGCTCCCCTCTCTTCCCCTCTCAGCCTGCCAAATATTGCTCATTCCCACTCTCAGTATGCCAACAAATATTTTCTCCCTATTTTGCACATGCCAGTTTTTTGGTTTTTTGGAGCGGGCAAGATATGTTTCATCAGGCCTTGCCGTTTGAGGCGAGCGATTGCTGTCGCTCGCCACCGCTCGCCCAAACTCAATTTCTAGCGAGCGATTTACCACTCGACATTGCATTTAACAGTGCAACAAGAAAATATAAATGCTGAACTATACTTTGATCAGCTCGTAATCGGCAGGCCTCATAACATCGCGGATTAATATCAATATATTTTATTTTGAATGTCTTGTGACAACTTGCAAGAAACTTCACAAACTATTAAGAGAAATCCTATACTTTGTCTACTTTCTTGAACATACAAAATATAGACCATGCCGGTCAACTATATCACTTTTAACGTTGGTCTACTTTTCGGCGTAGTGTTAAAATCCTAAAAAATCCCGCCGATTACGAGCTGATCAAAGTATTGGGAGATAGATGGAGCTCGTAACCTTACTCTGGTAAAGTAAAAACATCACAATGTAGTATCAAACTAATTAAAATACGCAAAAATTCGCTACCGTTCTTAAAAGGTATTACCGCAACAACTCATTAGTTTGGATTTAAATCTATAGTAAAACAATTAAAAACACCACAATTTTCTTTAATTAGTAGCCCCATTTCAACATCCTACAAGCAACTTGACTTTTTCGCACGCAGGGGTTGATCAATCGAGGAAAAGTGCAGTCGATGACGAAGTAACCGTTATCAAGGTAAGTGTTTAACACACAAGTATAACATACACTTATTACGGATATTTTGGATTTGGAGAGTGTGATCTGCCCTGAGTAATTTAATTTGATTGTTTATCTTTGTTTACAATTTAAAGCTATTTTATGAGAGATATGAAAGAACTCCCCTTTCAAGTAATCGTGCAAGAGTTTGTGTATATTTTAGGGGGAATCCCGTTTTGATCTGAAAAACAAATTCAATTATATTTTTTTTATGATCTTTGGAAATCCCCATATCGTCTCAATGTAAACATTGTATTTCATGATGTGGGAAAGTCCCGGTTGCTATAATAGGGTGAAGGTTGCAGCATGAATTATAGCTAAGGAATTTCCAGTTTTATTAATTTGATATGAAAGGTAAAAGTAGCATGTTCTCGTGGTAGAGTTTATGAAGAAAATTATTGTAAGGTACCCGTGAACCTGTCGTTTTGCATAGCCAATAATGTGCTATTACAGCAATAATGAAGATGATTTTAAGTGCACAAAAGTGTTCCTCCTCCCCAAAGGATTTATATTATCCTGTCGACTTGTTGGTGTCTGATTTATGAAAAACACATCTGTCAATAAAGTGGTTCAGTGCAGAAAAGCATGTTTCCTGGAGAAAGTAAGTGATTGGTGAAAGTAACACCATTTTGGAAATTGTCATCTGCGTGAGGATTTTATACGCAAAGGATATATAAATTCAAGTGTTCAGTGAACTTCGTTGAACAATGATTTTCGCAGAACAAGTTTGGATCAGAATATGATCCGTTCTTTTTGACATTTCATGATTTGAATACAAATGTAAGTATGGGAAAATAAGCTTCAAAATGATACCAAAAATATATACATAGCATCAATACTTTTCAGGATATGGATGATTTTGTAAATGATACCTTGGTATTTTTACCGAACTGCTATTTCTGAGAAATGAGTTAATTAGTTCCCTGCTTTACACAGGATTGAATAGCGATTATCATAGTTCAACTGTCAATTATTGATTAAATAAACCCCTTTTTAATAAATACTTTCAAGGATTTGAAAGTCCACCCAATACCTAGAAATTAAGAATTCCAAAATTTGATTTTTTGCGGGAATATAACTCAAACATATGCCTGGCGACTTGTTCCGAGTTATGTTGGAGCTGGTCACATATAATCAAATCCGGAACATTTAGTGCAACAAAACTTTGCAATCAAGAAAAAGAAGACTGCTGGATAAGCAGTAATTGTTAGTGTTTTTTATAAAGTTATATTTGTGTTTGGGCAGAATCATTGTCAATCATATTATACTTTTCATTAAAGATTCCGAATTTGTTAACTGAATCAAACAGAGAAACTGTTTGAGAAACCGGAGATCGCAATGGTTGACCTTGCACTTGTTTTATTGCGTAGGGGATCATGACAAGCTCTCTCTGACGTTACAAAAGCCACCAGTCGTTGCGCGCTCTGCAGCTTCGAGCGAGCTTCGCGCACTCCCCCCCCCCCCCCACCCCGGGGGACTGGAACCAGTTTTATGTGTGACCCACAGAATGAGAGAATTCTGTGGTTTGACCAAACATAACAAGCCATTATGCGATTTGATATAGTCTAACATGATGTGTAAGCCCGTTAAAAAACTTTATGTTTTACCTTCTCTGATTAGATATGGAATGGAGGGAATAAAACGTCTATTGAGAGAGGTAAGCAATATAGACCTATTATAGCGTATAAAATATATAGACCTAGCGTATTAAGATATTCACTTCAATATTTCATACACCATCAGGAGAACGCCAATGATGAAGTGAAAGAGTTGCATACCCTTTTCTACTTTGATCTATGCATAGAGATGGTGTATTTTGGTAATGGTCCGTCAGAAGAAGAATTGTCCGGGGAAAATGTCCCTGAGACCACTTATTTTTATAACAATTATAGCATTATCGAGGCAGTGACTTCACTCTCTCGACTTTAATGCAGATTTTTACTTTCTATGTTAGGAAAACTAATAATGGTTGTTGGTGCTGTAGGTAGTGGCAAATCGTCCCTGTTATCAGCCATCATTGGTGAAATGACAACATTGAAAGGCACTGTCAACGTGCACAAGTAAGGTTGTATTGAATTTAGCATACTATTTACACTTACTATAAACATGATAAACAGTAATGTATTTGGGTAGCACATAATTTAATGTTACAACGTAGTTACAAAAGAACTGATGAGTTATTTTGTGCCACTGTCACAGTAAGCTAATTATTGACTTATCAAACAATACCGGTTATCTATCTGTTCCCCGGCCCCCTGTCATTTGTGATATCAACACCTCTCTTTATGTTCTCCTGAAATAAAATACTGCTAAAATCAAGAAATGTCACTGGGTGATTCACCGGTGAAATATTTTGCGTTTTTAGACAGTCCCAAAGCTTTCGGGATTTAGGGGGAAGGCCTGTCATTGGTGCATTTTATGGTGTAATTTCTGCATAGTGCTTAATACCAAATCACTATAAACAGTCCCTATCTATATAAATAAAAGGAAGTCGCTAAATCTTGTTCGCGAATACACTCAGAGATGATTTCACTTTCAGCTCTGATTTATTCGTACATTGATCGGTTACATATTGCCATTAAACCATCTGAGGTTCATTTTTGCAAAACTATTCACTATGGAAATAACAAAAAAAAATGGTCGGTTGCTAGGCCGTTGAGGTCAATAACCTTACGGCTCAGGTCATGACCAAAAACGCGTCAAATGCGCTATTAGTGGCGAGTCACGCACCCTGACACGTACTGCGTCTGGGTTTATAGGTCGCGCGCCGCAGAGGGTTGTCTGATGGTCTGAGGAGGGGGGGGGGTGTCCACTCAGAATTGAACACTTGATAAAAAATATAGGCCTAGGCCTAATTGAAGCCATTTCGGGGACCATTTTTGTTTTGTCATTGCTTTAAAGTGTACAGGTGTCCAAAACAGAAGCCAAAACTGATACTTCTTTATACGCAGGGGGTATCAAGGGGGGTGAGTATTTGAAAAAAAAATCAAAATAAAGGCTCAATTGAAGCACCATTTTGACACTAATGTAGTTATCATCGTTTAAAACATAAGTGTACAGCTGTCCGAAGCAGAAGCAAAAACGGACACTTCTTAATACCCAGGGGGGATGTGGCCCCCTGGGTAGGCCCTATTTGAAAAAAAAAGTCAAAATAAAGACCGAATTGAAGCCATTTCGCGACCACTTTGACACTATAATAGTTGTTATCGGATGTCCAAAACAAGCTTCTAATCAATACGCGGAGGGAGGGTGTCTGATGGACGGTGCGCCGGGAGGGGGGGGGCACTCGAATATGAAAATAACGTACCTGTCCCTACCAGAGTATGACACTAGGGGTCTATCGAAGGCGATTATGGTCAAAAAGGGGGTTATTCAGTAGTGGGGGCGTCCAAGAAAATGTGCGAGAACGCTAAAATTCAGTGCCATTAACCGTAAAACATAATTTTCTGGGCAACGTTTTGTGAAAATTTGTCTTTTTGAAACTGAAATGCATGGCTACAAAAATGTTAAATTTGTTCACAATGCGCGCGAAGCGCCTAAAATATTTGCAGATTTCGTGTAAGTTTCTATTTAAAAAAAGGGGGTCATTGGGTGTAAGCTGGTGAAAAAAGGGGTAATTGGGTGACAAATTTGCAAAATAAATGCAGGGATTGAGTGAGAACAACATCACAGATCTGGAAGTTTAGCTTCTTACATGACAGGAGCTAACATGATTATTAACATCTGATTATTGCTGGATGAATAATTTACACCAAGACAGCATGATTATCATCACCGTTACTCCCGTTTACTAAACACTCCCTGTTTACTAACCGCTCCCGTTTACTCAACTAGCGGTATAACATATGAGTGCCGCAGGCGATTCGCCGAGCGCAGTTAGCGACCACGCACAACGGCTTTACACTGTATAAACATTGCACCCAACTATAAACTCTAATATCATAATTATATTATTTTATCTACGGTATCGAATTTGTTTGTTTTTTGGTTGTTGTTTTTTTGTTTTGTTTTTGTTTTGTTTTGTTGTTTGTTTTTGGTTTTTACAGTGAAAAGTCGTTTCAACCTTGATCCCAACTGGCCCTCGGCAAACCGCATAAAGCACTTGTTTTGTTTTGTTTTGTTTTGTTTTGTTCTTTGTTCTTTGTTTTTGGTTTTTACAGTGAAAAGTCGTTTCAACCTTGATCCCAACTGGCCCTCGGCAAACCGCATAAAGCACTTCACGTGTTATGCCAATTTCACAACAATACTATGATGTGTCCACGAAAACTATAGTGGGAATTCCAATTTAATGAACGCAGCTTTCAACAGCTGTACTCGATCCAACCGCGATCGCATATCGCGTATTTTAAACTACAACGAGAACGCACGACCTTGGATACAATGCTAACCAATCACGTGTGCGTTGGCATGGTTAGATTCACTTCGCGTTACTCACGCACAGTCGCAAACGCTGGCGTACATCGCGCAGTGTACGCAAAAGGTCGTCACGCTATTGAAAGCTGCGTTCATTCAATTGGAATTCCCACTATAATATCCCGTTACAATGCATTGTTACGCAATACATTCAGATATTTAAAATATTTGTTGTTGTTGAAGCTGTATTAGCTATCATCATACCTTGATACAGGTAAAATAGTTTTATTTGGTTTATACTTATGCAAAGTGTTTTCTTTTCTTTAATCAGTCAAAACAACGGAGTGGCTTACTCTGCACAAACAGCTTGGATTCTTAACGCATCACTGAAGACAAACATATTGTTTGGGAAACCATATAACAAATCCAGGTTAATATATAAAGTGCCCTTCCAAGTGAAAACGTTGTAATTTTTTAAGCATATTTATTAGCCAAAAGAAGAAAACCGCAAGAACAACTGATATCCATACCGATCTCCGGCTAGGTAAAACACAATAGTATCATTGATAATATTTTTAAAAAAAACTACGAGAAAACACGTAATGACTGGAAGAAAACAGTAAAATGACTTCTGGGGCCATTTTGTCTCGTGTCAGGTATTAAATGTGACATGATCAAAGCATGAGAATAGACTTGGATAGTTCATCTTTCAATTCCTTGACCTTGGTGGGATATTTAGTTGCTTTGACAACCGAGTCAGCCTATTTTTGTCATCGGTGTCGATCAAACCTCTAAAGCCGACATTTGCGATAACGAGCAATCATACCTGGCGTCGATAATGGCGGAAACAGAAGAAGCGTTTTTGTTGTCGGTGTCGATCAAACCTCTAAAGCCGACATCATGCAATAACGAGCAATCATACGTGTCGATGATGTCGGAAACAAAGACGAGAACCGATCGTTTTTGGATATAGGCTCAAATGAGAATGATTCGCTTGTCTGTAGGCCAATAAAAAATAATGTCTGGTTTTGTATGACTCTTTGATAAAGAGTCATACATGTCCAGGTTAAATCTGTTTTACATTTTTCCAACAATGAACGGTCTGCCCTGGCTCAAGAGGGGCTTAACAAAACAACAAAGTAATGTCCAATACTTTATCCGTTTCATACCTTGAGGGGTTTTTTTAACCTGAGGTTTGATTCTACAAAAGGCAAAAGACTTTACCTACCCGGCAATGGAGCTGTCTAAGACCTTGGTTTTAATCATCCAGAATATTATTCTTCCCTCAGATACAAGCGGATTATTGACGCATGCGCACTTCAGCAAGACATCGACATCCTTCCAGCAGGAGATTTGACCGAGATTGGTGAAAAGGGCATTAATCTGAGTGGAGGACAGAAACAAAGAGTTAGTGTGGCTCGAGCTATGTATTCTGAAAACAATATCGTGCTTTTGGTAAGTAGCAATACTGTGCAACGTCATTTTCATGGAGCTACTCGGGTTATGGGCTTAACATGTTTACAAATACGAGCCCGTCCGCCCGTCCTAGACGGGGTACTTTGTCTTCGGACGTGCTGTTATCCTAACCAACCCGTCCGGCGGACGCCCTGAAATAGTTGCGTACCGACCGCCAAAATACCAGGACAAAATTAATTCAATTTATGATGTGTACATTCCGTTTGGGCTTTTGGAACAACAATTATCCTTATTTCGGCCCATTCCAGCATTAAAATTGCAAATTTTTGCGAGCTTTGTTAGCACACGTCGCAAAGTCATTTTGATAGCGGATTAGCTGGGCGATTTTGTGAAGCTATGCAAATTGAAATTTTAAGTATGAACTTTTGTAGGACCGTCTTTAACAACCGCAAAAGAATTAATAAATTTGATATAAAACTTCGTTTTATTTGATTAGGATGATCCATTATCTGCTCTTGATGTCCATGTTGGAGGCCATCTATTTAAAGAAGGTATCATTGGCATACTTATTAAGGATGGCAAGACCGTTGTCTTGGTAACGCATCAGCTGCAGTTCTTACAATACGCAGACAAGGTAAAAATGTCTCAGTTTGCTTGTTTGTTTGTCCGGTCATTCCGTGCCGAAACACGCATGGGTCCTGATTATCGAAGCCAGACGTTCAAAGTTAAATAAGCATGCTGGACTTAATTATTGAAGTTAGTAAACAAAGAATTAAAATAATAACTGGAATAGAGTAGGGACGGGACGCCACTCTCAAACAATCAACATGATCAAATGCTTGTTCTTTACCATGTTTACTAAACGCATTGAAAAGGTCGCAAATTGCGTAGATGGAGTCATGTGTCGTCAATATATAACAGGGTGGACGACGTAAAAATAAACAACGTGATGCTACTATTAAGCATTTCGCCATTTTACATTATAGATAAAGAATTCTGGTTTTACTTGGTTTGCTCACCTGCTACTTTTTGTTAAGTGTTTAATACACGCATGATAAATATTCACCGTATTTTTGCGTATATCTATCTACTATGAATTACGGTACATGCAATCCTTATGACACGGACAACCTGCCAGGTACTAGTTATGCAAGATTGTGCTATTGTTCACGACGGCACCTTTGACGAAGTGAGGTCTTCAGATCCATCACTCTTTGCCAGTTGGAAACAATCCCTGGTGGAAAGGACGGAGTCGGAATTTCAACAATCTGAATCGGATGTCGAGGAAGAAAGCCACGCATTGATGAAACAGGTCTATCAAAGGGTCCCTGGAAAAGGCATCAATAATGGTAATGTAGAGAATCTTCTATGCTCTTAAGCATTCCAGTGTGTTAAAGGACACAGTAATTCCTTTAACTACCAATGTTTGTACTTTCCAAAGATATTATAGTGGGCAAAATAGACACATGAGACTTGGCCCAGAAATTCTTTCCCAGAATTTCATCTTGTTTTGAAAGCCTAAATAAGCTGTCAACAGATTCACCCAATCTCCTGAGTTGACCACAGATGGCATAGGTGTCAACATAGAGTCCTGTGATGGGATCCACCTCTCTTACGTTGATTTGGATGGAGCCATGGTCCTGGGCATTGATGATTTGGTTTGAGTCAGAACATTGTCCCGATAAAGCCTTTTTGCAAGCTTGAAGACTTTAAATGTACAGTCTCTCTGTAAAAACGCCATATGTGTATATTCCATCGATAGTAACGGGTCAAAATGAGCAAACCGAGAAATGTTTTTCGTCTTTACCCCCGAATTTTTAATTTTGCCCAACACACTAAGAAAGCTGGCTACGCCCCTGCTACGGGTATAGCTTTCACACTAGCCTCATTGAATCTACAGCACATTAAAAAATTATTATTGTTGTTTTTACTACAGATTATTCGAACGACCAGGCTTTGAATCATGACGGCCAGCTGACTCAAGATGAAGAACTAGAAAGAGGATCGGTGTCTTTTCGTGTGTATAAATACTTTGTAAAATCTATGGGCTGGCCTATCGTAGTAATCTACGTTTTATTGCGATTTACACTAGAAGCAGTTACTCTCAGTAAACTCTTCTGGTTAGCCGCATGGTCTGAAGCAAGTGAAAAAGTCAATGCATCTACAAATAATGTAAGCTGTTGTGGTATTTTATTCCTTTCAAAACTAATGTGTAGGTCTATGCATAGTCTATGGGTCTGTTAGTGTGCCAACAATAGCGATTTGGAATACCATCGTTCCCTTTTTAAAACCTGCTTGTTTGTCATGCGCGGGGTAGAAAAAACATGTTTTTCAAAACGTTTAACTAACATTTAAATTTCGGATTATATAAAGACCATGAATACGTTTTTAAAACGTTATCGTAAACTATTTTTGTAAAATCATTTTGGCAACAGATAAATAACATTCTGTTAGAAAGTTTTGTCTCACGTTTTCTAAAATGTTTTATGAATATAATTAAAACGTATTTATACGTTTATATAACCCGACATTGAAACCATTTCTGTAAAACGTTGTGTATTTGCTGGAAAGGGCAAACATTTATGTGCAAGCCGAGAGGAGAGGAAAGCACATTTGGCAAGCCGGGAGTGGAAAGCAAACATTTTTGGCACGCCGCTTGGAATTTTTACACTTCCAGGCTGATATAACCATATCCCCTAACTAACGTCAGCGGAACCGGTGGCGGCATTTGGGCCGGGGTGCCTGGCTTTCTCACGTTTTATCAAACCCATAATGATAATGTTCTGCATCTGACTGAACATAAATAATCGATTCTTTATTATATACCCTGAGAGAAAGTGTAAAAATGATGCACCAAATGGCTTCAATTGGTCATTCATTTTGCACCCCCCCCGCCCCCTGTGTATGGATAAACAAATTTCGCTTTTCGTTTCTGCTTTGGACACCCAAAACGATATGTTTAATGCAATAATTTATACAACAATAGTGAAAACCTGTCCACGAATGGCTTCAATTTGGGCCTTAATTTAACTCATTCGGATTTTTCAAACTAAAAGTGTGTACCAAAATTGTCCACCAAATGACTTCAATTGGGCCATTGGGTTTTATTTTGCCAACGTTTATCACTTATGAGGGAAGCACATCCGTCTCAGACACCCCTCATACGATTCAAATTTTCTACATTTTCCGTCACTGACTGCCCTTCTTCCGCCACCTAACAATATGTTGTGTTTTGATTCACCACTAAGTATTTTTACTATGAAAGGCTTTCATTAAAAGCTTAGAAAGTTGCTCAGTATGATTTAAAGAAAAATATCAATATGTGTCTTTAGCAGTAGACTTCGGTTGTATATATAAATGCGCTTTTATAATTTTATTTATGCGACGAAAAACGAAAACCCTGTTCTATTTTGAACAAATTGGGAAACAATTTTTTTTCCTGTACAAATGAATGCCGACCCCAAATTTCGGAAATTTCAGGACAATTTTTTTTGTATTTTCTCAAATTGAAATTTATTTACAGATTTTTGTGATTTTTGGGTTATTTAAATTTTTTTAGAAAATACCAACCGACCGACCGACCCTACTTGAAAGGTCCGTTCGCCCGTAGAACAGGGTTTCTCTCTTTCATGCCTTACTTATAATTTTATAAATATTACTTGTCCACCCCCCCCCTTCCCCCAAAACCACCCTCCTCCCTTTTACACTCATAAATTAATTGTTTTTTGCTAACTTTCCCTTCCGTGTAAAGTAAAACTTTATAAGCCTGTTGAATCAAACTGAACAAAATTGACGTATACAATTACAATATAATACCATGACAATAATGTGTATGACGAGATCTAACTTACTAGCTGAATAAACCTCAAACCATGCATCACATACGTGATTGTACGTCAAATTGTCATATAACGTATGAGCGTGATGTATAGTATACGAGTCTTCCTCAACATCTTCCAGCCGGGATGATTAGATCATGTACAGTCATCTACGTGTTTATACTCTAAATTGTACGTCAAAGGGTGACAAAGGGTGTACAGATTACCGATTTAGCATGGGGGACACAAAAGGTGCTTAAAACACATTTTGAATTTGTTTTTTGTCCATTTGCGAGCGAATGAGTAAGTTAGAGTTGAGGAGGTCGGGCGAGGACATCTAGCCTATTAGTTTGAGAGTGTCATTATACCGAAAAGGGCTAAAGTTATAGTTTCCTCAATTTACGTTATAATTAGAGTTAAAATTAGGGTCAGAGTTATGTTCATTGGCGGCACTGCGGGGGGGGATACTTATCTTGACTCCCAAATAAATAAATCCATAACCCCTTCCTTCCGAAGAAAATGACAGCCCCCTAAGTTCCCTACGTGCAAACATTATCAAATAACATCATCGGCAGCTACCCAGTTCTGACCTTAATGCCAGTAAGAATCACATTTCGTCATCAATATGGCCAATTGCCACGCCCATTTAGCACGGAAATAATGAAATATAACTTTTAAAATCAGCTATATCTAGCTTTTCCGTCATATTTTTTTTTGTCCGTAATGGAAAATCCAAATAAAGAGTTTATCTTTCGGGTCAAATTATTTTGCCCTTTGCAATCAATGCCACTATTTTGCAAAACCAATTTTCCTTGTAACCTGTCATTTTCGCCTTACTTTTGCGTGTGGAATTTTTGCACATCCGGGTACATCGTTGAACACGGTATGGCGACTTGTAGATGTCACGTGCGCATTTATAAAAGCGCATTTATATATACACCCGAAGTCCACTGTTTAGTAGTAACTTTATGGCTTTTATTGTTCGCTAGAAATACTATTGTATCGTTTTTGTTTTTTGTTTTTTTTGTTGGGTTTTTTTTACAGACAACGGACATGGTGGAAGTTGATAATCGTTACTACATCGCTGTATTTGGATGCATCACGCTGTTGTTTTCAGTGGTAGTATTTAGCATAACTATAATCGGTGTCACTGCAATATTCATTGCAGCCAAGAACATACACTCAGAAATGATCAGAAACATCATTGGATCACCACTGAGGTAAATATATACTTTAGAGACAAACATTGATATTGCTATACTGCGCAAAAAAGTATCCGAACACTTCAAACAAAAGTTATTTCTTAAGGACACTAAAACTAACCCACAAAACAATGTAGTCGTTAGATGGCGAATTTGTTCTGCTTATTTTGATACATTATTCAGTACGATACGACTTTATATTCTAACTTGTAGCAATTTGAATAAAAGAGCTTTTAAAAAGTGACAAAAAATTGCACTGACTTTCCCCTCGAAGCACGCAGATAATGAACACAACAGAGTGAGCGTTCATCCTTCAGGCTTTATTGAACCCGTAACAAAAGGTAGAAACAGCCTTGAAGGAGGAAATATCTAAATTTGTCACTTAAAATGCCAGATAAGGTATCAAAGCCGAATAAGGTACCAAAATTCTATATCTATCGACTACTTTATTTGTGTCTTTCTATCAACACGATCGGTTTAACAACTATATTTCATGTCATTAATACCGAACAAAAAGCAAGGATATAAAGGCAAACAATTAATATAAACCTGATATGTGGTCGGTGTATTCCTACGTTTGATAGTACTTGGGGTCCCATCAAAATTTACGCCAGGGGGATAGGGAGTTCACAGTTGCAGTTGGAAACTAAAGTGTAGTGTTTCCACGTCACATTCATGGAAACATACCATTATTGTAACATTTGCTAGAAGGACACCCACAGTAATGTTTTTCAAAGTTCAATTTTTACACGATTGTGATGTGCTTGTATAAACCTGAGACTAGTAACTGTAACAATCAAGGCTTAAGGTGTTGTATTTGTGAGATTTTTTAATAAACCAACGTGTCCCGTCGTTTTATTTATACGCCGCATCGAAATATTGGTCAAACGCATACGCGATCTTCATAACAGTGTTTACGTACTGGCGTATGGGATTGTAATACATCAGCAGGACTGACCTCCGGAGTGACACGCATTGGCGACGTAGGCGCTGAGTGGTAGTTCATTGGTAGATCACCAATCTTCGGGGGTCCAATTTCTAAGATGACCACTCCTGGTGTAGTTCTCTCTTGGAAGATGACAATTGGAAAAATCACCTTGTTGCAGTCTAACTTACAAACAAACAAAATCACTCAGCTTGTACTTAAGCCTATGAGTATAGGGCTTAAGCTACACTAGCAAGTGCCACACCGTTCAACGGTCCACCCGGGAGGTGTAAGGGAGCAGTCAGGACTAGTGTATAGCTATGAAAAGTGTGGTTGAGGAATAGTCATTGGTAAAACATTAACACTGTCACCATCGAAGCCTATTTTCACAGTATAGTGTGCGCTGGGGTATCTGGACTTAGGACCAGATTTTGGAGGGTTAACCGGTTTATGAGCGCTCAACCTTCCCCATTCCCCTAAGAGCATATCGATGGTGTTGGTATAAACTCTACCTGTCGACATGACTTTGTATTTCTGCATGGCCAGATGATGTGGCTGGCTCTCAGAGCTGTTTTGGAGGCAGTGTCTAGGATTGGTTTATATGTGTTATAGAAGCCTCTGTTTCCCACTTCTACCATCCTCTGTTTTCACATTCGGCTACCAGGTCGTCATATTTACACTTGTTCCTGGCGTACGCATTGGCTAGGTTCTCCTCCGATGGTACTGTCAATTCTATGATGAATGCACATTTGGTGGTGGCTGAATAGATCGTAATATCAGGCCGCTGGGCACTTTCTGCTATTTCTGGAGGGAACACTATTGGCTTGTGCTCCTCATCCATCAGGAAGGTCCGGTCTCTAGCCTTCTTTAATTCTGTCTTTGGAGTACGTAGAGCTGGGTTCCTGTAAACTATGTTGTGCCATCGGCTGTACAGAAAAGCAATGGTAGGGAGTATACTCTGTTGTTTTGCTGTTGTTATCCTCATCAATATATGGTGCGGATGCTATTGTTCTTAGTGTTTGGTCATGGCGCCAGTTGTACCTTCCATTCTCAAGCGAGTAGCTGCAACAATTCAGAATGTGGAGCAGAGTACAGTTACGGTTGTTGCAGAGTTGGCACAGTCCAAGATTGGTCCCGCCCCACAGTTTCAGATTAGCAGGTGAAGGAAGTTGGTCATGGATGGCATTGATATGGAAAGACAGGAGTTCTGGTGTCCAGACATTATAGGAGCTCCTTCCATGAGGGGTCAGTCTGCATGGCGGAGTCCTATCTCAACCACTGTCATTGTTTAGCACATCCGTAGAAGTAAACCAGCATATATGCTTTATTCACTTCTTTAGTGAGGCATTTTCTGTGCTCTTTCTGACTCATGTCAGAGATCTGTGTTTCTCGTCCATTACGTGAGTCTGTGTTTCTCGTCCATTACGTGAGTCTGGTTTACGAGCGTTTACGTGAGTCTGGTTTACGAGCGTTTGGGGTGTGGGTTCAAGATCAGGATTGGCATGAAATCTTACAGTCTAGTGATACTCAAGAAAAATGCAATGTGTTCTATGAAATGCTTGAACAGGCTATTGACCTGTGTTTTCCTCTTGTTAAATCTAAAATGCACTCTAATGACAAGCCATGGCTTACAGATCGTATTAAAAACTTAATTTCTCAGCGTCAAGATGCTTTTGCATCAGGTAACCAGGAGCTGTGGCGTAAACTCAGAAATCAGGTTCAACGTGAAATAAAAAAAGGCCATGGAGTCTTACCATGCTAATAGGATCAGGAATTTACAGAAAACTGAACCTAAAAAATGGCACCAGCAAATAAAGGTTGTTACCAACTCCAGTAAAACTAAGCTCAGCATGGACATCCCAGGTATTGACGATTCTGACTTGAAAGGTAAAGCTAATGCCATCAATATCAAGTTTGCTCAGGTCTCTGAGGGCCTGACCCTTTAAATTTTAGTCATCTGCCTGTTTACTTACCTGCTGAAAAACCTCCTCAGTTGTATCCATGGGAGGTTTTTGCTGAGCTTGGTAAACTGAAGCCTGCCAAAGCTGCGGGGCCTGATCAAATTCCTCCGCGGTTAGTAAAAGAGTTTGCATATAAACTGAGTGTGCCCCTGACTGATATATTAAATAGTTCTTACTCAGAAGGTAAAGTTCCAAAACAATGGAAACAAGCAATAGTTGTGCCTATTCCTAAGCAACTACCCCCCACTATTGAAAAACTGAGACCAGTGTCACTCACCTCTGTGTTTGCTAAAGTTGCCGAAGGTTTTGTTGCGGGGTGGGTCCTCGATGATATTCAGCATAAAATTGATGAGCGCCAATTTGACAATGTTAAAGGTGTTTCGACATCCCATTACCTTGTTGGCCTTCTTCACCATCTGCATCAAGGCGCAGAAGGAAGTCACAATGTTGGAACGGTGGTCCTAACGGATTTTTCCAAAGCGTTTGACTTGGTCGACCATACCATCCTTGTTGATAAGATAATCTGCTTGGGAGTCCGTGGGTCCATCGTTCCATGGATTTGTGATTTCCTTCATGATAGGCAGCAATGTGTTCGTTTTAATGACACCCTTTCAGACTATGTTCCACTACATGGGGGAGTACCTCAGGGCACGAAACTTGGTCCCATTGGTTTTCAGATTCTCATAAACGATGCTGCTCAAAATTCCAATTCTAGTTGTTGGAAATACGTGGATGACCTGACATTTACAATCTGATCTTGATCAGTTTACTGAGTGGTCCAAGGGTAAGTTGCTCAAAAATCAGGCCCTCCAAGTATGCTTCAGTAAAAATAAGCCCCAGGCTGGCGACTTGAGAATCGGCGCAGAACCACTGTCATACGTCACAGAAGCTAAGGTCCTTGGTATTTATCTTCAGGACAACCTCAAGTGGGACACCCAGGTTAATAACATGCTTAAAAAAGCCAATAAGAGGTTGTTTATGCTAAGGTCCCTCAAGAGGTTTGGCTTTGATAGTGAAGAGCTGAGTGTCGTTTACAGTGGTTATGTTAGACCGATTCTCGAGTACGCCAGTGTTGTGTGGCATTCTAGTATTTCAATTAAACAATCCAAAGACCTTGAGTCTATTCAAAAAGAGCCTGTAGAACAATCCTGGGAGGAGATTACAATTCATATCATGATGCGCTGCTCAGCTGTAAACTTGACTCCCTGTCTGATAGGAGGGTGCAACACTGTCGTAGGTTTGCTGAAGGGCTGCCTAATGAACGAACGAACAATGAATACACATTAATATGTATAATTGCTTTGTAATTTTACATGTAATTTGGCCACGATATGTGAATAATAAAATACCGATAATAATAATAATAATGAATCTTTTAGCTCGAATTTAAGGCCTCATTTGATGAAATTGTTTAAGAAATAAAGACACGACGATCCAAAAACCCAAGGAAGATTCCAATTTAAAAGTTGCAGTTTGCTTCATTGCATGCCATACTGATTTGTACACAACGCGTTCGCTAACAAGAGAACTAGCGCCGCTTTCAATTGATTAGCACGTTAAAACTAGCGTCGTGCTTTCAATGATTAGAACACAAAAGTACAACTTTTGATTTCGTTTCTTCATTAGGTTTTAAATCACCGTTTCTTTAATTCTCAACCAATTTCAACAAATAAGGTCTTTAACCAGAGCTAATGAGTACATGTATTGGTTGTTTGTTTTATTTTGACATACGTGTCTTTGGTTAGGATATACAGGGGTAAACACAACTGGTACCTTAATTTTTTGGCTTACTGTATTTGTTCAGATGGTATTTGATGACCTGCATGCATTTAACTGGTAGGTCATGTTTTCCTTTACTTCTGTACAATGCACTATTGGTGGTGCACCTGCTAATGCCGGCCCATCTCTTCAAGTACTTCGTACAGGTTGCCTCCAGGTTCTCGATGTAGGTTTTTGGGAGATTGTATATAGTGAACTCGCCTGTCATTTTGGGAATAATCATATGATTGTATATCCACATTTTCATGATTCCATTCAGTTGACTTTTATCAGTAGTTTTCAGCATGGCTGAAAGTCAGTTTCTGATTAATCATTTGTCTGATGTCATCATCCTTTAGATCTTCATAGATGAGATTTCCTAGGAATCGCATGGGCTGGTTGTGATCATCTGTCCGTCTATTTGTAGCTGAGGATTGTAGGTTACATATTGGGTCTTGTGGCCATTCAACTTCTGTTCTGCGTTTGGAATTACTTTCTTCATCGCATGAGATCTGCATTTGGATGGTTTGACTTTCATAGCTCTTGTCCAGTTGAGAGTTGAGGAAGTTGTTGACAATGTTGACATCCTTTTAGATCTTCATAGATGAGATTTCCTAGGAATCTCATGGGCTGGTTGTGATCATCTGTCCGTCTATTTGTAGCTGAGGATTGTAGGCTACATATTGGGTCTTGTGGCCATTCAACTTCTGTTCTGCGTTTGGAACTACTTTCTTCATCGCATGAGATCTGCATTTGGATGGTTTGACCTTCATAGCTCTTGTCCAGTTGAGAGTTGAGGAAGTTGTTGACAATGTTACTGGCAACTTTCTGTGCTTCTTGTTACAAGGGTCAGATCATCTGCATATGCCTTGGCTGACGATGTAAGGTCTGAGCTACTCATGCGGTATCCAAGATGGCTGGATTGGTCAAGAAGATCGAGACATAGATTGAAGACTGCTAGGAATAAGATGTAAGATAATGGGCATCCTTGGAAGATACCAGTACAACATTTAATCCAGTCTGTTGTCCAATCTCCAGTTTTCACTCTGATGAAAAGCTCGTCGTAATAATTGAAGATGCTCTTTCTAATGTGTGTTGGTACATGGTACCATTCCAAGGCAAACTGCATATAAAGATTGTGTGGTACAGTGCCATATGCATTTTGCAAATCTTGCCAGGTTGTAATAATTGGCTTGCCGTTCCTTTTGGCACCTTGGAGCATTTCAGTGAGTGCCTCTGTGTGTTCCACACATCCTTATATCTTCTCCATAAAACCATTCTGAACAGCATTGTAAATATATTTGTTCTCTGACAGGTACTCGATTATCCTTTGAGCAAGAATACCCATTCCAAGGTTGCCACTGGATTTTTTTCTTCAGAGTGATAGGTCTGAAGCAAGATGGCTCATTGGTATTCTCTTCCTTGGAGATTAGGATGGTTTCACCTATTCGCCATGTAGTGGGTATTGATGTGCTTCTCCAGATGTCACAGATAACTTCATGAAGCAGCCCAGTTAGTCTTGGACATTTCTTCCATACTAGGGAATACGGTTGGTTCCAGGAGCACTGACATTTTTACGCTTTTGGAGATATGCATTAAACTCAGACAGGCTTGGTGGTTTGGTCTTGAATTGTGTTGTTGGTGTCTCGCCTTTTGTCGTTGTTGACATATTTGGAATATTAACGATTTTCTTTCTTTTGCCTCATTTGTTCGGCTAAATATTAAAAGGGGACATTTCCGAGAGTAAAAACTAACATTTTGTGGAAAAGAAATGCAAATCTATTAATGTTACTAAAAATGTCTCCAATTTCTTTGTTTCAAATTGTGCGTTCACCAGTACATGTTCCCCTAATTTCCTCCAGCCCAACCCATCCCTCGATCCCCGTGAAATATTGATCGATCACGTACTCTCCAAATCGTAATACCAACATTTATTTGTTTGTGTTTCAACTACAAGTTATACATACTTAAATATTTTATTTTGTTGTTCTATTTTAAACAGATTTTTCGACACGACACCAGCAGGACGCATTATGAACAGATTGTCAAGTGATACTCATATTGTAGACAGTGTAAGGAAATTAGGACTAGGCCTTTAAATTTAATGGGAAAAAAAGTACCAGAATAAGATAAATTCTACAAAAGCTTAATTTAAATAATTGACATTTTACAGATATATTTAAAGGGTAAAGGGTAAGGTCGTCTAATTCAGAGACTCTTGTGTACAGATCCAAAACTTGTGTTGATGTTATGTACCTCAATGAGAGTTTCGTGCTAAGACTTTCTCAAATTCACTGACCAATTCCTGCTTCCAGTTGGAGCTGACGTAGGTGGCGCTGTTAGAAGTTGGTCGTAAGTCATGCGGAAGAAACTAGTTCCATTCGTCTCTGTTGAGTGTTTGCCCCCCCCCTCTCTCTCTCTTTCCTAACCAGGTGGCTTCCTTTATATGTCTTCTCTTTCTGGTCTGTCCTCCAATCCAATTACATGATTATACTCTGCGACGTGATTTATTGCGGATTAGTTATCCTCCCCTGTAAAAGAGGCCTGTCTTTGTGATTTGGTGGTAAATGCTTTCTTTGAAGCTTTTTCTGCTTCGGTCTTAGGATCTTTGAGTCTAAATCCACATAGTCTAGCTGTTTTTCCTATGTATGTTTTATCGCAATTGAGGCATGGTATCTCATATACAGTATGATGTTTGTTTGACGTCTCGCTTATCTTTAGGGTGTACTAAGATATTTCTCAGCGTTTCTCAGCGGTGTTAAGACCTGTCTCACGCACTGGAAGAGCAATCCCTGTGGATTTTGAATCAGACTGTTCCTTACTCTGCGATTTGCTTTTACTTTGCGTTTGTTTGTAATTCAGGAACGTAACAACCCAATTTTTGCATTTGTACACAAGAATCTCGGAATAATTTATTTACTGACAATCCTGATGAACTTATTTGCGGCTAATGCCGTATCATGTACGCTCAAATAATATGTCCGAGGCGGTAATGACGTCATTATTTAAACGTTTTTCTGCCAAGGAAACATTGTTTGGTGTAAAGAATAAGACAGGAACCTTATAAATGTCTACTCTTTTACTGGAAAAATAGGCCGATGATTGAAAGAGAAAATATTATATTTTTGCTCAAAACAAGAACCTAAACCACACACCAGTGTGTTTGCTCGCTGTGTCGAGCGTTGAGTATGTGTATTGAAGTTTTAAGTTTAATCATCAAGTCATTTATTCTGGCGTAAATTTTGCGGATAAAATGCAAAAAATAGTTTTTTCGTTGGTATTCATTTGTGACTGTTGTGTTGAGGCTTCGTCACTTGGAGATTCATTGAGTATAGTACGGATGATTGGTGAACCCTCACAAGTTAAGTTAGTGCAGTGTAGATCTAGTCCAAACGCAACGGAAAAAGAGAGACATTTCGGCACGTGAGCATAACTTTACGACTTTACCTTACATTACATTACATTACATTACATTACATTACATTACATTACATTACATTACATTACATTACATTACATTACATTACATTACATTACAATATCATTACATTACATTAAATTACATTACATTACATTACCTTTATGCCTTGCCTTGTCTTGTCTTGCCTTACCTTACCTTACCTTACCTTACATTACATTACCTTACATTACCTTACCTTACATTACCTTACCTTACATTACATTACATTGCATTACATTACATTACATTACATTACATTACATTACATTACATTACATTACATTACATTACATGAACTTCTCAAGCATATTGCATTTCGGTGTTTCAGAAATTGATGTTAACACTCATGGCACTTATTAGGAGCTTCATTTCACTACCGTCATTCATGACCACAGTCGTCATTATTCAGCCAATTTTCTTGATAGGACTGATTCCAGTGGCTATTGCCTTTTGTCTTGTTTACAAGCGTTACATCGCTTCATCAAGGTATGTCGAATAAATACTATACTCGCATAAAGATATAAGAAGCAAATTTTGGTTAATTAACAATGAACTAAAGGAAGTCAGTAATTGGTTCAGAGCAAACAAATTATCAGTAAATGCCAGTAAAACCAATTATATGATTCTGGGAACACCACATATGACGTCCAAGAATTGGATAAATATTGATTCAACAACAACTGTCTGTAATGTAGATGTTAAGATAATTTTAGACGAAATCGTTCTAGAAAGGGTAGATAATACCAAATTCCTGGGAGTACTCATAGACGAAAACTTAACATGGAGGTGTCATATTAACTGTATAGCAAAAACAATTTCAAGGAATATTGGTGTAATGAACAAACTCAAATTCTTTGTACCAGATCGCATTCTTTATACTCTATATTGTACCTTTATTCAACCTTATTTGAACTATGGAATATTAATTTGGGGAAACACATGTAAAACATATTTGGATAAAATTGTGAAACTCCAAAATGGGCGATACGGACAGTTACCAGTAGTCATTACAGAAGTCATACAGCCCCCTTGTTTGCCAAATATAACATTTTGGCAAACAATGACACCTATAAATTAGAATTGGGAGTTTTTATGTATAAGTACAGTATTAATGAATTACCGAGCTTATTTGACAGTTTATTTACCCTACGATCTAATATTCATGATTACCAAACAAGAAACGCTAATAACTATAACTTGACTAAAAATAGCAGGGTTTTCACCGATCACGCTGTCCGTACAGCTGGTCCTATATTATGGAACTCATTGCAAAAATCTTTAAGAGCGTCTTATTCAGTGAAACATTTCCGAAACGTGTACAAAAGACATTTAATTTCAAAATATGATTAATTGACGAGCATTGTAGTTTTTTTTGTTTCTTGTTTGTTTGTTTGTTGTTTTTAATTTTTATTATTTGCTGTTGAATTTTCTGTTTGGTAACTTTTCTGTTAAAGGGGATAGCTACCTCTGGCCTTACTGGCCTTTCGGCCATCTCCTCCATGATTCTTTGATGGTATTTTAATGCGTATTTTGTATTTCTATGTGAATTGTGGAAATAAATAAATGAATGAATGAATGAATGAATAAATAAGAATGAACAAATATGTTGGTCTTTGGTTGCGAAAACAATTATGTAAAAGCGAAAGTAATTTACAAATGATCCTGTGGCGTATTGGAAGCCAATCAAGTGATTTCAAAAGTGTTCCAGGTGAGTGTTTTCGGTCGCCTTCAAATACAAGACGTACTGCCCAGTTTTTAAGACGTTGTAGACGAGTAGATAGTGATGAGGAGAGGAGGCCATTACAATAGCCAAGGCGAGAAAGTAGAGAGATTGAGAAGAGGCGTTCACTGGAAACGCCATACGGGTTACATGTTACGGCATTGTGCGGGCGGACCTCATAATTCCGTTCGCCTCGAAACTTAACTACAATAAATTTATGGTGGCGCTATGCTGAAACAAATATATCTATAGATGCCCTGCATGCTTTTATTGATTGGCTCCAAACAAAGGATTTTAACCGGTGTCCTTCGCCGTAATCATGGCGCAGTCCAGTCCATTCAATCAAATGTTGTCATCAACCTACATGATCGTAGTGTATTTGCTTTGTGTGTGAGACTAAATGTCGCGATAGATTGGATCATGCTTTTGTTGAATGCATTTGAGTAGTCCGTCATATTCACGGTATGATACGTTATATATGCACAACCTCAATAAAGAGATATGAATCACCATTTCACCCTTGGGTGTATCGAACCCACATTTGTACAGGGATACAAAGGGATAAGCATCCTAGGTTACATAACCATACCGGAAGATGTAGCCTAGGTCTAGGCAATAGGCGGATTAGCGGCCATTTTGTCTTCGACATGATTTTATCCACGTGTCCTTATACTTTAGTACACAAATATATAAGTTAACAGATTTACAATATTAAAATTATATTTTGAATAAACAATATATTCTGTAGTAAATCGATCAAATGACGGTGATTGTTCAGGTATTATATGCTTGATAAAATCAAACTATCTGACCAGCTAGTATTCTCCTCCGCCGTCAGTGTGATTCCAGACACTCCACGTACCGTGTTGCGAAGGTGGAGGAGACTAAAGCTGTATTGACGAACACGCATTCGTTAAAAAATATGTAGCCTAGGTCGAACAATAGCGTGACGTAGTTTCCGGCATTGTTCCTATGCACTTTCACCCTCCTGATTTGTATTGGTATGAAATACGATTGGCTGCATTCAGTCCAGTTTAGATCATAGCATCGATGTTTTGCGGGCTTTTTTTTTAAAGAGTATTTTTTTAACAGGTATATGTCATTAGTTGTCTAAATACCCAAAACAAGAGTTTGGTGTCGGATGGCGAAGGGAGTATGATCAGTAAAAAACAGAGTTTACAGTTTGTACGAATTTAAATCCACTGGCTTTGTGTTGTGTTCGTTTTGATCGTGGTTCTATGAGTAAACCAGTTTTATTTATAGACAGAGAAGATGTAAAGAAAGGAGGGAGAACGGAATTATATCCTTGAGATAGGTAATCCTGTCGCACCTATTCATAGTCCTTTATTCTCAAGTAGTTACACATCTACTTGAAAGTAGCCTTTGATGTGATGTGTGTTGCCGACTACGGTTGATTAATTTTCACTCTAGAATTGAAACCATATCAGTTAGCAGCCTGGACAACCGATTCTTTAGAAATGCTTAGTCGCGCTGAAAGTCGATCGATACATGTTAAAATCAGCACAATTCAGAGATACACCTTTTTGCTATGAAATTAATTTTCTCGGTCAAATATAAAGCAATATTTTTTTTCTTCAGTAATGTCAGTTAAAACTTGGTGCTTGGATATGCATTTTTTTTAAAATCCTGGTGTTAAAATTAAGCATCAAATTGTGTCTTTTAGTGTGATATTTTTGATTTTTATAGGCCTTCAGTTCGCACGCGAGCTTTTTACGGAATTCATTTTTAGCGTCTCAAACTAATATAGTTTGCTAAAGAAAGATATTTCCCACCTCTGTAAAGCACATCGTGTGGGTCTATATATTATAGTTTTGTTAGAATTTCCGTTTTATTTTACCCTTTTTCCTCCATACTCCGAAAATGTCTAACTCAGTACTTTTATCTCGAGAGCAACCAACAGAAATAGTCGATATTTCCTTTGTTGTTTATCCAGGTCAATTTTCCATTGAAAGCAAATTGCCCGACCAGCGATTTGGTAGCCCAAATCCCCAATTGAGTGTTCTGGTTAAACATGATCAGTAGGAGCGCTATAGGCCTGGGAATTTCTTTGCTATATTGAAGTTCTAGCAACACTGAAGCCATGCCGGTATTCCTATTAAACCCAGGGATATCGATCCACAATGCTAGTATTAGCCTTAGATTTCACTCGTTGATTTTGAAAAATGGTCAGCCGGCAGTTAAAATAGTGAAATGAAAACGCAAATTCTGACCAAACTATGATATATCGCTCACGGTGATGTGCGTTAGAAAGTTGGGAAAAATCCTTCATTAGCGAACTATCTCACTTTGAAAAGCTAAAAGGTTGATCCAAAAAAAGGCTCGCGGACAGAGTTTAAGCCTATCAAAATCGAAAATCTTACACTAAATGACTAAATTTCACGCCTAAGTTTAACACTAGAATTTGAAAAAAAATACAGTATCAAGCACTACAATTTTTCCTGACATTTACTGAAAAAATGAAAATGATTGCTTTTCATTTGGCCGAGAAAATTAATTTTACATCGAAAAGGTGTAACTAAAAATTTAGCTCATTTCAACACCAAATTCGATCGTTTGTATTGCCTCATTAAATGACTGAGTGAGCCTTGCCAAACAAAAGAATCGGTTGTGCAGGCTGCTAACTGATATCCAATGTTTCTATAGAGAATCCCTTGAAAGTATGACACGTGTGTGTTAAGTACCTGATGTTGCTCTGAAGGGATACCACACGTGGATACTATAAGAAAGAAATGTAGTTTTGTAAATATTCCAAAAAATCCGCCCATTTTGGAACATATATTAATTATTTAGGAGAGTGTTTTATGATTTTGTTAGAAAAGGGATGATTTTTGATCATCTATATTTTATTGTTTTATGTATTTTCCTGTCATTTCCTGCAAACCTAATAAAGATATTTTGATAATTGAAAATAGTCTGTATCATAAATCGTTGAAAGGTTGAAAACGTAACCAAGCGTGCAAAATTATTATTTGCCATGGAACTTCGGTCATATTTTATTTGAAATAAACTGGATGTTAGGATATGCATGCATGGTATGCATAGTATTGATGGTATACAGACACTGACCTTTCCCTAAAACTAGTAAGCAGCAACTTGTGTATCACACCCGTCATGGGTTCGAACCCTTTTGTTGTATTTTATTGTTAAACCTAAATAGCGTGATTGCTTTTGAATGAGCGGCAACACATATATTTTGTTTGAGGATAGCTGGATCCAACGCACTGAAGAGTCTATTGTTCTATTGTGTCCGATTTGAGCGCTGACATATTGGAAAATGTTGCCAATCAATATTAATGAAGTCGTGCGATCGACACCTACAACTGTTCAATTGGGCGACTTTATTGTTAGGTGCTTTTATTCATACATTGGGCGTATCGAGCTGTATCGGTTGGTCCGCAATTATATTTAACATAGTATTATAGGCCTACAAGTATGATTTGCTTTGCTTTATTGATTTATTCAGAAATAGTATGGCTATATGCTTCTCGAGTTATCAGCAAATATATTACATTTGAGGTCCAGGGTAGACTCTTTCTAGACAAAAATATACGCGATGCTCATGTAAAATACTATGGTAGGCCTATACATAATAAAACACGATGTGGACCGCGGCTAATGTCCTTAAAAATACTACAGTAGGAGTGATATCATAATACTTCAAATCCTAGTTATATGTAGACCTATTGGCAAACAATGTAGACAACTTACTTGTGTAGATTCTTATATCCGCCACACAGAGCGCACACTTTGCCTATGCTGCTGAACTGTCCGTAGCGAAATGGTAGAGCAAAGCGTGTTCACTGAGTATAATCAAATGAGCGCCCAAACCAATTTGGGCGCTGCAATAGGTTTGTATTGTAGGTGAACCTCTGTTTTGTGTGCATGCGACAACTCACGCACACCCTTGGGATGGACTAGTACAAAAGGTACCTCTCGTTCGTATAGGCGCTTTTACGTGACTTTCGTTTCATCACTTATTGCCAGTAGCCTGCCTATTATAGCGTTAATACGCTGGTCAGGTCAGTTACCGATTTAATTTTGTCTCGAACAAAAGGTACCTCTCGATGAATAGCGTGTCGGGAACTCCAATTGGCACAAAGGAACAATAAGCGTTACATAATCTATTTCCTCCTGAGCGTGTTTATAGTGAGACAATCTTTCCGTTATTTAGCTAAACTACCGCGTAGTCTAGATTTGCAGTGGTTAGTAAAACATAAACAAATACAGACTGCGTGGCAGTCCAGCTAAATACCGCATAATCTGGCTCACTATAAACACGCTCCTCCTTCCTATATAAACTCCTTGGATCTATCTCCTTTTCTTTACATCTTCTCTGTTTATAGACCACTTGACATCGTCTATCGATATGCATGAACGAGCCGCTACATTGTTCAATGGCTTTCTTGTATATGAAATGCGGTAGGCGATTTAAAATACACGTGCCCTGAGCAAACTACGATGCATACGCACACTGTAGGGCAAAGAACAATGGAATTGGCACCCCTTTTTGCTTGGTCTCTGTCTAACTGCCCTTTTCACCTGCTAGCTGTACCATCCATTCACTGATTTTTTTTCAGAGCAAACTCTCTGTTTGTGAGACCATCTTCTTTTTACCATGCTGATTATTACACTACTTATCCATGGATCAATTAATTTATTTGCACTTTGTTCAATTATATTTTTCTTCTATCTATAAATATCCTCCATACTTTTATTACTTTAATTTAATTTATTTATACTTCATATTTATTATTGATTTACTACTATTATTATTCTTATATCATTTTCAACTCTAGACATGATATATTGCGTGCTCCAGTTCTATTTGTTCATGATTGAGTGAACGGGTGAATCTTTTTCTTCTGTTCATCATTGCTCTTTTTCATGCTCGCTTACTGCTTCGTGCATCATGCATCGATTATGACTCGTCGTCACAACGAATTCCCCCGGAACATTGATCGAAAAGAAAGACATAGAGATAGATATGTTGCGGTCTTGTAAGACCGCGAAGTCCAGTCGTGACCTTGAAATGACCTCTGATGACCTTGAAATGGCTTTGGTCAAAATTGTCTTTTTGTTAAAAAATATAGGCACTAAGTTTAATGACAATCTAATAAAAACAATTTGATCTTGACTTGACCTCTGATGACCTTAAAATGACCTCCATCGTGTTTTGAATCATATCAACATCACATAATACTAATTTCATTCCATCCCCAAAACAGACCCCTCCCCATGTTTAAGCCAACTGTAATTTTAACCCTATGCACATGATGCCATTGTTCTGATGATCACAGCACTTCATATGCAGCAAAAGGGAATTTCAAAGTTGTTTCAGTAATAAACTATGTTTGACCCCTACATGATCTTGAACTCAAGATCTGTTACAATATAGACACCAGCTAATGTCAATGCTTATGTGTCAGTCGCACCTCTGTATACCATGTAATCTGCAGGAAAAGAAGCATTTTGAAGCTCTTTGTAATGTACTGGAATTACACCCTTAATGACCTTTGACCTCAAATATGTGCTTACCCTATAGGCCCCGGCTATAGCCAAATCTCAATCCCATAAGCAAAACACCTTGACAGCTGTTTAACATATTTAAAACAATGAAAAAGCAAGGCGAAAAAAGGCGTTGCATGAACTTCTGTCCCCCGTCCAAAAAAAAATCAACGGCAAATTTGCCGTAACACGACTCGATCTTGCCTAAAACGTCTCTTCGCAAGATGATTTTTGGACGGCATTTTCCACAGACAAATGGTAATCTTCCCGTTCGAATTCGCGTCGGAAAAAAAAATCGAAATTTATTCACTTCTTCTGGTCTATACTAGGTCAAATTGTAACCCCCAAAATGGATTTTATTATATGTCGGACTCTACTTGCTCTATTAGGATACTTTGATTCGCTTCATAACAAGACAAACATAACATTTTTCTGCATTTTATAATGCGTCTTTTTTTCCATCATGCAGTTATTGTTAACTACATGTATGCACACAACACAGGGGCACTCACAATAGGCAATTGAACCCTACTGGTAGCGCTGTATCGTAGCTATTGGTGATGAACTAGTTAGTATCATATATCAAAAAGTATAAAAGCTATGATTTTAGTACTTTCTCTATGTTTCAATTACTTATTCTTTTCCAAATATCTGAATCTTCAACCCGGTACAAGCTTTAATAACGGGGGAACATACATTTTATTAAAAAGAAATCCTACCATCTATCCAAGCTCGCCGTGTTATTCCAATGCACATTTTACTTCACCGGGCAGCCATTTTTGATCGTATTTTGAAGATTGGTGTCATAAAACCGTCATAGGTACAAATTTAGTACTTTCTGTCAATCAATTATGGCTTATTCTCTACATGTCAATCTTTAAATAATTGGCATAGTCCTTATAATAACGGTGGTCCGCCTTGATGAGTAAATGACAGCAAACCAGTGAAAAATATCCCAAAACTCGGTCAGTGGGGCTCCGTTCGTATATACATGTCAATAGAGTCATTATCAATTGGATTAGTCGTCCGTAGCGGACAATTCGGTCGCTCATTGGATCAATATTATCAGGTGGTAATAAATTTGCATTGGAAAATAGATTACTATATAATGGTTTAGTACTGCATATATCTGTTTAATCTTCAATAAGCGGGTTTGTGGCTGGAAAGGTCACGGTGAATTCGCCGTGGACGTAAGTGCACTATGCATTTTGGAACGTCATTTTTTGCTACCAACCGCAACGTAATCGCCTTACGGTAATTCCACGATTGACCAATTCACAATAGATTTCACCCTCTAGAGGGCACACTAACCTATTTTTGACTAATGTTGTTTGCCGTTGGCGTTCCCGTATCACGTTTCACGTAAATTTCGCAATCTCTCTAGTATCAATGAACGTACGGCATGATGATATTAGTAGGTTGGTCTTTAATTCTAACGATGTTTCACAGATGAATAATAACAGATTTGCATTTGTAATGAAAAGACGTAGTCATGAATAAAACCAATTTAGTACGGGTCCTTTGATACACATTCGTTGAGATGAGCAAAACAATTTTGTCGCATTCCCGGTAACTTGTAGCCCAATTTCCAAGTACATGGAACTAACTTAAGCAATCAGCCTTACGTGTATCATCATCTGGCAATGATAACACTTTTTTGGTGTCTTACCTTTTCAGGGAATTGCATCGTCTTAATAGTATAACGAAGTCGCCAGTATTTGCCCATTTCTCGGAAACATTGGGAGGCTTATCGACCATTAGAGCCTATAAGTAAGTCTCTTGAATTGATTGCATTGTTACTTGTTTAATTCAATATTTATTTATAAATTAATACAGTTGAAAAAACCTGCTTAATTATGGAGTTTTATTGAAATGGAAAAACAATATTTGCTCTTTCAAGTATTTAGTTGAATAGTTATCATCCATTTCACTTGGATATCTAACGCAAATGCTGATCTCAAAACAATAGGAAATAAAATGAAATTTACGGTTTCTTGTCTTTCCCGGAATATATCTTAAACGAAGCATGGTAGATAGCTTATTATTCTGACCACCTAAGTTATAAACCACAATCCTTACCCTAACCCTAAATTTAACTCTAACCCTAACCTAAGCCCTAATTCTAACCTGTAACCTCTAACATAACACTAACTCTAAATCTGAACTCTAACTCTAACTTAACCATGTACCTAACACTAACCCAAGCCCTAATGCTTACCCTAACACTAACACTAGCTTAAATCCTAACCCTAATCCTAACCTACAATGCCCTGCTGTCTTTAACCCTTTTCAGGCTAATGACCCTTCGGCTCGCCATTCGGACTTGGGTTGTTCCCATAGGTACGTAATTTGGTTCTGAATTGTCAGAATCTATTTTTTCAAGCATTTTGTCATTGCAAGAAAAATGAGAATAGCACACAAAATGCGGCTCTTATCTATCTGTTACGAATAGTAGCTTTTATGCCCAATTTTGCATCTCTTAAACTTAGGGCACAAGAGCGACTATTTAACGAACTGATAAGGAGGATCGATGTCAACAACACCGCTTTCCTGTACCTATCTGCGTGCAACGGTTGGATAGGAAGCACACTGGTACGTAACTTTGATATCGTTATGGTAATCATAAAATCTACCATAATTTATTTTCACACATCACACAATGCACTATTCCAAGGGGTCAGTGAGCAAGTAATGATGCGCGTTTTGGGTTTAGATTGTCATAAATAAATAAATGTAGATATTTATATAGCGCTTTATGCCGTAAACAGCCTCAAAACGCTTTACATTTATTCCGCCGTCATTAGAATATGTCGGAACCACGTTTGCAGTCTACAAGTGGCGCAGGGTCCATCAGTACAACGGCTGTGACTACCCCTAACAGCTTCCCATTGCACCTGGGTGGGGTGTCATCCCCGTGGTATATTTTGCCCCTTCCACTTTTTGCACTTTTTTTCGTGATTCTAACATCCTCTTATGGTATATATGTTTCAGTTCATAAAGCTTATTCACAAACGTTCAGTTGATCCCAATTTTGCGTTTGCGAGTTATATATGACTATGACGTGTTCATAGGCTCCATCGGCCACTGTGTTGTAATGTTGTTCTGTAAACGTAACATAAATACAAATGTGACGATATTTTTTCCAAGCAAATAAATTTGCAAGAATTTTTTGCACACAACATTATGAAGCCACGGGTATAATAGAATATTATACTGTGCAACATTACTATTGGGGTTTTTTTTTCAGGCTATTCTGACAGCGATATTAATGTTAATGGCAAGTATAACGTCAGTTTTTATGGCTGAGACGGGAAGATTACACGTTAGTGAGGTTGGGTTGGTATTATTCTTTACTTTCGTGGTAAGTCAATTTCCTTTGTACAACTTATGCAACGATTTACTGTAGATAGACAAAATATGAATCAAATTCTTTTTTCAGTAACGTTGCGACCCGTTCATCTGTGCAGACTAGACTGATGGTTTGGTCACGTGATGGCGAAAAAGTTCACGGCGGGGTCCCAGGCATGTGATAGTACGAAACAGAGACCTCCATTATTGAGTGCTGGCTGTTCGGCTCTTTCCCGGATGACTTCTTTAACTCCCTTCTCAAACCATATCTCCTCCTTATCGAAGATGATGTTGTCATCGGGTTTGAATCGGTGACCAGAGAGTTTTGAGTGGGTGAAGACTACAGAGTCCTGGTTTCGTTGAAGCTTTCTCTTCGGTGCTTGTTAAAGCGAGCTTTAAAAGCCGGTTTTGTATCTCCTTCGTAACGTAAGACAGACTGGGTACAGCTAGTTTCACAACTTCCTCTCCGATTACTATCATTTTATCAAACCATCATTCAAGTCTCTGCACAGTTTGATGAAGACCCGACAAACGGGTTGCAATGTTACCGAAAAAATAGTTGGTGAGTCCAGAATTATTGATTTTCCACTACTTGTTGACCCAAAACATCCATAATCTTGATTTGCTAGACATCAAAAAAACGTAACCGTTGGCATTGGTTAAAATGTGTTTTAATTTTTTTTGAATTCTAAAATCGATTAATTTCTTCCTTACTAAGCTTGTAACTCTTTTCAATCATACACAGATGCCAGTGCTGTTAATGAACACGATACAAAATTCGGCTGATACTGAGATTATGATGAATGCGGTGGAAAGAATTCAATATTATACTGAGTTACCTAATGAACCTAAAGGAGGTGAGAAAATATTTTATTGCTCCATATTAATGTTAATGGCAAGTATAACGTCAGTTTTTATGGCTGAGACGGGAAGATTACACATTAAATGACTAATTATTAATCAAAAATAAGATGAAATGATACAAATCAATGTTTTCAATTTTTCTTTTAGGTTCTTTTAGCATTACAAATACCTCATTTCAGCATTAGTTTTCTTTTTTTTTCTTGAATAACAATATTATATCTTACATGACTAATTTTAATTAGTCGAATTAGACCCTTTTCTACTAACTTAAGTTTAACCGTATTGTCTAGTCTAAAGAGGCGCCCAATGTTAATCCAATTACAACAAATTGTACGTTGTGAGACTACTTTAATGTAAAAGATGTCAATTAATATATTTTTATTTACCAAAATTGTCACTTGTGCTGTACAGTTCCCAACAACCCTATTAATAGATGAAAACCTGTAATTTCATTACATCTCATTTTAGGTAAAGAACCAGCTAGAAGCTGGCCTCAACGAGGCGAAATCATGATAGAAGATATCCATGTACGATACGCAAACCATTTGCCTTCCGTTTTAAGATCCGTGAATCTCTACATAGCGCCAGGTGAAAAGGTAACATATTTTTGTAGATATAACAATTATGCAATTCTCTTCTCGAAGGAAACGTGAAACGTTTTTATATGAGATTCAGTCTTTGCAAGAATATTACATTTTTATGAGAAGATTTCAAGAATAGTCCATATTGCTGAATAACTACCATCCGTCCGTTGATATAGCTTTTGTGGATTTGCTACTTGGCTTTGTTGACGTGTAGGATTTATTCGTATAATATAGGATAGTCAAATTAAAATATTACCTAACACTAATTGCAACAGAATCCATCTCCAAAAAGCTTACGCAAAAACATATCAATTGTCCACAGTCAAACATCCAAGCAGTGGATCAGTACCAAATTTGCATAAATCCAAAATGGCCGCTTATGCAGAGGTGAAATTTCAAATTTGGCCAAATCTTGATAAAAAAAAAAGCTCAACTTTTTTGGAGGATATGGATCCCGAAATACTCTTTTAAGGTAAATCTCGCTCAATTATTGTTTTAGGTTGGAATCTGTGGACGAACAGGAAGTGGTAAATCATCTCTAACTCTGACTCTCTTTCGAGTGATAGACACTTATAAAGGTATGCCCTCTACCAACTAGTATTACAATAAACATCTACCAAAAAGTAATTACCCCCTTTAAATAATGGGCATTATTCCATAACGGTTAATCGTATACCAAAATTTGGATATGCAGTCGAAGCAAAATTTATTTCTGCGCATTATGACATCTGATTTGTTGCGATGATCCCAACATTGATGCCGCAGCGTACACTTGAATGTAAGTAATCAAAGACTTGAAAGTTGCAGCAAAGTCCTATCGACCTGAAATTAACTTCTCAGGCATCAACTAACCCCAGTGCGAATTTTAATTTTAATTTTAAAAGAATTATAAAGATAAGTAAAAAATAATGCTCTCAGAAAGATATTTATGGCTGTTTTTAAAGCATTAAACACTGGCTTCTCCTGATGTTCAGTGAAGCAGCGACGGGGGTGGGGACCGAGGGGGGAACGTGCCCTGAGCGCCACTCTTAGGGGGGGGGCGCCGATTTGACCAATTCAGAATCGATTTTGCCCCCATCCTAGCGATGAGAGTCAAATTTGCGTGCGCTTCTTGCGCATTTCAACACAAATCATTTGAGAGATCATTTTTAGACCGATATTCAACTTCATTAATTAACCAAACTTAATGAGTGATATGCCCTATTTGTACAGATTTTCGCGCTTTCCGCGCGTATTTGTGTCAAGGATTGGGGAGGGGCAGCATTATGTATCCCTAGCCCTGGGTGCCATAACCCCTAGCTACACCACTGCTGATGTTCTATGATAGCAAATTCTTCTTCTAAACGCGAGGTGATGTGGATGATTTCTGTTTTTCCATCGTTCAGCATTAGCTTGTTGTTTGTTAACCATAACCTATACTAGAGATACAAACTTCCAGTTTTTTAACAGTGCAAGATCTGGATAATGAATCAAATGATACATTGTTTTTTCGATTTCAATAGTAACTTTCATTATCACAGAACTTATTTTGAAAACACAAGCCAGTTGAAGCTATTTAGAACTAACAATTCGATGTTTAAGGCTTCTGTGAAACTTGTTTTGGCCCTCGCCATGCTCACCCAAATCCCATATTTTAATAAATGGTTATGTTCTCACCCAATGGGGTCATCTCTCACTCAATGACCGCCTATTTCTTACTTTGCTCTCACCGAATGCTCAAATATTGTAGTGCTATATTTTTTTTCTAACCTTAAGACTAAATTTGACTATTGCATCGGTCCATGTTATTTGCTTGTATGTCTTAGTAGGAATATAATTATTGCTCAATTTACAGGTCGTATTGTTATTGACGGTGAAGACATTGCCAATATCTCTCTACGGACACTGCGCCAACGGCTCTGCATTATTCCACAAGATCCTATTTTGTTCACGGGAACTATCAGGTGCGTTACTTGGGTACCGTAAAAATGTCCCTATAACGACTTGCTCGGACATGAACGAATTGTGACGGTAGTTTGTTAAACTTTTTTATTTAGTTTTCTTTGAATTTACCAATATCTGCGTTGCAGATATTTGTAAAAAATGAGAACAAACTACCGTAACAATTCGTTCTTGTCCGAGCAACCCGTTAATATGCACATATGCTTATTAACGAATTCTTACGGTATTTTATTTGTCTTTTTTTTAAAGTTATTGATACCGTTTATTCAGTGTTCTTCCTTCATGACTAGAATGATATCACGCTTCAGTAGGCCTACGGATAAAACGGAGACGATCCTGTATAAACAGTTATCGGAGTGCCCCCGATTGGGCCAGACTCCTCCATGTAATTTTGCTATAGGGGGATTGCTACAGCGTTACCTATGTTACCTTTCCAGCATTTAAGAATGCCGGTACCCATTTATACACCTGGGTGGAGTGGAGTAATCGAGATAAAGTGTCTTACTCAAGGGCACAACGTGATTGCTTCGCCGGGGCTCGAACCTGCAACCTTCCGATTATGAGTCGGAGCCCGTTCCGCTCGGCCGCCGCGGCGCGCCGTGCTCCCAACGGATAAATTATGTTAATAGTATTCTATTTTGGGTTTCATTTTACTTTATTTATCGTTCTTTGTTTTTCATCTTTGTTTATTTATAATATGCAGGGATAATATTGATCCACAAGGATCTAAATCTGACAAAGAATTATGGAATGCGTTGGAATCGGTGAAGCTTGGACAAGTGGTATCACAACTGGATGCGGGCCTTGGTAATCTTCCAGACATGTCTCTCGATTTTATTGATTGCTTCTACTGGGAAATCGAGAAGTATTATGTTTTTACGGTCTTTCACTAGTGGAAAATTTAAAATGAGAATTCTTTCAAAACGATGAGAATTGGACAAAAATATGAGAATTTAAAATTTTCTCATTTATATAAAATTTTCTCATCCAACTGAATGAGAAATATTAATTACCGTGTCAACAACCTGTCACAAGTGGTTAATTTTCTCATTTAAAACAATGTGACAGGTGTTTGACACGTTAATTGGTATTTCTCATTCATTTGAATGAGACATTTTTAAATTCTCATACTTTTGTCCAATTCTCATCGTTTTGAAAGAATTCTCATTGCAAATTTTCCACTAATGGTAGCTAAGCTCTGACCTCTACACAAATACCAATTTTGGGCGCAAAATACAAGTTTCAACCGTCATCCTGATGTGCTATTAGCTACAAACAAGTGCAAATTTGATGGGACAATTCACCAGTTCAATATCAGTTTGATAATCAATTATCATTTATCGATAATCAATCATTAATTTATCCGTATTCAATGTTGAAAAATGTATAGGCCTCCGCAACCGACAAAACTAGGAATCGCTAAGGATGATCTTCTTCTGGGTAGGGGGGGGGGGGGAGGGGGAATTGAGAATCGATAATTGATTTTCGATAATCGATAATCAATTATCGAATATCGAAAATCAATTATCGATTATCGATACTCAATTATCGATTATCGATAATCAATCATTAGTTTATCCATATTCAATGTTTGAAAATGTATAGGCCTACCGACAAAACGGGATATCTGCATTAAGTTGAAAAAATGATTTTCTCCAAAGTGCTAGAAAAGCACACTCTTTGACCATTTCTATGCACATCGTATCTCTTGCAACCTGAAGGAACGAAATTTGTTTCCGTTGTGAATTTCAACAGCTTAAAAATGACATTTTTTGTAAAATGAGGCTCAAATATTTTGTTCTGAATTGGAAAATCTCTCTTGGTATAAAATGAAAAATATTACGGATTTTGATGGTAAATTTCGAACTTTTTTATATCAATCATCATATCCTTGGGCACGTGGTACTGTATTTTAAAAGCCATCCGAGTTTCCATTTTGACAAACGGATAACAGCAAAAATAGTTTTAACATTGTCATACATGGAAGAAAAATCACATAACTGCCTTTTTCTCAAAAAAAAAAAATTGGGACTCGAAAATAAATTTTAATCAAAATCGTTTTTTAAAATTTTTATATATGCTTAATAACTTTAAAAAAAAAAAAACGAAAACAAAATTCTAAGCTAATACGCCATGTAAACTTTGTGTCACGTGACCCTGCTTTATGTTGATTTGGACAACATCGTCATCATGTCTACATTACAGTCTTCCAACATTGAAAAATGGGGATGGGGGAATGTACATTCGCAACTAGTATACAACATTGAATAAGGGGAGCGGGGATGGTCATTGAACATATTGAACTGGTGAAGTGTCCCATCAAATTAGCACATCAGAATGACGGTTGAAACTTGTATTTTGCGCCCAAAATTGGCATTTGTGTAGTAGGTCAGAGCTTAGCTACCACTAGTGGAAAATTTAAAATGAGAATTCTTTCAAAACGATGAGAATTGGACAAAAGTATGAGAATTTAAAATTGTCTCATTTATATAAAATTTTCTCATCCAAATGAATGAGAAATATTAATTACCGTGCCAACAACCTGTCACAAGTGGTTAATTTTCTCATTTAAAACAATGTGACAGGTGTTTGACACGTTAATTGGTATTTCTCATTCATTTGAATGAGAATTTTTAAATTCTCATACTTTTGTCCAATTCTCATCGTTTTGAAAGAATTCTCATTGCAAATTTTCCACTAGTGTTTGGTTTCATAAATTTATACTGTACGCCTTTACGTACCCGAAACTTAGTTTATTTGATGTCTATAACATGTTGCAAAGTGGTAAAATTGGTCACTTTTGTAAAATAAAATTAAAATTCAACATTAAAAGGTATCATATTAAACAAAATGTCAATGTCTTATCTGTTTTAACTTCGATGACACCTCTGTTACTTTCAAAGTATAATTAGAGTGATTTGATGAGACATGCGCCAATTCTTTGCAACTCAATGCTGTATAGATTACATGTTTATTTGCTCCATTGCATTTACATCCACAAACCTCCTCTGACAGTGAATAGAATCGTCCATCGTGACGTCACAATATGTCATCATAGCTGGAACGTATTATAATAGTAGTCCTGAAAAGAGCACTTTGTGCCACAGCCTCATCCTTATACTTACTCATTCTAAAAAAAGATCAATGTACGAATCAACTGAAATTTTGGGAAAATAGTTTTGTTGATATCTATAATATCAGGATGTTAGAATCACAAAATGGCCCTTTAATCTACCGAAATATTTGTTTCAATATTGTAGCCATTCGGGCGGGGAAGCAAAAATAAGGTTTCTTTCTTTGAGCCTCTTTTTATCCAACTTCAAAAACCTGACTAATTGCATGCAAAAGAAATTGGGGTCAAACACGCCAGAAATGACAAAAAAATTATTTGTAAGTCGCTTTTATGATACGCCGACGAATTCTATAGAGAGTCCAATGTACTCGATAAAAGAAATTATTTTTTACCATTTTCAGACTATGAAGTATCAGAGGGAGGAGAAAATTTCAGTGTAGGACAACGTCAGCTGTTCTGTTTAGTGCGTGCATTCCTTCGTAATTCTAGAATTCTGATCATGGATGAGGCCACTGCTTCTATTGACTATGATACGGTAATATATAAATAAATAAATTTTGTAAGATTGTTGAACCAAAATCATTATGTTAGTACTAATTCAATTATAATAATAACACTGTTTGTTTGTATGCTTTTATAATTAGTTAGTTTTGCTGTTGTTTTCTTCTTGCATTTTGACAGGAATCGATAGTCCAAGATACAGTCAAGTCCATATTTGGGGATAAAACTGTAATCACCATTGCTGTAAGTGAAACAACTCGGATAAAATATAAATCAATATAAAGGCATATTCAGTAATTTGCCCATCCTTCCGGAGGATCGTAAAATCATTTAAAAAAATCAGATTTTGGCACCTTTTTAGTGTCATAGATATGCTAACATGTGTTACTAGTGGTTAAGACGACAGCCGTACTTAATTTTGTATTAAATTGTGTGTTTTCTATTATATATGATTTATATTTTGTAACAGGAAAGGAAAGCACTCTGTGTTTGGACTTACAAGTCTATTTTTCTTTACTGAATTATTTTGCTTGCTTGTATGTTGTTTTATATTGTTTGTATTTTGGTAATTCAAATAAATATTATTATTATTATTATTATTATTATTATTATTATTATTATTATTTTATTATTATTATTATTATTATTATTATTATTATTATTATTATTATTATTATTATTATTATTATTATTATTATTATTTCAGCATCGTGTTTCCACCATACTGAAGTCTGATACTATAGTGGTTCTCAATGAAGGGCAAATAGCTGAATACGACACACCAGAAAATCTGCTCGCAAATGACTCGAGTATATTTGCATCTTTAGTGCAAGCCAATAAGTAACTCCCCATCATACTCATATCTTGAATCTAATAAAAAAAATATTATATAATTTGGATCCTTGGTGTATAAAACAACAAATAAGTTATACGTCTACTGTAGCATAATAATTACGACATTGAATCAAAATTGCTTAGTTGACTTACAAGCACAACAAATTTTGCTGATAGCAGTTAGGAGTATGTTGGGACAGTAAACATTGCAAAAATGTCAAATTCATCATCATAACGATTTTACAGATGGTTCAGTAGTTTTATTCTCTTCATGCTTCAATGTTTTTCTTCCTTTTTTAAGTATACTAGTACATTGTGGAAATTACAACAGTTTCAAGTATTTTTGTGTCTCTATAAAATCAAGGGTGAATATGATTTCTGACTGTTACTTTTATGTAGAACAATGTCCACCTTTGGGTAGAAATTACAGCCTTTCCTCTCATTAACAACCATTAACAGTTTAAAAACATATTGATTTCTCATACGTTTCAAAATGGTTAAGTTAGTGTACAAAAGAAAAAAGAAAACAATGACACGATAGCCAGTAGTAAGGTCAGATTAGAGCGCAAATCGGGCCAGGGACAGATTCGATTATGCTTGAATATGTCCCCAAATCCTGTCCACTGATTGTTTGATTGCAAGAGTGTCGAAGTACTGCTCTCTAATTGGACTGTTCAACGTTAATTGGACAGTAGCAGGTAGTCGAGGGTACAAGGGATTGTAATTATGGGTATTACGTATAATTATTGGGTAATTTCTTTTTGTTCAACTTCTGGGCTTATCGGGCATTATAAATGTCCAATCCCGTTACACAAAAATAAAATGCACAAGATGATGACTGGTTGAATGCAGTTGTAGATAAATTCTTTATTTAATTCAGATGATGCAGATGGAGTATAACAACATGATGTAAAATTACTTTATAGATGGAGAACCTATATTAAGCAGTAGTTACAGCATGTTAGTATGTTGGATACTTGGATGGAAATGAAGTAAAATGATCTTAGGGAATGGGCCTGCGCTCATGTTGCTATAGGATACCAGAAAAACACTTGAAACCAACTTAAGGGGGTACTACACCCATGTGGTAAATTTGTGACTATTTTTGCATTTTTCTCAAAAAATAATTACACACTGGTAACAAAAGTTATGTATATTATTGGGGCAAGGAATCCAATTACTACACTGAAATTTCAGTGACTCAAGACAAGCGGTTCAGTATATATGGGTCACTGAAATTCCAGTGTAGTAATTGGATTCCTTGCCCCTATAATATACATAACTTTTGTTACCACTGTGTTATTAGTTTTTGAGAAAAATGCAAAAATAGACACAAATTTATCGAGGGGTGTAGTACCCACTTAAGTACCATCTCTACAACAGCATAAATAATAACTCTAACTAAGCATTTACTTTATGACAAATCTTAACAATACATAACCTGTTAAAGAGATACAAATTTCTCTTGAATAATTTCTAAGTACATCACCTATTCAATCTCAAGCTAGTGTTATAAAAGACAACTTAATTGGATGAGTGGCAATATTCTACCGCACTTAACTTATTAGGATAACAATACACACTCATATAAAAAGAATCACTTTGCTAAAGTGTACTTAACTCAAAACTTCTAACAAAGGAAGACAATAAACAATGAAGATATAAACTTGAGAAGCAAAGGATGCAGGCGTGTTCATGATCAATGAGATAAGTGACCTTTGCCAATTAAAGATAAACCACGATCTATTAAAATAGTTTCAAAGACAATGTGATGGAAAAAAAGTTTACTTGATGATGACCATGATCGATCAATTACACTACAGATGGAAATATAATTTGATATGAAACCAAAATCCTACATGCATTAATTAAGAATGACACAATCAAAACAAACAAAATATTAAACATGGTAAAGAATGATATTACCTTAAGTCCTAAAAAGTTTCACTCACTCGCTCTCTCTTTTTTATATTTGTTAACACTGTTATCTACCTATATGTAGCATAATCTATATTATTATAGTTATTCTTTTCTTAATCCTACTAACATTTCAAACCACATCCTTATTATTAAGACCAGGCAACCTGGTGCCGGTTACATATATGTTTCGAAAAATGCCATGAAAGAAAAGTTTCTAATGACTTTCACACCTAAGAAGTTTTTCTTGTTCCAAAGATATTATGGTAACATTATAATAACAAATATATTGGAATCTAACAACTTCACGGCAAATTTGAAAATGATCCGCGAAAGGTAGGGTTCAATTTATATATCAAAGAGGTATTTGGACAGTTCGATTATTTTAACTCATATAAACTAAATGTATATAAATTAGGGCGAAACTGACTGTAGTGAATCAACATGGAGTAAATTTTCTTCTTTTTTATGTATATCGAAGGTTGAGAACCAGAAAACCTTTGCGAGTTGAGGTTTTCTGGCTCTCTATATCTTGCTCGATATCTTGCTCTCCGTAAGAATTGAGATATCGAGAGTCAGTATACTGTTGAGTTTTACAGTCTCCATAGCTATTTAATTAATTTACTAAATTTAATGCCCACGTGACCCATGGGCGCCGCCATACCAAGACCACCAAGTGATCAGTAGATGTGTTACAATGCTAAGAGATAGGATTTTTTCAGAAAAATATCATCAAAATTGCTGAAAATGTACAAGGCAACTTAATTACACATTGGGGGATTTTTTTTCTGCTTTTTAGTATGTTTTTAAGAACTAAATTGTGGAAGTTTTTACCGACGGGAAAAAAGTTATCGACGGAAACTTTTACAATAATACTACAAAGTTGCAAAAAATGACAAATTTGCTAGAAAATTTGGACATGCATCCCGCGTTTGCAACTGAAATACATAGGAAGACCAGCCGCTGTGCCAAAGGTCACTTTTCCAGACATCCTGTCTAGAAGCTGTAATGTCAGCGCCCAGCTGGTCACGTGGGCATTAAATTAAGTGCCTTTATTTAAATACACTAAGACGACTGTTTTATGTGTATCTAGGTGAATTATAAGGGGACAACAAGGGGGAAACAAATTTCCTCATCATACTCAGAAAGGGAGAGGGGCAAGCGATTTTGGCACCGACGTCGATGGACCTTTTCAACAACATGTCCTAAAAAAGTTTTGAAACGTTTTACACAATTTGCTGATTGCTTCGCTCGCATCACAAGATAAGATAAAGGGGAGCCAAAGTTTGTATGGCACGTCGGAGTGCAGGGTACTGTTTGGCACGTCGTAACTGAGGTGAATAATTTTTGGCCGATCATTTTGAGAATTCATCCCTGGAGATACAAGTGCACAACATACGGATATATAGTGAAACATGCTTTTTTGCGCCTACTTACCGTGTATCGACTACACGACATAGTCGAGCATAGTCATTGATTGTTGAATGAGATTTGTAGGAATTTTTGGATATCATATGCGTCATCCAAGTATCATGCAATCGCCCTTATTGTCAATTACATATAACGTGTTATTACTGACTTCATTAGTCATTCTATTACCCTACGACCCATTATTCAATGCGTTAAGCGCCGTAACATATTCTACGCACAGCATTACGCTTGGTTACGCGTGCAATATTTTCGCGATACGCACTGTCACATACGCGTACGCGCTCCACCTTGAATTAAACAACTTAAAAATATTTGTGCAAAAAAATGATATTTTCTTTATAAATCGCACTATTTTCTGGTAATATAATAGAAATAAAGGGTGCAGCATTAGAGTCACGAGGTAGCCGTGACCAGCAAGTTTTTTTAAAAAGACTGATAAAGAAGACTAATAACAGATGCTCCCGCGAGACTATATTTACATTGAGTAATAATTATATTCCTACTAAGACATACAGGCAAGTTTAGTCTTAAAAAAAAAAAAAATAATATAGCACTACAATATTTGAGTATTCGGTGAGAACAAAGTAAGAAATAGGCGGTCATTGAGTGAGAGATGGCCCATTGGGTGAGAACATAACCATTTATTAAAATATGGGATTTGGGTGAGCATGGCGAGGGCCAAAACAAGTTTCGCAGAAGCCTTAAACATTGAATTGTTAGTTCTAAATAGCTTCAACTGGCTTGTGTTTTCAAAATAAGTAAGAAATTCAGTGATAATGAAAGTTACTATTGAAATCGAACAAACAAACTGGTAGTTTGTATCTCTATTATAGGGCATGGTTAACAAACAAGAAGCTAATGCTGAAAGATGGGAAAACATAAATCATCCACATCACGTTAGAAGAACAATTTGCTATCATAGAACATCACGAGAGCTGCCAGTGTATAATCCTTTAAAACCAGTCAAAAGACTTACCTTTTTGAAATGTAGCCCCCTTTTAAAAGTACTGTTTGTTTACTTATGTTTATGATTTCTAATTCGTTGTCGAAGTGACTTATTAATCGGATTAACTACCATGGCAATGGATGAATACAATGTTTGACTATATCACCCTGCACTACAACGTTCACGCGGTACATATGCATTGAACCATATCATTCTGCTCAATCGCACCTGTAAGATAAATATCTTTGAAAAGAGCGGCATTGTATTCAATCTATGATTGCAGACATAAACAGGTGATGAGTGCAAACTGCTTGTAGTGCAGGGCGATATAGTCATAATTGTATTCATCCATTGCTATGGTAGTTAATCCGATTTATTGCGTCACTTCTACAGCGAATTCGCACTGCGGTTGGTTGAAGTTAATCTCAGATCGATAGGACTTTGTTGCAACTTTCAGATCTTGGGTCACTTCCATTCAAGTGTACGCTGCGGCATCAATGTTGGGACCATTGCAACAAATAAGGTGAAATAAATTCTACTTCGACTGCATATTCCAATTATGGCATGCGATTAACCGTTTTGGAATAATGGCCATTATTTAAAGGGGGTAATTACTTTTTGGTCGATGTTTATCATTGTAATACTAGTTGGTTAAAGTTAAAGATGATTTACCACTTCCTGTTCGTCCACAGATTCCAACCTAAAACAGTAATTGAGCGAGATGTACCTCAAAAGAGTATTTCGTGATCCATAGCCTCATCCCCCCACTTTTCTCAAAAGAAGTTGACATTTTCATACAACCGGCTTCATAATGTTTGTGTGCTACAAAAAAACTTCCCTATTCATTCGCTTATTTGTATTTACAATCTGTTAAGTAATCGGATATTAACGTTTGCACAGTATTTTTTATGGGAGATGAGAGTACACCAGACCTATCGAATTGCGTTCTGAATACGAGGAATGTCCTTTATATCAAATAATTTAAGATCCGTGAATCTCTACTTTTTTAATTCGCGGTATAATACAAATTTCATGATAAATTATTAAAATTTGATATGTTTTAAATTTTTGATATTTAAGAGTCCTCGGAGTAAACTTTATAAATCTATTGATTATGTACTTAATGTGTATATAGCTGGGAAGAAAAGCCGACGATCAATTGAAAATGTTCACCTTTCATATTGAAGATGTATATTTTTTCCTAAAAGACCTAAAGTTTGTTGGTGTTTTGGGGAACAAATTCATATCTTCAATCCGAAAGGTCAAAATTTTCAATAGATCGTCGACTTTTCATCCCAGCTACATACACTTTAAATACATATCATTAGATTTATAACAAGTATTATTTTCAGGTGACCAACTTTGGAATTAAAAGTGCTCAAACCCATTACAGGTGAGCGTAGAAACAAATTCAAAGTATAGACCTCTGGAAAAGGCAACCGTTACTATCATTAGATTTATGAAGTATACTTCGAGGACTGTTAAATATCAAAAATACCATTTTTTAATAATTTGCCGTAAAGTTTGTATTATATCGCCAATTTCAAAAAATTAAAATTATTTGATATCAGAAGGACATTTTAACGTTGTTATTCTTTGCCCAAAATGCTGAAATATGCAGGGTTTCTGTCCATTTTAAGCCGAAATAACAAAGTAAAGTGACACACAACTGGTTGTTTTGGCCGTTTAACATTGCTGTTGACCTACAAACACAACAAACTTGGCTGATTCCATTTAGGTGTAATTTAATTGGGACATGTGTAATCACAAATATATCAAACAATCAGCATGATCAGGTTTGAAAAAAATTTCATATTATAAGGTCATACAATATTGCTTGAATTTGCATTGCCGTTTCCCCTGGATTTTTCTTAGAATTTCGTGATGAATGTTTGAGACACCACTATAGTATCAAGAATTTTCCCCTATAATCGTAATAATAGTAAATCCTTCTTATACGAGAGTGGGTCAGTATGTAATAAGAGTTGACTTGTGACGTCATATATGGATTGTTTTCATGACATTTCTCAATGATCATATAAACACTGTAGCTTTGTCTTTCAAACAACACATGTAAAAATTACACCACACACGTGATTATGTAAACCACACAAGCTATATCAACGGACGGATGCTACGCTCGTAGTTATTCAGCAATCATTTTATGGACTATTCTTGAAACCTTCTCATAAAAATGTAATATTCTTGCAAAGACTGAATCTCATATAAAAACGTCAGTAATAATCTTGCAAAGATCAAATTGTGTCACGTTTCCTTCGAGAAGAGAATTGCATAATTATTATATCGACACAAATATGTTACCTTTTCACCTGGCGCTATGTAGAGATTCACGGATCTTAAAACGCAAGGTAAATGGTTTGCGTATCGTACATGGATATCTTCTATCAAGATTTCGCCTCTTTGAGGCCAGCTACTAGCTGGTTCTTTACCTAAAATGAGATGCAATCAAATGCTCGTTAGGTTTTCATCTACTAATAGGGTTGTTGAGAACTGTACAGTACAAATGACAATTTTGGTACCCGTAGAGTAAATAAAAAATATATGAATTGATATCTTTAACATCAAAGTAGTAGAAGTCTACCAAAGTGCAATTTGTTCTAATTGGGTTAAGTTTAACTTAAATGTAGTAAAAACGGGTCGAATTACTATGCCAACTACTTCCGGACCAGCTCCAGACTGACCCTCGCCTTCGCCGTTCAGTTAGATCTCACGACCTTGCAGTTCAAATTCCAAGATCTAACCTTGTTAGTCATGAGCGGTCTTTCATTCCATCTACAGCCCGCACATGGAATGCACTCCCGCCTCACATTCCTGGAATTGCGAAAAGGAACAGCTTCAAAAAGGAGGTTAATAGCTATCTAGGCGCCAACCCGTCAGCTTTATTGCAACGATAACAGCTGTTAATGCCTTGATATGTCTTGACATAAATTTTTTTTTTTTTTAATTCGACTAATTAAAATTAGTCATTCAAGATATAATGTTGTTATTAATTTAAGAAAAAATAATGCTGAAATGGTGTATGTATAATGATGAAAGAACAGCAATAGCATTTCACATTAATTTGTATCATTTCAACTTATTTTCGATTAATAATTAGTCATCTAATTAGTCTTTCAATTATTAATCAATTAGTAAATGTAAATGTAAATGACTGATTAAATCACGATAAATCACTAAGTCATAAAATCATCATTATTTCGTATTCTTTACAAAGTGAACATTAAAAGTCATGATGCAAATTAATGTGAAATGCTATTGTTCTTTTAGCATTACAAAATATATCATTTCAGCATTATTTTTCTTGAATAACAAAGTTATATCTTGGATGACTAACTTTTAATTAGGCGATTTAGGTCCTTTTTTGACTAATTAAATTGTAACAGTGAATATTTTAAAACAAAGAATTAATTAGTAAAAATTGGCACAGCTATCTTACCTAATTTTGACCGGCTGAATCCAACAAAGGGAGTCACTTGCCAAGGTTTATTTCGAGTATATGACCCCCAAAATGACTTCTAAAATGACCCCATAGGGTTCTACAGGGTCAAAATCGAGCAACTAAAAATGTGATTCCTGTACAACTTGAAACTTGACATTCGACACTTTTTGTTACCTGTATGTGACAAAAAGTGTCGAATGTCAAGTTTCAAGTTGTACAGGGGTCACATTTTTAGTTGCCTGTATGTGACAAAAAGTGTCGAATGTCAAGATTCAAGTTGTACAGGGGTCACATTTTTACTTGCTCCGATTTTGACCCCTATAGAACCACATGTCGTACGCGCACAAATTTTATAGTTGTGTGATCCTTATAACCTTTTAAACCACTGTATAACTCGATAACATGTTAGGGGTCATTTTGAGGGTTATAGACTCAAAGGTAAAGCTTGGTAGCCCCCTTTTTGGATTCAGCATTATCAAAATTAGGTAAGATAACTAAAGATACCAACCTTTATTCAAAAGTGCCTCAGACATACAAACACATAATTTATTTGAGATTATTCTCTATGTCTACTAGAGACCCTAGAACTATTTTGGAACACTTGCGTGATTCTTCCATCTACTATGCATGCTATACGGGCTTCAATTAAGGATTACAAAGGACGAAGCAATCATGGATGCTGCTAAATATTTATACTCAAGAAGATTATGTATTATTGAGACAAAGACATTGTCGAATATGAATCCACTATTATTTTCAAAATTTAAATGAACTCCCAATACAAATCTGTAAGATTTAAAATCATATCCTTTTGATTTACCCAGCAAACACAAAAACGTTTTTAAAAAGTTTTAAATAAGTTATATTTTGGGTTTTGGTTTAGGTAAAAACGTTTTAATAACATTAAATAGTAGATGACTGTAACGTCCTGTTATGAAATCATATTATATACTAGTCTTTATGGGCGAATTTCTCGACGGGTGGCTTAGCAGTTGGCTAGTCTAGCCTCAAGGCTTAAGAGGTCGTAAGACCAGGCTTAACTGAAAACACATTCCCCGAAGCACGGCTACCACAGCCTCGAGGCTTCGTTAGCCTGTGGGCCAGGCTTGTAGGATTAGCCCCAGGCTTCGGTAAAATTTGCATTTCTCGAAATCAGTCTTCTGTAGCCGTAGTCTACGCAAGCCTGTTAGGCCAGGCTTACAGCGGCTTTTCTTGGCCCTGCCTCAGAGCAGGTCTTACGTCGTAAGCCGTGTTCTATTTCAATTGACAAATTGCTTAAATTTGTAATGCAAAGTTTGTTCTTTCATATTTTTGAGAAATCGAAACATTGACCATGTTGACGTTCCACATGAATTTGCTCCCATGCTTTCCTCTTTTTTGCCTGAAATTTATTATCGGACGCCTTGCTTTCAATGACATGAAACAGTGGCTGCAAAATATGCAGTAATTCAATTCTGTAGGCCTATACATTTGTTGCCTGAGTGCGACTTTTCGGAGGCATGCTGATGGTAATAATGATTATATTTGTGAACAAAACGGAATTGTTTCGTTAACATACCCGAAGGAACAACGTTTGAATGATCAAGAAACAAAACTTCTTTTATCGTCATCATCATCATCATCATCATCATCATCATCATCATCATCATCATATTAACTATGCACTCATGCTAAATTCGCAAATAGAACATGAACATTTCAGCAATAGATAGCACGCATGATGGTTGCCAAATGCTTGGTTATGTTTTTGTTTTTGCACCAAAATTATCCTTAAATAATGTTTTACTTTTGACAAACCTACGTATGATTTGTTTGAAGTGTGAAACAATTTTTGCTTTAGGCCTACTTTTAGGGGAATCAAAGTTTCCTTTTCTGTAGGCTTGCAGTTTGACCCTTTTTGAAATGCAAAGAAAAATTAATGAGTCGAGTAAAAAGTATAGAAGTATTCATGAGCAAGCAGGACTCATAATGATAATAAAGTAAAGTGGAAATAAAACAATACATAAATGACACAAAAACAGAAAAAATACTAGTCTTGCATCAAGTTGTGTACGGTGTAAGCCCAAGCACAAGACCGCCGGTCTAGGCTAGTCTTTGCGCTGGTAACCTTGTTAGTACGGTAAACCGTGAAGGACAACAGCTTATGCACATCTACCTCCAAATGCCTATACAATTTAGTCGCTGGTAGAAAGGGACGAGGTTGTCAAGCGTTAAGCCTGCAAGGCCACTAAGACCAGGTTGAATTTGCGTTCAAGAAATCCGGCTACAGTTAAGACTCGGGCTTCAAGAGCGGGCTAGGCTTAGTAGCCTCAAGGCCACCTTAAGCCTAAGGCTTACGAAGACTCCTATCGAGAAATTCGCCCTAAGTCTTTTAAAAGAGCCAGCCAAGCTCAGGCGGACCTGGGATTCGAACCCTTGACCCTTGGATTCACAGTCCAACGCCTTAACCGCTAGGCCACGCTCCCCTTCAGCTTCATATTACAACTGCCTTAGCGACGATTGTCTTTTTAAAGACTATTCTTGTTTGATTTGGTGTGATCCGCCCGTATGCTAAGTAAAGATTTGTTCCAAGTCTACCATGTTACAATACTGATAATAACAATTTAAAAAAAATTAGACTGATAAAGGCTGTCCTAAAACATTGTATTTATTTGGATGATGATTTGGAAATTCAAAATCATATTTGCTACACAAAGTAAAATTATTTGAAGTTTGAAAAAAAAAGTGGACATAATAACATCCAATATGAAAGAATTCAATGTTCTAAGGTGTATGGCTCAAGGCTTGGATAGCAGTTATCCATGTTTGACCAATGCATGCATGGATAGCCCTAGTGAAATGGACATTGGATAGCTCTTATCCATGGTGCTGAGTGACCAACATGGATAATTGCTATCCATTTTGCCTGTCAGATTACATGTGTTTGGCCCAAGGCTTGGATAGCAGTTGTCCATGCATACAAGTGAAATGGGAAAATAATGGATAGCTCTTATCCATCCCAGTGCTGACCAAACTAGTGAATAGGTGGGTGCATCTTGACCCCAGACAGAACAATTTGTATTGGTTAGTGGGTCAAGGCATCCGAGGACATCATCTGAGTCAACAGTTAATATTTAGAGCCAAATTTTTGGAAGGTAGTTTAGAGGTCATCCGGGGTAACCCAGGGGTTATCCGAGGTCAAATTACTAAAAACTGTCGTATGGGCATGAAACTTGGTGGGTATGGTCAACATTTGGAGCCAAATTTTCGGAAGGTCATTTCGGGGTCATCCGAGGTCATCTAGGGGTCAGTTGAGGTCAAATTAGTAAAAACTGTCATATGGGCATGAAACTTGATGGGTACAGTCAACATTTAGAGCCAAACTGTTGGAAGGTCATTTCAGGGGTTACCAGGGTCATCTGAGGTCATATTAGTAAAACTGTCCGATGGGCATGAAACTTGGAGAGTCACGTGACAGTCACCATTTAGAGCCAAATTTTGGGAAAGGCATTTGGGGGTCACCAGGGGTCAACTGAGGTCAAATTAGTAAAAAATTGTCGGATGGGCATGAAACTTGGTGGGTACAGTCACCATCAGCCAGGTAATCACGCCCAGTCGAGAACCGGCAAATACGGGTAACCGCCTAGTACAATGTACATGTAATTCAACATTTTGAAAATATTTTAGAATATATACCGGTAGGCCTATACTTTCGGATTTCTAATTTTTTTTGTATGTTGCAAGCTCAGCTGTAATTATTTGTAATATTACCAATCAAATTTACCAGTTATCATGCATGGTTATACTGTATTCTTGAATATGCTGAAAGTAAACGAATTTGAGCATATGGTTCCCAAAAATGACATTTTTCATTTTTACAAAAAAAAGAGTAAAGTTGTCCCAGGGAATGTTGTACCATTCTTTTAGACAAATATCATTAATGCGTTTGTGCAAATATGGCTCATTCCGGCTTGATCAGATTTTACATTGGTTTTGCTGATACTAACGATGACAAAAACACATTAACTTGATTGATTGACAAAATATTCTCATCTTGTCCACAAGACAATAAAATACACCGGACATGATAATGATAATGAGATTTGGATAAAAGCAGGGTACACTTGCTTTTGTATTTTATTATTTTCATTACATGCATGTCATCTGTAGGATGGGCTATCACATTTAAAGTTCACACTCCCCATGGAATATTTTGGAAATCTCTTCCACAGAGGGAGTTTGAATTTCAAATATAATGAACATAATAGGCAGCTCCATTTGAATTTGATACACCCTCTGAGAAAGTTTCAAACTGCATCTTCCACAGAGGGAGGAGGGTATAAGAGTTGGTTAATGTGCTAATTCTATTTTAATTTCATACTTCCTCTCTGGAACATATTTCCAAAATCTTCCACAGGGGGAGTGTGGACTTTAAATGGATAGCCCAATTTGGTTGTTTTTTAAGTGTTGAAGATAATTATATAGTTAAATTTCTGCGTTTATGTTAGGCGCCTAAAATTTTGAATCATTTATTTAAAGTTATTTAAAATACTAATACATCTTATTTGCAAGAACAATTTGAAAGGGTTTCTGGGATGCAACGGTACGGTGCAAGACGCAGCTATGGCATGTATAATTGTTGGGTTCCAAATATAAAGTTATATTATGCTTCTACTATTTGAAAAAAAAAAAACATCATTTGAAATGTAAAATTAAAAAGCATCTCGCAAACTTATGGATTGTTATACCCGCATGCAGAACATACAGGGTAAATTTATCTATGCCTGTGCAACATGGCATAGATATTCTGCTTATGCTCTTTAGTCTTCTCCTTCTTCTTCTCCTTCTTCTTCTCATTCTCCAGACCCTTCATATTGACAAGGCTATCTCCAAAACTACAATGGCACTATGGCTCATATTTGGCACACGTGATGGCCATACCCTATAGATGTGCATTTTGTCCATTTGGTCCCAGTGGTCAAAGGTCACGGGCCCCAGGGGCCCAAATGTAAAAAATACTAATCATGCCGTTTCTCATCAAATAAAACAGCCTCAGGGTCCTGAGTTGGTACACTGATACATTCAAGACTCTGGTAGATCTTTGTGACCTTATCATAGCCTTAGGGATACTCTATAATTACTACACGTATTAATGAGTCCCAAACATTGGCCCCAGGGCCCCTAATGTTAAAATAATCAGCAAAAGATTGAAATGGCTAGCTCGAAAACACCAGGGGACTGGGGCTCATAAGTGGTACATGTATGGGCTATAGGCTATACTATATCGGAATAGTACCCGCTTTCAGCTAGCACTAATATACAATTATATTGGCTCTCATACACCATGTCACATGACTAATTACAATAACTGCTAGCCATTTGCTTGGAGCCAAATTGCCATACAGTCAAGGGATGAGTTCCTCTGATTCTAAGGATAATATATACTGCTGTACAAGGATTTGTACATTGTATTCTTTTTCTGGACTTCATAATACAGGTATGATTGTATTGGGTGACAGTTTTTGAACAGAACTTGATATTTTATCTGAATTTTAGTATACGCTTAAAACCATATTATAACATTTGCTGATGAGGATGCCCTCAGTATTTTTCAAAATTCTGCTTTTTTACACGGTTGTTCTGTACTTTAGCTAACTAACATACATAAAATCAAGACTTTAGGTGCTGTAGTTTTGATCGAAATTCGGGATTTTGAATAAACCCCAGAAACCTGTCGTCTTATTATTACGATGGAAATATTAGTCGAACGCGTACACGATGTTCATAACACTGTACGTACATGGCGTACGGGCAGTCGTGACATATCTAAAGAGCCGATACGACTCACGTTCGAATGAGTGGATCGCATTGGCGACATGCACTGACATCTCTGACAGTGAAAACTTACATTTTATACCAAAAAATACAGTTCTATTTCTTATGGAATTGTTATAGTATGGCTTTAAGAACACCGGACAATGTACACCAAACCATGGAGTATGTTGAATGGTGCATAATGGCGCTCTTGTAATACATGTAATAATGAGAATGTGTATTATGTTTGGAACATGCAATTGAGCATTCATTATGTATACACACTGCTAATAACTTTATTGATCAGTACCAATTTTTTTATAACAACACTGATAGCCAGAATGGAGTGGAGTAAACTAGCACTGACTCTCCAAAGGAGTCACCTGATTATCACAGGAGAGTCAGTTGACACTACCTGTGGGATCAATTGACTCTACAATTAGAGTCGTCGACGGAGTCAAGACATTTATGACTCTTCAAGGGAGTCAGACTCTGTTATTGCTTGGCTCATGACACCATGGAATGTATATTCTCCCATTCGAAGGGGATGGTGGTCAAGCCAAATTTTCTCCATCGTGTCGTCTGACAATCGCCAATGGCGTGAAACTCAGAGTAAAGTCTCCTATTCCCCGGTAGGTCTATACTTTGAATTTTTATATGTACATCTATGTGTATCATTAATTTGTCTTTTTTCGGACAGTCGGAGTGACCCTGTAATGGAGTCAGGGTGACTCTATTAATGGAGTCTGGGTTACTCTAGGAGCAGAGTCCAGTCACTACGCGACTCTATGTCTAAAATTACTCTACAGCCTGTCTCAAAAAAAATTGTGCAAGTGAAAAGCGCCCTCTTTGGCAATTAGAAAATACCGTTGTGACATAATGCTTACATCAACATCAAGGTCGTAGTCTTAGCTCTCAAATGCCGTTTGTTCTGTTCAAATTTCTTGTTTTAATCTCAAGATATGTTTAGTTAAAGACGAAAGGGTAAAATCACAATTGTGCCACTTTTACTATAGGGAAGAGGGCTTTACATGTAACAGTGATAGCATCAAGTTTATCAAGAGTTCCTTCGTGAAACCAAAAGAATGCATCAATTACACAATACAAATTTTGTTTGACTGTTTTTACTGTTTTATCATGATGCAGGAATGATGATTCTCTTTTTCCACTTATAAAGAGATTAAAATACAAATAAATATTTCACATTCTGCTGTAAAAATTAAATACATGTGCATGTCAATGATTTTATCATGGTAAATGCTGTTCTCTTCACTTATGACAAACAAATATTGCGTACTACATGTTATAGGTTAATGAACGCGTATTACTTGTTGGGAGAGATATTATTAGACAGAATAATGCACGCGTGCTGATGTTGATGCGTCTAGTGCATGCGCCCCGAAAGGAGGAGTGCATTAGACGCATCAACATCAGCTATCATTGATTTACATGTAAAGCTCTCTTCCCTAGTAAAAGTGGCACAATTGTGATTTTACCCTTTCGTTGTTAAATAAACATATCTCGAAATTGGAACAAGCAAATTGAACAGAACAAACGGCATTTGAGAGCTAAGACTGAGCCCGTGACGTTGATGTAAGCATTATGTCATAACGGTATTCTCTAATTGCCATAGAGGGCGCTTTTCACTTGCACAATTTTTTTTGAGACAGGCTGTATATTGGGATTCAAATGTCATCAACAGTGACTCTTCAACGGAGTCAAGAAATTTATGACTCTTCAAGGGAGTCAAATGACTCCCAATATGGAGTCATTTTAGACATAGAGTCGCAGAGTGGTTGGACTCTACTTTTAGAGTCACCTAGACTCCAGTTTGGCTTTCAGTGAAGGCTGGGTTTTGGCCGCAAGTTTCAATGCTGCATGTATGTACATATACAATAATCAATTGCTACACATTTCACATTTATGTAAGCTTTTGAGCTTAAAAAATATGTACAGTTATATACATCATATATAGATTTCTGTCATCTGATTGGATAAGTGTGGGCATTGTATTAACTATGCCCTGTATGAAACAAATTGTAATAATTACCCAGAGCAACCTGCGCATATAAACGTTGGAAAAAAAACCCAGTGCATCTGACCGAATTCGAACCGGCGACCTTCGTATTACCATGGAAGAAAGAGATAAGAAGGAACCACAACGAACACATTCACTTTGTCCACTCCCTTTACCGACATTTAATTGACATTGTTATTCATGAGGATTTACTTTGATCAATACCCCGCGTTAAATAGGTGATTGGTATTGTACTCTATGTATTTGCATGTCTTCTGGAGCGTGTCTGAAGGATGATTTGAACTAATGACCTTCCGTGCAAGCACTCTATAGGATTTTCTCTGGTGACGTGATCATCGGTCATTGATGGCCTACCTCTTTTGCTTCCATTTCGCCCAATTTTCCCGAACTTTGATGACTTTTTTCTCAGAGTTGGCAGTCTTTGGCACTGAAACGAGTTAGCTAGTTACGATTATACACATATAAACTATTAAATTAAACAGGTTTCATGTACCGGACTCAACCGGAACATTGTGCATTATTTAAGAACATTTTGCATCTATTTTTCATCGAAAAAGTCACCAAAATCTTACCTTATTTGCTAAAGATGAAACTCAGCAAATAAACGGCCGATTTTGATGACCTTTTCGACGTGTTAAAGGACATTTTCTACACAACACGATCAAGAAAACAGTTTGACTGTAGATCCCAAAACAAAGCTACTATACATGTTCAGAGCATCAGTGAAATTCCATAATCTTACTTCTGGGTAGCGTTTGTTTGTTCTTGGATGGGTTTGTTATAGTTTTTTTCCAGTAATGATTTCGCCAAGCATCGATCGCGGTAAATGGATCATACATGAAAGTAAGTACCATTGATAGCTTTTCTTTTCATGCGTCAATGGATAAGCGGATTAAAACTTGGCCGATCGAAGTCGTTGTGGTTCCTTCTCATCTCTTTCTTCCATGGTATTACTAGCACGACGCTCTGCCAATCGAGACACAGAGGCACACTGAAGAAGAGCGGAATATTTTAATCTATATAGGTATTAGGTTCGAATTGTGTTCGTCGCATTCCTGGGGGAAGGCATCAGAACTGCATATTTTTTTAAGAAGTATACAAAGACACATAGGTATGAACATTAAATACTAAGTTCTCAGGGTTGATGGGATAAACAAATTTTAATCTATACCCAGAGCAGCCAGCGCACATAAACGTTGGAAAAAACCAGTGCTTCTGGCCGGATTCAAACCGGCGACCTTCGTATTACCAGCACGACGGTCTGCCAATTGCGCCACAGAGGCAAATTGGCGAAGAGCGGAAAAATTGTTATCAATAGGTAATAGGATGGAATGGTGTTCGTCGCATTCCTAGCGGAACTGCACTTTTTTAAGAAAGAAATATATAAAGTCACATAGGGATGAAAATACGCAGTTCTGATGCACTAAGTTACACACACTATACAGAAACATTATCTTACGGAAATAAGTTGTTTTGCATACACTGTAAAATGTCACCGTTATTTTACGGCTCTTTCCCGTAAACTTTACGATAAAATTGAATTACTATGTCACTGAAAATAGGCATGCTAGTGCCGTTAGACTGTATTTGTTAAGTTTGTGTGTGTGTGTGTAAAGTCACATCTTCCAATTTTTTAAAGAGTAAACAGTCGTATTGTCCTGACAGATTGTGTTTCAATGCTATTTTGAGCAACCCAGTTGCCATGTATACTTTACCGTAAAACATACGTGTTTTCTACCGTATTTTATACAGGATTGGGAGGGGACTACCGTACTTTTACGGCAATATACCGTATATATCAAGTCAAGATTAAATACAAATCTTTTTCGCCAAAGTTTTCACGTTTGATATGTTTTTAAATATTTTTGCGAATTTATAAAAAGTACTCTTCATGCATTATTTTGTGTATCACACCAGGGTGAAGCGCTAGTAACCTCTCCCCGGGGGTTTTGTCTATGATTTCGTCATCTACTATGATTGCTCATAGTTTTGTGCGTATTAATCATCATCACAGTACCTTGGTGACGTACGTGCTAGTATCCTCTCCCCTTGTGTCACGTAGCGCTTCATTTCGCATACAATATCATTCCATCTGCTTCTCTTTAAAATTATATGATCACCGATGATTGCTTTCATTTTTGCAATGTTATTTTGAATCAACTAGATTGAAGTGCTAGTAACCTCTCCCCTAGTTAATACCGTATACCGTCAATGTTCTGCATCAATTTAGCATTGCCATCATTCTCTTCATGTCTATTTTATTCTACTAGCGATTGTTCATCATTGGATTTTTGTATAATTATACTCTTTGTCTGATCTACTACATCGTGTTTCGATTTTATTGTATTATTGTAATTATTATGCAATTTTTGTTATTTATTATGTTTACAAAAGTGTGCAATATGTTTTGTATGATAATTTGTCTACACTTCGTATAACTCAAGTTATTTTCTTGGTTTGCTCTCGTGATGTGCCTTGCTCTTTTCATTTGAGTAGTATTTTTATACCTGGTGTTGATATTTTTGCTTCGCCACTTTGGTATTTATTCATATTTAATTTGATACTGTATTTTTGCCATATGTGATATCGCATTGATTGAACATCTGTTTAATTGCTTCGTTGTATACTTCATTTTCCTTTTGTTTTCTACTCATGTACAAATGAATTTGCAGAAATATACTACTTGGAGCTACTTAGGTTCAGAGTTTGAAAAACTTTCAAGGTCAGAACCTAATTTATATATTCACTCAGGTGTACCTGAGCGGAAAAAAAAGTCGGGTTGAGGACAAAATATATTATGTCTCTTCTCTTGAAAATTTAATAAAAACGCTTTCAATGGTTTGATCGTTTATTGGGGTCAGGTTTACGTCAAGTCAATTAATCTTTTTGTTGTATGCCTTATTCGTAAATATTCTTCACTCTTCTGGAAACTGGTACGGCGATGTGTTCACTTGACTTGTAGCTCAGCATACAAATTTGTAATTTAAACTATTAAGGGCTGGGGTAAGAACGTTTGGACAGTATTTATTGTGGGACATTAGAGCTCATCAGACATATCGAATTGCATTCTGAATACGAAGAATGTCCTTCTGATATCAAATAATTTTGATTTTTGAAATTCGCAATGCAATACACATTTTATGGCAAATGATTAAAAATTGATATTTTTGATATTTAACAGTACCAGGGCCGTGACACTCGTATTCAATCCCTGTACAAAAAGTGAAGTCACTTTACGGCAGTTTGATTGACATATCGGCAGTTTGAGTGACGGTTGCTAAGGAGTTTGGTACCAAACTCGGTACCAAAGTAGTTGATTGACAGTTTTGGTAGTTTGGTACCCTAAATTATGTTGATTGACAGTTTTGGGGAGTTTGGTACCCTAAATTTGTCCAAGATGGCGCCCATCGACTGCCAATTATTCGGACCCTTTCCAGCAAAAATACAGCTTATTTAGCCAGTCTCGTCATGGGGTCCTCGGTTATAATATTTTCCTAGTATATTGAGCTAACTCCTCAGCTATTTGGTTTTTCACGATATGATAGTAATGGAAAGATTCGACCAAATGTTCGCCGTTTTTCGCCATTTAATTTTTTTTGAAACGATGACGTAAACCATACCGCGGAAACATGGCATGTTGCCTCAGGGGATCGACGCTAAGTCAGGTACCGCGTGAGCAAACTCAAAATAGCGCAAACAGCGCGAGCGTACACAAAAGAAACTTCTCGCGTAAGATAAGCGATGTCACCAGATCTGTACGCTGTACCGGCGTCAGCTGAATTCGGGTACGCTTAGAGCGCACAGGCATGGAAAATTCCAATCTGTGTATTAATCTAAGACGTAAACATTGCATCATCTCTTCCACTGGTAATACACTCCTACACGTACATGCGTACATGATACTATGCCATCACATTATGCATTATCGCGCATAGGCCGAATGACTGACTTCATTTGCGCAAACGAGTGGCTTATCCTATAGTATATTAGTACTCGAGAATCCTTGACAGTACTCGAAGTAAACTTTATAAATCGGATGATTTATACATCGGATAATTTATACTTGTAGTGTATGTAGGTGGGATGAAAAGCCGAGGTTCAATTGAAAATTTTGACCTTTCATATTGAAGATATGGATTTTTTTTCCCAAAACTCCAAACAAAAATAGGTCTTTTGGGGGAAAAAATCCATAATTTCAATTTGAAAGGTCAAAATTTTCCATTGATCATCGGCTTTTCATCCCATCTACATACACTTTAAGTATAAATCAACAAGTGAGGTAAAGCATAGAAAATTGGAATTTACTACTAGCGCCCATGCATGTTACTCCCGCGGTTTTAATACGGTACGATCCTCGGGGTGTGTGTGTGTATGTGTATCCCGCACGCCGTGTACGTACTGTGCATACGTGTTCGACTAATATTTCCATCGTAATAATAATTAACGCCGGTTCCATCGTTTTATTCAAAATCTCGGATTTTGACAAAACTACAGCACCTAAAGTATTGATTTTTGCAGAGTATCTTTATTGACTAAAGTACATTACAATCGTGTAAAAAACAGAATGTACAATTTTTTTGAGGGCGATCTTCTCAGCAAATGTTATAATATGGCTTTAATTGTTTTTTCTTTTTCATACTTGCAGACTATGGAGACAATGGAGAATGAAAGCGATAATAAGATAGAAACCGAGGTCATAGAAGAGAAACAGTCGGAAGCAATATCTCCATACGTCTCTACTGATGTAAAGAGAGCTGCTTCAAGATGTGTAACCGTGGAACCAATTGCTGTCTTGATAGGTTTCGCGCTAGGAATCTTTCTGACCATCAAGCCTCAAATTCTTCGTCAAATAATAGCAGATGCGAGAGGCGTCGTCTTTCCAAGCGGTGGCGGTAACTTCTGTGGGCCTCGCAATACTAGCCACCCTCATTACATCATATTGACTGAGATTCAAGCTGATGTTGCCTGGTGGCAGATGGTGGTCACCTTATGCGGTAATCTACCGTCATTATTCATGGCACCAATACTCGGAGCATGTAGTGATAAAGTAGGGCGTCGACTTGTTCTTGGATTGGCGGCTCTTGGTTATGTCATAATGTCTATAACTTACTTGATAATATTTTATTTCAATTTACCACTTTGGGTATTTCCAATCGGTTTTTTCATCCAAGGGTTAACGGGTGGACACGGAATGATAATTGCTGGATGCGCGGCTTACATAACGGACGTCACAACAAAAGAAACACGAATGTTTCGAATAGCGATTTTGCATGGGACGTTTATAACAGGGGTTGCCGTTCCTCAATTCTTCATCGGGTTTTTGATCGAAAAGACTGGCTTCGGACCAGCACTATGGTTAACCTTAGCTAGCCTTCTCATATGTCTCCTATATATCTTCCTACCGCGATGTTTGTTGGAAACTATTGACAAAAACCGTTGGCGACAAGAAGCTAAGGCATCGAAGAAGTCAAGATTTCAAAATGTGCTAGATGTGTTCAGATATAACACAGGATACCGTCGATTGAGACTCGCATTATTATTCATCGTAGAATTTTTGGACGAGATTTTGAATGTAAACTTGGTACCTATGGTTATTATATATGGCTTGGGTACGCCATTTTGTTGGTCTCCTGTCACGATTTCGGGATTCTTGACCCTGGTACTTTTCGCCAGTGCTCTAGGTAGGTTCTTTTTTTTTTCAAACATGAATCAATCCCTGGGTCTAATTCGAATCCATCCCGGGAGCTACTCAAACACACGTGTTTGCATCCTCGAGCAGGAATGGTAGGTATTTCACCCGACATCACGAACCTCCTTTAGGGTTGCAATTCAGGCTCCTTTACTAAAAGGGTTTGCATGCTAATCGCCACACAGCGTCATCATCCCTATATTTTCGTGTCAAAATTGCCGTGATAGTACGGCGAATCCTCTCGTTTTTCAATAGCTACGCATGGCGATTTTGTTCGAGATAGGTCGAGCGACTCAGGCTATTAGTACGACTATCATGTGAGACACCACCAAGTTCTATTCTACAAATTATTACGATTTGCGCATGCTCTAGTATCCCATATGGTGTTGCTATTACAAGGAAATTTGATTGTTTTGAGGTAAACCCCAGGTTTTGTTTCCAATACACTAACTTGAAATGCAATACACTAATTAGCGACCATTGCTGTTGGCTCTGGATACATTTTTACTGCATTTTTGGCGTAGCGATTTTTAAATCGTAAGTTAAAATTCGTCGGTCGCAACACATAGTGGCCTACGGTGATTTTGGTCAATTTTATGAAATTTTGCCCAACGGTTTTATATATCAAGTTCTTCAAGTATACCAAATAAGAAAGCTCAATTATACTTAATTAATAAATAACGTTAATTAATTAATTGACTTATGTTAACAATCCCGTAAGAATTCAATATCTTCCGTTTCACAAACTGACGTACGATCAATATACGCCATTATGTGAAACGGCGAAAATCGGATTTGATGACATTTAGGCATATCATCCGTCAATAATGTGGCGTACGCTTCAGAAACGAGTCGAAAACCCCACAACTTCTGTTTCACATAGTGGCGTACGTGCGACTTACGCTTCAAAAACCTGCTGAAACCCCCAAATCTTCCGTTTCACATAGTGGCGTACGTGCGACTTACGCTTCAAAAATCCGCCGAAACCCCCAATTCTTCCGTTTCACATAGTGGCGTATAAGTTTAGAGCAAGATATATCCTGTAAAAGTTATTCCTTTTAACTATTTAAGTTACAGTTTCATAGTTTAATACTTTAACTTCAATTTCAAATGTAATCGGTCCACTGAGAGATAATATTGGAGGAGTACTGACTATGTTATTAGTAGCATATCCTTCAAACGCGTTTTTCTCGGAAATGTATTTTGCGTTTGTCCTGCACGTACGCCACTATGTGTTGCGACCGACGAATTGTGATATATTTAATTTTGAGAATTACATTTATATAAAGGAACACAAATAGCCCATTCACCTAAAATACAGGTGCTTGTATTGAATATTCGATCACACGTGTATTTCACAATGCATATGTAAACTTTCTTTATCTATGTCAACAATAGAATATTGATTTCACCAACGGAGTATGGAGCTATGAAAAAAATATTTATAATACAGGGTGTTGACACTGTGCGCCAATGGCACAGTTGACCTGCAAATCACCGTTTAGGGTTAGAATATCAATTTGTAGCACTATTAAATTCTTGGTCATAAGTTCAACCAAACTTTCATACGTAAACCAACGAACAACAAAATCTTTTATCAGTGGTCAGCGAAAAGGATCCCCCTTTCAAGAAGGTTGGAAATGCGAGTGCCTGCTTGAGGATGGTAACTCAAGTTACTGTACGAAATTCACGCAGGATAAAAATAAACTTGGCTCAAAAAAAAATATACAATTTTTCACAAGGTCATATCTTAAAATTCTGTCCATAAAAATAAACCAAAATTACACACAGGATTATTTCAATACTCCGCTCTACACACATGTCAATAACAAAGCAGTTGTCTAACTGACACAACAGCAAAATGCACTGACACGGAACAGCTTCCTGGACCACATGCACAGGCGAATAATTTGCACCCGGATTGGCACTCATGCTGTTCCATGTCAGTGCATTTTGCTGTTGTGTCAGCTGGACAACTGTTTGGTTACTGACCAGTGTTTAGAGTAATCATGTGTTTTAGTTCATTTTTATGGACAGGATTTTAAGATATGACCATGTGAAATTTTGTTGCGTCCAGTTTATAAATGAGGCTATTCAATTACGTAGAATTACAGGACCTAGATAAATTATCGTACGCAGTCCTTTTAAGGGGGTACTATACCCCTGGATAAATGTATGTATATTTTTGCATTTTTCTCAAAAACTAATAAGACAGTGGTAACAAAAGTTATGTATATTATAGGGGCAAGGAATCCAATTACTACACTGAATTTTCAGTGACTCAAGACAAGCGGTTCGTTACTTATGATAAGAAATAAGGTACAGCTAGGATGTACCTCATTTTCTATCATAGATACTGAACCACTTGTCTTGAGTCACTGAAATTTCAGCGTAGTAATTGGATTCCTTGCCCCAATAATATACATAACTTTTTTTTACCAGTGTGTTATTATTTTTTGAGAAAAATGCAAAAATAGTCACAAATTTACCACAGGGGTGTAGTACCCCCTTAAGTATTTAGAAAGAGAAAGAGGAGACGGGCAACCCAAGTTCAGGATCAGTGACCTGTTGGACACTTGGACCCCAAAACTTGGTCGTACACTCTAGGTAACTTATATCGGCCCCCGTCGCGGTTGAGTGATGCTTGGTTGACTCTAATGTAAATTGACTCCTTCACACCTCTTGTCAGGGATTTTGAGAAGTGCAGCTATCCGAATTGGTCCTTTGACAAGCCCAAGAGAGCCAAAGAAGCTAAATCTAAGAACAGTAACAAGAACAATACAAACGTCGAGACAAAAGTTCAAGTAGTTCAGCCCTATATACATAAAAGGAACCTCCGAGGCACTACGTAGAATTGAATTTTCGCCAACTACGGAATCAGAGTTTGCTTCAAACCTACTCAAACTCTGCGGCAGCTACTTGTCTCACCCAAAGACAAAACTGAGAACAAGGACAGAACCGGACCAATATATTATATCCCCTGTCAGGGGAAACCCTGAGGGATCAGTGTTCGGAATCATATATGGGTGAAACAGAAAGATCGTTACAAACCAGATTCCTAGAACACCGTCGTCCGAGTACAACATCGTCGGAAGTCTCCCAGCACATCCACATTGAATCCCCCGGCCACCAAGTTGATTTGAACAAGGTCAATGCTTGACCGGGACGCTAGATACTTTGAAAAGGGTATGAAGTAGTTAATTTACATCAGAGTCAACCAACCATCACGTCTTAATTTTGTTTTGAGATCATAGGTTGAAAATGATTTATTATGAAGTATACCAGCACAGATGGATAATATTATAGTTTACATAATATTGAATTTTTCAGGCATTTGCCCGATTTCAGGCATTTTGCTCGGATCAAAAGTATTGTAGACCTATAAAAAAAATACACAGGCAATGTTAAAGCGGTTTAGGCATTTCTGTCAGTGCTTGCATTGAATGTTTTAAGGGATATGGTCGGCTTGGAGCCTCCGCCTCCCAACATCAAGCTCTACCCCAAAAATGCCCTTGCTTTTTGTTTGTTTTCAAATTTTTGTCCCCTAATTTAAAACTTCATATCCCCTAAATTCTATTTTCAAACTTGGATGGACATGACCCTGAGGAAGAGAGGGCATGGTAAAAAATTTAAGATTGCTCCTATTGGGCTCAATGTTGGTGCAGATGAACCTAGCGGGATATGGAAACATCTTAAAATAAAAGCGGCCCGTCAATATTCTGCAAATATAATGGTCACAACAACCCGAGAACACGCAACCCGAGAACCGAGAAATTGATTTATTTAACTAAGTTGCGTCTTTTTTTGCAGCTACTGTTGTTGGTACCAAGGGATTTACTCTCTGCATGTCCGACCTATGGGTGTTACAAATCAGCATGGTATTTGCTATAATCAATGGATTATTCCTAGCATTCGTCAATCAAACTTCACTGTTATTTGTAGGTAAGTGCTTATGATCATGTAAGATACTTGATATGTCACGTATACACGATTGATGCAATAGAGTTGGTGCACTAGGGCATGTCTATGTGCAAATGTTGTAATGGTGTGGGACGAGTGTCACGACAATGTCACGTCTTTATCCTGAAATGTATTATTATTTTCAGGAAAAACAATCTCTTCAGAAAAACTTATTAAAAGCAAATTTACGACTTTTACTTTACTGTTTTAGGTGTTTTTATTTTTAACTTTTATAGACCTTAGTATCCGTCACGAACGTATTTTCTTCTTGACAGAAAGCTTGTATTTACCTCCCTGATGGGGATTGACCTTTATTGGCCAATTTTGTCAATAACAAAGCATTTTAAACAGTGCAAACGTTTCCTTCTTTGACTTGTTTTTACATGACGAGCAATTTGAGGTCATTTTTGTTGAAATCGGAGCATTTAAATTTTTTTTAAACTGACTACCCTTCAGAATTTTAACAATTTACTTTGACTCAAGAACGGTATGTTGCAGGTAGGTCAAACTATCCTTTTTCTGAATCCTTGAAATGAGAGAAAAAAAATGGTGTACTTGTTAACCAGATTTGAGCAACCTTGAAATTTGACCACTGTGTTGACCTTTAACATTGAATTCTTGGGGGGGGGGTCATCATTAAAATCCCGTATAGACTACGATATGTGAATATATTTAACTATTCTGACCAGGGAATCTTATTACTATCCGGATAATGCCAGTTTTAGGGAGGGCCTTGGGTTTGCCTTAGGTGAGAATTTTATTCCTCTCCCAAAATGTTCCTAAAAGATCGGAATTGCGTTCAGTTACACCACAGAATGTAATTGTAGAATTTCTTCTCACCCCATACACTGCTTAGCAGGTGCAGGTATAGGCAGTGTATGTGAAAGTCACGGAGTAAACCCGTTGATAACGTTTACAGGACGATTTCACCCCTGTGCACGTGTCAGAGTGTCAGAGCTATTCCAAAAGAGAAGGGGACATCCCCGGTTCTGATACCTGTACTCAATCCTCTAGGTCCAAGAGGACAAGATACTACTGTATAAAGTTGTCTACCCGTAAATGCTGTAGAAATGTAGAATGTCACGCAAAGTCACGCATTTATAAGTGGTATATAAAGTCTATGACCTGAATTGACAGTCCTTCCCGGCATAGGTGCCATTTTGTTTCCTACATAATATCATTCTCGTGTTGTAATACTTAGATATAAAAACAAATTTGTCAACATATTTAAAATTATAAATAGGCATGTACTGTACAATTATATTCTATAATAAATCGCTGGGATATGATGGTGATCGTTGAGGTCATATGTTTGATAGAATCAGGCCGTCTATCTCGTCACAATGGGGTCAATGGATCACTCATGTTATGTATAGTTGTTGAGCGATACAACTATAAATGATTATACTCATGTTCATGTACTTCAGTGACTTGTTTTGCATTGTGGGTTGAACGTTAAGTCTAAATCGAAATGTACTAAAAACGTTATGGCCGTTGTCATGGTAGCGGTGCTATATCATCTCTTCCCACTTCCTGTGACCCAAGGTTCCGACATTGTTCTTATGAACTCTAACCCTCCTGTTCTGACTCTGATGGTCACAAAAGACTGGTATCTGGGAAGCTCAAAAATAATGATTTCCTCCCCTTACTCATTTTGTTACTAAACTACAGCTTCAGCAATAGGGAGTCTGAGAGCACTCACACAACCAGTTGCCGAGACAATTCTATCTAAGATGGTTTCACCAGAAGAACATGGTAAGACACATTATGTAAATTAAAAATAAATATGGTATGCTATTGTCACACACCAGGGGTTTGGGAAAATTGATTAAAAGTCGGACTTGCGACGAAGTCCGACAATTCCCTGGCCGTGGGTAGCGTGGCCGACAAAAGGGAATGAATGAAATTAAATGGACAGGTCCCTCACAAATTGAAGAGGGGAGGGAATTTTGTGGCCTAATTAACAACTAATAAAAATCATTATGAAACAAGAAATAATGGCAAAAATCATTTTAATTTATATTTCTGCGCTTTCCTTTCATTTTACAAGCATCAAAATCTCATTTTAAAATATTGCACATTTTATTTTAATGGAAAACAGATAATTTATTAATGTCTGTGTACTGCACTGAAGACATTTTTTTTTGCAGCGAAATCTTTATTAAATGAATTGCACTATTTGTATATCAAGATATTTAGTTGAAATCTCATGCAAGAAAATGATGAACCTTTAAAACCCCCATTTAAATTTATATCTAAATCCCCTGCAAAATCGCGCCTGCAGATCAGTACCAAATCTGGCCAAGTAAATCGCTCCAAATCCGATGAATTGCACCCCAATCCTATCCTGGGCCCCAACTAAAATCCAAAATGATAAATAATAAACACCGCGCAGCGTTACTACCGCTACTGGCCTCGAGAAGTTTTCCAGCCCCAAGAGAATTGGAAATCATTAAAAACTGGGGCTTAACGCTACCCCAAAAAACGTAATTCACTAAACGTACAGCCAAATGAAATCACAAACACTAACGCCCTAACTAAATACCGGTGGGAGTCCTGCCACGGCTCCCGAGCGCTGCCACCACCCATATTGTGTAACTAATCGGTGGTCTATCTCCGAGCAGAGAAGTTAACAATATTAAAACAAAATGGGACCCAGAATAAAATGAAGTGCAACATCGGACCAAAAACGACTCAGTTATCGCCAGATCAAGTATGTACTGCAGACTCAAACTTGCACGGAACTTAAACCACCCTAAAAACCCAAGACTTTCATTCATGACTTCCAATATTGAGTACTTTTCGTTATTCTGTCCAGAAAATTGCCAGCTCTCAAGGAAACCATAAAATATGAACAGGTCAATAAAAAGCATAGACTACTTTTATAGAGTCCAAAAAAAATCCACTAGGGACGAATTTTACTGAACCTGTGCATACAAAAATTTCCACGAAAACCAGCAAGACAAAAATTTAGAAAACATCTCAAGTAGGGTAGTCATAAATGAAAGCCATACTCAGCTCCCAGGCTGAAATTTTGATACCCTAAATTTTAACATCCCCAAAAATTTAACTAAGGCCTAAACATGAGATTTCAATAAATACTTGTCCTTTTAAATATATTTTTGATGAAACGCGACAATAAAAACAAAATGATAAATTGCGACCTAATTTCAAAACTGATTGCATTTCTAGTTTTCATTTACATGCTCTCAACAATAAACACTGAAGGTTTTAAGCCCGCTCCCAGGACCCAAATCCCAACCAGCCAGCCCGGTTTGACAACCCCAGTCTTCGTCAGATTAGGTGCAAAACCACGGCCTCGGAAAGAAATTTCCGCGTGCCAGATTTGAGGAATTTGCATACCCAGGAACTAAAAAATGCAAGTTGCGCTTTAGCCTAAAAATATTTGTGAGACTGCGTAAACGCATCATTCACAAAGGACACGGCAACCGCCCCCGGCTGTAACCTTCAATGTGTTAAGCGTGCATGAATGAAAACCCAAAAACACAAACAAATTTTGAAATGCATAGGGAAGATTTAACTGATGGAAATCAAAAACATGAAATTTAATTAGACTTGACACGCCCAGATTTTACTAGGCAAATAAATTTTGCAAGCTTAGACCTGCCACGCCCAGTTAATTTTGCCAGGCAAAAATTTGTTTTCAAGTCTAAATTTCCCCCACAAATTTGCCAACTCAACACCCTGAGTAATTTTAGTCTCTAGAGAAATGAATGAAAACCAATTTGAAAACTGAGAATACAATTTTCTCATTCCCAGATACAACGAACAGCTATTGTTCGAAACTGCTGTGGCGTCATCAGCAATCTCCAGAACAACAACAGCTCAAGAAAAACTAAATTTTAAACCGAGAATACAATTTCCTTATTCTCAGTAACAAAGAACAACCATTGCTCGAAACTGCTGCCAATTATCAGCTATCTCAAGAACAACGACGGCTCTAGAAAAATTTAAAACTGAGAATTCAATTTCCTTACTCTCAGCAACAAAGAACAACCATTGCTCGAAACTGCTGTGGCGTCATCAGCAATCTCCAGAACGACAGCTCAAGAAAAATAACAAACTCATCACAAAACTATCCTAGGAGTGCCCAAAAATCTTGTCCATCAAGAAAAAAACAAAATCCAGGCCACAAGTCATGTTAACACAACCTGTGTGTCAAACATTAAACAGCCAAAGCTTCACCCATATCAAAAATAATGCATTTCTCCATATACCCAAAAATCACTCAAGTAATAATGCACCACTCTTTACCTTTAGATCTGCATGCATGACTGGCAAGACTCAGACTGCTGAGAAAAATCAAATTTTCTAAGAACTCCCATCAAGCACACAAAGGGAAAAAACAGGTGCAAAATATTGATTCCAAAAATTGATTCTCAAATCCCAACTAAATTTTGTCGCCCTCTATTGACAACCCAATTTAAATCTCCCTCCAACTTAAAATGAGGGCAGTATTCCTGAAAATAAATGGTGCCAAACCAGAGGGTGAGAAACTTGTACAAAATGCCAAACCCAATTCGTAACACTATACTCAAATATTGAGATAAATAAAGCTGACACACAATATAAATGGTATGGGTTCTATAAAAGAGATCACAAAGCTTAATTAAGTTTTTACAGCTAATGCTCAGTTTTGAACGCATATACCTGTAAAATACCAGTTTAAAAATCGAGTAACTTGTTATTTTCGGTATAAAATCTACAGTTTTACCGCTGATTCTCATTTTGGGACGCATATTCAAATATAAATGGTTGCCCCCCAAATGTAAAAAATAAAAGTGGATGCTTCTAATTAAATGCGAAATCAAAGTTGAAGTTTAATTCAACATAAAATACCTTCCTGTTATAAATATTTAAAATGTTATCATTTTGTAGGACTTACATTTGCATTTGAATCAAGCGTTTTGAACTTGGGAGCGCTTTTTTCACCTGTATTCCTCAATAATATTTACACGGCAACTGTTCAGACTCAACCCAATTTTGTCTTCATCATGGTTGGTGTTTGCGGCATTGTACCACTCATACTAACCGGGTAAGTGGTTTTTTTTTAATCGAAAATAAAGATTCATACTTTTACTCAACATTTGCAGTATTTCCCGACAGCGAAACCTCAGATTTTTCTCAATACCTTTATTACCTCAATATTATAAGCGTAAAATAATGATTTATACAATGATACAAATTAAAGCAGCTTTCAAGGTATGGTTCAGATATAAAATTTCAATAATTCCTTACATTTTTAGGAGCGGTCTTTCACAAAATACAATCTAAACGAAATCATGATAACGTCCTACAATAACCTTTTTTAAAGAGCAACAAGTAAAACAAAGTACACAATACGTATTGGCAACGTGTGACTGTACCACGAAATGAGCGCAAAGTCGCAAGTTGGTAGTTTCGAGACATCCTGGCTGTTGAGTTATTGTTCTTTGTTTGCCGCGCACTTCGTGGATGGCCCATTGTGTCCCAATTTACAAAGGGCATACAGACGTTTAGTTGGCTTGAACAGGTGTGGTAAAACAAAGAACACCAACGCAGCAGCCAAGACGTCTCAACTTTCTACTTTACGCTAATTTTGTGGTCAGTAGCAGGTCACATTCTAGCGAGTTTTCGTTTTGGACGACAAACGATTCTGCGACAGTAGATTCACATCTCCAGTCATGTGTGCATGCGTCAACTTTGCAATACCGTCGCCCTCCAATTTCTAGAACACAACTTGAGTCAAATTTGCGTTGTTGTGAAAATAACTTTCCAACGTGGTAATTAATTTTTACCGTCCCAGAACCGACCATCGTCGTAAACGAAAAAACTCATTATTATTACGCACCAGACGCCTTAAAAAATCTTACCAATGTTTTGATTGAAAAAAAAAATGGCCCATAACTCGTAATACCAGAAAAGGTATCTTGCCCTTCCCAGAATCCTTTGCAACATGATGCATCACATTATTACATCAATATGACACTACATGGCAGGCTCTCTTTGTTTTCATATTAAAAATAGACTGGCTAAACACGGACGATAGTCAAGAAATGAAATGACTAGTCAAGAATGTTCCTAGATATGAATGTGCTCAGTTCATTGTGGTACCGTTTTGTCACTATCTGCCCATGTTACACTAGATGACAAATCAAAAGAGAAATTTGAAATTGGAGAAATACATTGCGGAAAGTGTAAGATATATTTTGTGTCCAGAAATACTTCTAGTATAACACCTGTTACCAACATTTTAATCACCAGGGAAGATTCCAATGATTTTTGTAACTAGTATACCTTTCAAAGTGATTCATTCCGATGAACCCCGAAGCATGAAATAGACCTTTTTCCTCTTTTCTCATCATGCACTATTCCAGGGGGTATGAGTGTCGCAAAATACATCATCTCCCAGGGGGAGTACAGATTTATGTTCATTACATTCTGGAATACGGACATTTCGGCTGGTGCCTTCATCACAAAAAAGGAATCCCTTTTGGCGCACGATCACTAATATACCTTTCGGGGCAAAAAAACAACATTTCTATGCCTTATTGACATGGTGTCGTCGCCAAAAAAAGTTTCCTGTTATTGAAACCTAACTTTGTATACATTTTATAGACCTAAAAACTAATGACGGGACACGCAGTGATATTTTGTCGGCGACCGTTTCACTTTTTTTTTTTTTTTTGAAAATAAGACGTAAACAAAATCTCTTACACAGATGTTCTGCATCGCTCCGTAACTGCATCACTCGTGTATTCAATAATTGCATAATTAGTAACATCGATGGCCTTTACGATAATCCGCTTATATGGAATCAGTATGCCCATATTAAGACAAAATAATTGCAAAGGCCTGGCAAAGACCATCGGATGCACACGGTCTATGAGGTTGATGAACTACGTCATACCCCCTGGAATAGTGCATTGTGGGATAGAGGGAAAATTGTCAATACTTCCAATCGCGCGCGAACAAAAAAAGGACCACTTCAGCATCATGTGCGAAGTTCCAATGTGTAACAGGTATTGTAACCACGATGAACTTTCGGAGGTCAATTATGGATGAGAGAGGTACTTTTTCCACGGATACTCAATGTGCAATCAAGCGGTTGGTGGCATGTCTTGTGTAAAACTCTGACTTGTGGAAGAGGTGATGCATATTTTTTCGTTCTGTAAAAAAAATTAACTGACGAAAAATGACGAACATTTTAGCATTTCTTTCCATTAGTATCATATTATGAAAACCCAAGTAGCTGATGAGGTATTCAATATGCTAGGAAAGTATTTAAACCGATGACTCCATGTTCACAGTGGCTAAATAAGCTGTATTATCGCGCAAAAGGATACTGTAAATCATGACATTTCTTGTCCGCCAATTTGACCCCCTAGGTTACGAAATAAATAGCGCGGTTTTTCCGATCCTTTCCGATCTTGATTTGAACTAGTCTATAGCCTAATAGAATGATTAATCTCACATGAGATTCCCGTTTGAATTTGTTCTCAAGAATATTTTTCTCTTGATTTCTTTTTGTACCAGCGTTTTGCAATTTGTGACAAGGCGGGCAACATACATCAAATCAAACAGACGTGCCGGTGATATGGCTAGTTGTACCAACAACACCACTTTTGACAACACGAACACAAACGAGTTATTACTTATCGTGGGGATGTGATTTGTATAGGTAAAAGGCTTAAGGCTTTTAGGTTTGTTAAAAAAATGATTACACACTTAATGGAGTGTTTCGTGATCCTAGCGTCCTCTTTTTTATGACATTTTTCAGTAGATATCCACGAAAAAAGCTTATTTCCAAAATTTCAGTTGATTCCTGATTTTGCGTTTGTGAGTTATGCATGATTATGTGTATTACACTGCCCCATAGACAATGTGTTTAGGTAATTTCGTTCTGGTGCACCAGAACGAAATTCAAATTTCACGATATCTTTGCTAAACGAATTATCTGCAAGAAATCTTTTTGTACAATAAACATTATGTAGCCAGAGGTTTCCAGTGATGTAAAAATCTCAACTTTTTTGGAGGAAAAATGGGGGGGATGATGCTGTGGATCACGAAATGCCCTTTTAATATCTTCTTTATTTATTTATATATGTATTATAAAGAGTCGCTAACATTTGATTAGGCCTATCTTAATACTAATTATAGAGAGTTTGTCCGTCTGTCCGCGTGCTCGCAGAGCGAGTACGTGGAGTATCAACGGGCGTGTGCGCGGAGTACCGACGGGCGCAGTGCGGGTATCACAAAGCATTACAGTGTGCATGTGACTAATTTACAGGTGCATCTCATCGGACCAGAACCAGGTAAGGCCTATAATACTATAGGCCATTATATTGATCACTAAGAGACGCAGGCCTATATCATAGTAGTTTAAAATGTCAGGGCGGGTATATGGGTAACGGGTGTTTGGTAATTAGAGATAGGCCTATAATGAGAATCACCCAACCCAAGAACCGCGAAATCTAGTGTATACTAACTACGTACAAAATATAGTATTAGTCTGTTTAATAGCAAGACAAAATATTCAAAGAAATCATATTTAAATGATAAAGAAATTATAAAAGATGATAGCACCTATGAGACAACAAACTTGAAGGACAAAGCAAATGTCAAGGAAATTGTATATCTTCAAAATGAAAGGTCAAAATTTTTAATTGATCGTCGGATTTTCATCTCAGTTACATACACTTTTTACATATCATTACAGTATATGGGGCCATGCAGCCAAAAGGGCACTATTTAATGGTTTCGTAGGACAGATGTTTCAAATGGATGAATCATATATCAAAATGTTCAGAAAAGTCTGGAGATTCTGGCATGTTGCCAAGTTTGTATCCTGCGTGTTCTATTCCGTTTACATGGCAACGGTCACGCTATTTAAGGATTTTTTAATTGTTTTTTTAACCTAAAAATAGCATATTTTAACTAGCTATTTCTTGAAAAACTACATGGAGTAGAAACTTCATATTTGGTGTGCAGAACGCATGTTACAAGGATATATTTAAAATATGGGAACAAAATCATCGCATAATTCAAAACATTTAATTTATGGGTACAATTTTTGGTGATATTTGTTCATTTTTGAACAACAAAATGTACTTTTTACATGGGGAATCTTGTAAAGTGTATCAATTAACTAAGATGGATGTCTGGATCAAAAAAGTCAATCACAACTTTTTTCTGTGACCTATGAACTCTTGAAATTCATACGTAGGCCTAAAATGACTTATTTAGACAAGATAGATAGATAGATTCACATGGTTCATATTAAGTTTGACACAACAGTAATCCAGATCTTAAACTTAATAATTAATAATAGTAATAATGGTTCTGTTACCTTAATAAAGTGTAAGCAGTGTTGACGTTATTGCACTTATTATTGTTTATACGTGATATTATTGTTATATATAAAAAGTTTGATGCAGTCGGGGATGCAGTCGCTTACACATGTCCTTCTTTTGATCGCCCAGTGATAAACATGTCTCTAATTTAAGCAACAAGTCGTTGTTGGTGCAGTAACCAATCAGACGTTCGCGTTGCAGTATATCTAAGCAAGACATTCAATCGATATAAACATCTCAAAAAACGTAATGACTCCCTTTCAATTATGGCCTTTATTCAAAATAGGGCTATTGTATTACAAATCTGTAAAATGCGTTGGAAGCAGAATTAATTTCTGCACATTTTGACACCTCATTTGTAGCAATTGATTATTGACGTCACAGCGTACATTTAAATCAATGTAACCCAAGATTTGAAAGTGGCAGTATATTCTATTGATTTGTATTCAGTATAATAGAACGAAATCTGTGTAATGATATCCGAGTTACATTAAATTGACCGGTGTTTTATTGTTTTCTGGGCTATCGTATCAAATGAGATGTCAAAATGCGCAGATATATATTCTGCTTCCAACGCATTTTAAAGATTTGTAATACAATAGCCCGTTTTTGAATAATGGTCATTATTTAAAGGGGGTAATTGCTTTTTTTTGAGATGTTTATTTGCAGTTGCTTCATTTCGCAAACTCTCTAATGTGTGATGTGCCCTGAGTAATTTAATTTGATTATTTATCTTTGTTTACAATTAAAATCTATTTCATGAGACATTTTAGGGATTCCCCTCTCAGGCATCAAGTTGAGCAACAACAAATTGAATCATTTCTAATTTTGGATAGTTGGGAATTCCCCTGAGATTGTGACCTCTTGTTGGGGAAAACTCCAGGAAGTGATGTAATGAGCAAGGTTAATGTTATAAGGCTTGGTAATTTCCAAGATTACATCATGTGCTTTGTATAAAATAAAATCTAAATACAATTCAACACAGTTTATAGCGTTGTTCTGGGCTAGCTAATGTGCTTACAGTCCAATTCTTTCAAAGAAAGGAAATTGCGAACCAAAAATATTTTATGTAGTCGGAGAAGATCTTGTGTACGTCCAAGTGCGTACATTTTCCAATCTTTTATGCCTGGTAAGAGCAAAGAAACAGAAGTTTTGTCATCCAAAGAGTGACAAATTGCAGCTTATGGAAAATTATGTTGTTGTTGTTTGTTGTTGTTGTTGTTGTTGTTGTTGTTGTTGTTGTTGTTGTTTTGCTACACCAGGGACTGTGTATGAAGGGACTGAAAACGACTTATTGGTGACTCTTGTTATCGGATTATCTTTTACGACCTTCGATTTCATGCGAGAGTTGCACCGAGGGCGCGATGTTTGACCTCTTAATTTTTATTCATGTTGCCCTTTAAAATGCCGAAAAATAATCAAGATATTACAATATTTTCTAGAAATTGTGTCCAATTGTGTAAAAATATCCCCATGAATTTTCGCAAATAATTTCTGTGTAGCATTGAGAATCATTTACGTAGGATTTTGGAGACAAAACGTGATAATTTTGTGGAAATATAGAATGCTAGAACAAACAACAACAACAATTTCGATACTGAAATAGTTCTTAAAATAATGTTCTTTGATTATTTATGTTTTGCAATTCTAGAGTCTCTCATTATAGGCAAACATATAGGTTCCGTTCGCATCGTGCAAGACAAACCATGTAATTTTTATGGTCCTTGGATCAGACAGAAAGGGTGTTAAAGTCACGTTGGAAATCGTCATTTTTTCATAATCCGCTTTAGTGCCAATCAGGTTCTACTTTGGTGTCATCGGCAAACATTTTGGCGATGGAGGATGAAATCATGTAGGATGTCAATCACAAAATGAAGAAACAACACCAGACCCAGTTTTGATCCCCGAGGAACCTCGCTGGAAACATTTTAGTATGATGTATCTATGAGATAGAAGTACTGTTTCTGATTGGGCTGCCCAAGATTGAGGAAATCAGGGGCAGGGGCAGGAACTTGGGAGCAGTAGCAAGCGGTCAAGGGTACTAGGGATGGTAATTAAGGGTAATATGTATGATTATTTGCATATAATGTTAACAATCCAAATCAGCTCTAGACTACATGGACTAAAGGGAACGCCCAAATAAAATGGTGCAATATTTTGTGTTTAATGTCATAATTATTGTTGTCTTCAGGTATTGTATCCTATGTCATAATTATTGTTGCCTTTAGGGTATTGTAGCCCATGTCATAATTATTGTTGCCTGCAGGGTATTGTAGCCTATGTCATAATTATTGCTGCATGCAGGGTATTGTAGACTATGTCATAATTAGTGTTGCCTGCAGGGTATTGTAGCCTATGTCATAAGTATTGTTGCCTGCAGGGTATTGTAGCCTGTGTCATGATTATTGTTGCCTTCAGGGTATTGTAGCCTATGTCATAAGTATTGTTGCCTGCAGGGTATTGTAGCCTATGTCATAATTATTGTTGCGTGCAGGGTATTGTAGCCTATGTCATGATTATTGTTGCCTTCAGGGTATTGTAGCCTATGTCATAATTATTGTTGCCTGCAGGGTATTGTAGCCTATGTCATAATTATTGTTGCGTGCAGGGTATTGTAGCCTATGTCATGATTATTGTGTCCTTCAGGGTATTGTAGCCTATGTCATAATTATTGTTGCGTGCAGGGTATTGTAGCCTATGTCATGATTATTGTTGCCTTCAGGGTATTGTAGCCTATGTCATAATTATTGTTGCATGCAGGGTATTGTAGCCTATGTCATAATTATTGTTGCCTGCAGGGTATGTAGCCTATGTCATAATTAATATTGTTGCTTTCAGGGTATTGTAGACTACATCATAATTATTGTTGCTTTTAGGGTATTGTAGCCTCAAGACTAGCCCAAAATACCTCAAAAAAATTTATATTTTACCCGGACTCATCAGAGGATCAACATGATCAACATGCATTAACTTGCTCATCACCTTAGAAGACGTGACAGAAGACTTAGACGAAGAATTTGGAGTTTACATTATATACGGTACCTGTATTACCATGATTACTCAAAAGTCTTTGACAGAGTCCCACATAAAAGGCTATTGTCGAAGATGAGAGCCAATGGTATATTCCGGCAAAATCCTCGAGTGGATTGCAGCTTTCCACCAAGACAGGAAACAACAAGTTAGAGTAAGGAAAGATTTGTCAGAATGGCTAATGTCCTAAGCGGCGTTCCGCAGAGGAGAGCCAGAGAAAAATCTAAGAAGAGCTACCAAATTGGTTCCAAGCCTGAGGGAGACACCTTGCCAAGAAAGACTTAAGGAACTGAACCTGTATCCCTTGTGGATCAGGCGACTGAGAGGTGACTTGATCGAGGTCTTTACAACAAAGGCACTAAGGGTCACAACTCTTCAAAAGGTAGCTAAAGAAAGGTTTGAATTTGAGGAAGTTCTTTTTCTCTCCATAAGGATTGAGCACTCGTGAGAAAGGAAAAATGCAACTTTACTTTTAAATTACATTGATATAGGCGACTGCTATACTGTTGAGCTTTTATGTGTATACCGGAGGTGAATTATAAGGGGACAAGAAGGGGGAAACAGATTTCCTCATCATGCTTAGAAAGGAAGAGGGGCAAGTGATTTTGGCACCGATGAACCTTTTCTACAAAAAAAAAAAAAAAAGTTTTGAAACGTTCAGATTTACACAATTTTACTGCTCGCTTCGCTCGCATCTCATGATAAGACAGTCATTATTGTCCAAGATGCCCAAGGCATGCTCATACCTTTGGGCGGCGCTCAATGGACAATATTTATAACATTTCCCCATTTGACCCTTGGGTAGAGAGAGGCATACAGTATGTCCAGCATCTCCTGGGAGATACTGAAGAAAGGCTGCAGCCAAACAAAATAATTTTTTTGCTTGCCCAAGATCGCAATAGTTGGAGAAAGCTTGTAGTCGCCTGCTCCGCAGCCGACTGATGAAGATGATGCTTAGCTTAAGAAGGATAATGGTAGACTTTATATGCTCAAGTTATTGAAACACTTCAACTTACCCCGTGATGATCTTGTCACTATCTTTTCTGGTTTTGTAAGACCGCTGGCAGAATATGCTGCTTCCATTTGACACCCTGGTCTGACGGTTGCTCAAAGTGCCGATTTGGAAAGAATCCAGAGAAGAATGTGCAAGATCATCATGGGGAAGCAGTACACAACTTATAACGAAGCTCTTGAGATCTGTGGTATCAATACATTATGTGTGAGAAGAGATCAATTGTGTTTGAATTTCCCCAGGCAATGTTCATCGAAGAAATTTGAGGAATTCCAACAAACTGACTATACCCAGGTGTAGAACTGATCGTTGTAGGAAGAGCCCAATTGTGATTTGTGATGCATTGCGATTGCGAAGAAATTGCAGAGCCCGTACATGTAAAGCCAAGCCATCCAAGAACCGGAATGAAAACAGGCTGCAAAAATAACTGCTGTGCTACCAGTTCAGATCGTCACACCAAGTTGAGATGAGCTTATCACAATGAAAAAATGAAGAAATAGAAAAAGGTACATGTACGGGATTTTTTTTTTAATTTTTCTTGACATAACAACCGCCGGTGCGGCATGCGGGGAACCGCGAATAGCTGACCATCATACATGCATGATTCTCGTAGATGGTCGAATCCAACCAAAAGTGTCCACGGGCCAAAAATAAAAGTCCGAAATAAAAATGTCTCCACAATTTTTTCCTTTTGCCCATTGATTGATGACATATTGGCCTTATAGGAACCCAAAGTGCCATTACTAATCTTGAAAAATAAATCCAGGACGTGTGATAGTAAATGTGATATCAAAACCCAATGTTACCTACGAATACCACTAGGATGCTTTCACTATCGCAATACTAATCAACCTAAAACAAATGGAATATTCCCATTAACGCTTTTTTCGTGTAATGTAGACCACAGGGTGTCAGGAAAATGCTAGCTCAACCAGAAAATATTTGTTTTATTTTTATAACGCGATCAATATGATCTTAGTCAATTTATGCTAGTTTATTTTTGAAAATGAAGTTTAGGTCAGTTTCTGTATTTTATTTATCAAATGAGTATGAATCAATTTACACATTGTATAAGAACGAGTAGGATATATGTTTTCAAGAATATTAGGAATTATAAGCATACACCTAACGCTTTATACAATGAAAAGGTGAACAAACCCGGGTATTCGTAGGTAACATGAGCGATTTAACAATATCTATATTGAGTTTAGAGGTTTAAAGTTTGCTATTATGGTAATGAATTAATAAAATGGTAGTTTTTAGATCTCTTTCAGATGGAACGTGCAAATGAATAAATGCTATTACCTTAGATCAAATTTTTTTTGATACTTTTAGCAAGATTTTGACCACTTCATTTTGATATACAAGTAGTTAATCAGCAATTTTACACAATAAATAATTGTTGAATGAATCCGTATATGGGTAATAATAGTGTCCTGGGGTACCGCTTAAAGTTTTTGACAATTAATTTCCATTGGTAGCGACACTTCATTACACATGTCATGTATTATGCTGTATTCGTAAGTAACATTTCAGTATTTGTAGGTAAGAATTAGACTTTTGGTGGATATCCCAATCAAAACTTCATTTTATAAAGCACTTTGAATGTATCATTTTCTTTATGTGCGTTTATTGATACTTTAGACCCTATCATGTATTAATAATGTCGGTTCACAGCGGTTGAAAGAGTATTGAAGTAAGAAACAAAGGCACTAAAGTGACTTTAATTTGCTTAATTGCACACAACTCGCTTAAAACCGTTATTGCAGACTTGTGAAGTCCATCTTGGAGTCAGTTACGTCTTGTGGCCTTTCGTTTGAGGGCAACTACAACTAGCTTTATACCAGGGTCCATCATTATGTTGTCTAGATCATGAGACAATGAGAACAGTCGTTTTTTCCATGGTATTCGTAGGTAACCTTAGCGAAAACGTCAAAAGTTACCTTCGAATAAATCAATTTGGACACAAATTACTCAGACACCAGAAGGTCGGTAAACATTTAAAATGAAGCACACATGACAGTTGACAAATCCAAGTATTTATCCCTTCTAATCTTCTTTGAATCTGATTTTTCTTTCAAATGAGCAGACCGTCGTCTATTTCAGTACATATTTTTTTTTTATTAAGCCGTATTCAGTTTTGCATGGTGGGCATGTATGTGAATTCGCAACTTTCATTGACATATGATTTGATAGCAAACATACAGGCCTTCGTTATGTACCAATATGGGCATTGGCATGAATGGCGGTGTTTCACAATACTGCCATGATGTCAAATTGTATTCGTAGGTAACATTCGGTTACCGAAATTTACCTACGAATACTTGCTTTTATTGTTGACATCTCAGAAATATTTAAACGCAGGCCATTGAAACTTGGTAGAAATAAAGAGTGTATTACCCTGCACCTATTGCTTAACTATTGTTTACTATTCTCTCACTTTGTGGAAATGACACAGCTTTTAACATGTATTCGGAGGTAATGCATATTTTTTACCAAACCTACCTTTGTGCCATTTAGAATTTCTGGCAGCTAAACACAATAATAAAGATGCCTGAATGCAATGCATTTCAGTATTGGACATATCAAAGCTTGTATCAATTGCGCATTTATTAGTGATTTCCATTTTTAAAGATATATCTAGTGCTATGAAAAATTGTATTCGTAGGTAATGTAAAAAATACCACTCAAAAATGATCACAAAAATTCATAATTATGTACAAATATGTGAAAAATTGAACAGGCAATCTTTGAATACACGCCTTTCAGGAAATCAATTTAGATTCAATCCAATGACTTCTTTTCATAACTGATTTAGACGTTTTAAAAATACTTTAAGAAATATTTTGAAAAAATGGGTAAAAATAGCATGTTTTGGGTCTCTGTGTCTAAGTTTTTCACAGAAGGGGTCTTATTATATATGGCGCGAAGCGTATGATCAAGGCGAATAAACACAATACAAAAATGAATGCCAATTGATTAATACTTTTAAGTTATGGCCCTGAACATGCCGTGTAAACTTGTCGTTGGATTCGACCAGATACGTGCGTGATGATCTCAGTACGTAGCCGGTGTTGACACTTGCTGAATCAGCGACGTACTTGCATGCAATGATAGATTTTATATTCCCATTCTGATATTTCAAACTTATTGCTACTTCATCAGCAAAATTTATTACTGTAAATGTTCCAAATATCAAGGAACGATTGATCAAATCAGCTAATACACAGCGGAAGTGCTCCCGGAAGACGAAACGAAGCGCTGTTTGGGCATATCCGCCTCACGGACAGATCCCTGTAATTTCTTCAGTATACTACCATCATCCATACAACAATTACATGGATGTTTTTCTTTTTCAGTAGGCCTACACCGATTGTCTCATCAAGAACTGTGACAGAAATGACAATATTATAATTTAGATTTCAGAATTCCATCAAATAACGGTCTACCAAGCCTAAACTGTATTTATAAAGTATTTGTTTCTTTCAATTGTGAATTCGTGGAAAGAATATTTTCCGCAATGAATGATATCCGACCGGGGAATGATCACAGCGCTAGATATGAAAACCTTTTATGAGCTTGATTTAATGAAATCGGCGAAATTGTTTGATTACTGCAAGACGATATTTTTTAGAAATCAGATATTTTAAAATGAATCAAGAACAGGGAATGTCACAAGCAAGTATTTAATTTGATGTTTATTATGCCATGACCGGTCATCGGTCGCAGCAAGCATTTGCGCATGGAATTGATCGCAGCGCGAAATTCGAACTCAATTACCCAATTATACCCAGCCAGTTTCGACTGATTTTGTTCAAACTTTACGGAAAATCTATGTGTTGGCAATAATTCTATTATTTGCAACTTGAATATTCCTCTAATTCAAGCTTTATTGCGAAAATGCATACAAAAGCAGACTTGCCGGGCAGCTTGCAAAGTACAGGAAGCAAGGCTTGTTACATGTTTCCGAGTGGGTATCACGTGACTGCGAACCATGAGCTTACGTCACGAACATTCCCAAGGTCATAGACGATTGATTTGGGTGCTTTTGGGGCGCCTTAAAAAAGACCAAAAATGTATTGATTTTTTAATTTTTCAGCTTTACTGGCCATCAAAAAAAAAATCGGAATAAAATGTTTTTAGTATCCTGACATCATAAGCTTTCCATTGATATATTACTTTATTTTCAATGAGGTTCACCTTTAAAAGTTCATAATAGTCCATTAAATTCCTGTAACAATATAGGCTATAGAGGCATTTCAACATAATCCTTATTTGGTGGGAAAGGGCGTTGAACTTTTACACATAGATCAAGTTCAAAATTTCTCAGACTTGGTAATATAGATTCGAGATTCAAACTATCTTGCTGTTTGTAGCTGCCATCGCTATTTTCACATGCTGTTTGCAGAAACCCAAGAATCTGCCTCCTGGCCCCTGGGGATGGCCATTGGTTGGATATCTACCAAAACTTGTAGTATCTCTCTACCGAACTGGACTTAATCCTCACCAACTGTTTGCTAAAATGGCTACGCAGTACGGGCCAATCTTTAGCATGAGAATTGGTGGGAAGGTGGTTGTAGTTCTCAATAAATATCACATTATTAAGCAGGCATTCATGAATCCGCGTATAAGTGATAGACCGGTGAACCAAACATTGGAAGATCTTGGATTAGGAGAAGGTAAGGTTGAGGTACTAAGAGCATGTTATCACGTCTCAAATAACGAGACTCATTTTGCGTTTATAGAAGTGGGTTTTACGGTACGGTAGATATCCGTTAAATTTATGCCAAAGGTCATGACCACATAGGCATGTTTGGTATCATAACATTTTTAAAAGAATTATCTGCATACTGTGCAATTTTTGTAACAACACTATTAACCCAATGCAAGTTATGGCAAATTCACAATGTTAAGTTACTTTTGGGACAACCGGTTTCATTTAAATGTTTATCCATAAAAACCCGCTCACTTTTTACGTAAGTTATCAGTGAGCCCTGTAAATACCTGTTAATGTACTTGACACGATCGTCTAGTTGGTGATCATCTTTGAACTTAATGTCAGCACAAGCTAATTGAGATACAGTATGTAACCAACTTGCATTAATTATTTACTTGCATTTTTGGCATTTATATGTATAGCAAGCCGTTCACAACAGCTAGTAAAATGGAGCCCGTAATACTCGGTTTCGAGATTCAAACTATCTTGCTATGTGTAGCTGCCATCGCTATTTTCACATGGTGTTTGCAGAAACCCAAGAATCTGCCTCCTGGCCCCTGGGGATGGCCGTTGGTTGGATATCTACCAAAACTTGTAGTATCTCTCTACCGAACTGGACTTAATCCTCACCAACTGTTTGCCAAAATGGCTAAGCAGTACGGACCAGTATTTAGCATGAGAATTGGTGGGAAGGTGGTTGTAGTTCTCAATAAGTATCACATTATTAAGCAGGCGTTCATGAATCCACGGATATGTGATAGACCGCTACAAACATTGGAAGCAGGTAAGGTAAAGGTAGTAGGAGCGCGGCATGGTAGGCAAGATACTCGCCTCTGGTGCATGAGGTCCCGGGCTCAATTTCCGGCCGTGGTTAAGCCGAGCTTGGATTAAAAAAATTCTGAATTTAATTTGCAGTATTTGTGAGGTAAATTTCAGACTTCAGCGCCCATTGTGCATTAAGAATTGACCATGAGCGCGCGTATAAGGGAGACTTACGTTTTAGACCCGATAGAGCTGCCCGAGACGACCCTGGACGAAACAAGCTTAAACCTGAATGAATGTTCCTATGAAGTTAAGTCGTCTGTTAAATTTTCAACCAAAAAAAATAATTGAACAATTCTTTAGGATCCTTGGAGTAAACAGTTTAAACATGGTTCGTTGTTCTACGGTCACTAAAATGACCAGGCCAAAATCACCTGCTACCGAGTTAACTTAACAGCAAACACACTGTTTATTATATCAAACAACTTATGACTATTTATTAATTAGTGCAGTATGGCTATCAACCAAATTACTATACAATATCATACAAGATTTGAACTTAAAATTACTATACAGAATTCCTTTTGCTATTGTTACTTATCTATAAGCCTGGTGATCTTGAGTGACTGCCTTTCTGATGAGATTGATAATCAATATAGAATTCGAGTCTGTGGATATTATGAGCGCCCCCTAGTCAGGTCAGACCATCATTTTTTTTAATAACAATATGCTATTAACATAAGAATTAGACAAATGCTAATTACTAAGTGTCACATCCTGATTTAAATAATCCTTGACGGGCCTATCATATTTCGTTTACATTTATTATAGGAATTACATTTTCTTCTGGTGAAGCATGGAAACAGCAGCGACGCTTCACAATCATTAGTTTACGAAGATTTGGTGTTGGTAAAAGAAACTTCGAACAATGCATAGCAGAAGAGGCAGAGTATTTGACAGAAGAGATGATCAATCCTAAGCGTACATCATTCGATGTGCGTTCTCTTTTCATGAACGCAGCATGCAACATCAACTGCTCAGTTTTGTTTGGCAGGCGTTATGGATACTCCGATTCTAAATTCAAATATCTGCTCAACCTTTTAGATCAAAACATGCAGTTATTCGGCATAGGTGGTGCGCAGATCTTTTTTCCAATTTTAAAGTATCTACAACCAAGCAACTACAAACTTTTACAGAGTAATATTTCTAAATTGATCAACTTTATCAACGGTGTTGTTAAGGAACACGAATCAGATCGCGATCCAGACAATCCGAACGATTACATCGATGTTTATTTGAATGAAATTGAATCAAATCAAGAAGTTGGACGTGAGTCACACGTGAACCTTCCAAACATGCCTGTTACTGTGATGAATCTATTTAGAGCTGGTACGGTGACAATTTCAACTACCCTCCGCTGGTCAGTTTTATATCTGATGGCATATCCGGAGATCCAGAAACGGATTCAGCATGAAATGGATTCAGTTGTAGGTCGTGATCGATTTCCAAGGTGAGACTACAGCCTGTCTCAGAAAAAATATGCAAGTAAAAGCGCCCTCTTTGGCAATTAACAATACTCTTGTGACATGATGCTTACATCAACGTCAATGGTGAATTCTTAGCTTGCAAATGCTGTTTGTTCTATTCAATTTGCTTGTTTTAATCCCAAGATATATTTAGTTAACTAAAACGGTAAAATCACAATTGTGCCACTTTTACTAGGAATAGGACTGTACATCTAAATAAGTGATATAATCAAGTTATCCAGAGTTCAAAAGAATGCATTGATTACACAACAAAACTGTTTTGACTGTTTTATCATGATACATGTCAATGATTTTATCATGGTCAATATTGTTCTCTTTGTCACTCAAGACATGTAAAAAGGCAAACAAATATTGCACACTCTGTTGTGAAATTAAAATCATGTCAACGAAATATAGTATACGTTTGAAATTAAACTGACAAATTGTTACATAATCATTTCTAATCCTTCAAATGAATGTTCTTTTATTTTGATATAACCATGATAACATTCAATTTTCTAAAAAGTGGCACAAAAGGTTTTTATACATTTGTGTTCAGTGAAGCAGATCTCTGGATTACCAAAATCAAAATGAATGAAACAAACGGTATTTAAAACCCAGGACTGCTCCGTTAACGTTGATGTAAGCATCATGTCATAACAATGTTTTCTAATTGCCAAGTATGCCGCTTTCCACTTGCACAACCCGGATTATTAAAGTGCTTTTAAATAGTTTTACAGTGTAGCAGAATATATTCGTTTAAAAGGCTCGGGCTTTTCTTAATCTTAAGGATATTTGAGTTAAAGATAAGAGGTAGCCCGCCAAATAAATACAATTTTTCGAGACATTAATTGTTGATAAAGTGTTAAACACAAATCAAACAGAAGCTAGATAAAGTCAAAGTGATTCCCTTTGCTTTGTAAAACAGTACTACGGGCATTAAACTTTGTTGGATCGAATGATACTATTCTTTGCGTTCTTTTTTGTTTCATTATTTATTATATTCCTGGATTTCGAATGAAACATAACAGACTATCGGATAAGGATAAGTTGCCGTTTACTTCAGCAGTACTTCTTGAAATCCAGCGGATCACGTCCATCATCCCTCTTGGATTAAGCCATTCTTGTGGAGAGGACACGACCATTGAAGGATACGACATTCCTAAAGGAAGTGTGGTTGTGTCCAATCTTTGGGCAGTCCATCATGATCCGGATACCTGGAAGAATCCGGATCAATTTTATCCGGACAGGTTTCTGGATAAGGATGGATGTTTGCGAGAAAGGGAAGAGCTTATTCCATTTTCTACAGGTAAGGACGCTGAAGATTTGATAGATTGAAATAGCTACCGTAGCTCACTGTCTTGATTGTTAGTAGAGACCACACCACTAAATCGGGTCCAACCCTATCTGACTGGAGAAATAAGAACCAGTGTTTAATTCGCTGATGCATACCAGGTACATTAAAATGAAAAAGAAAAGTTTGAAATGAAGGCTGATATGACACTTTTTTGGTGATAGTTGTGCTCTGTGGATGCTTTCTAATCATCTGAGCATAAAAAGATGAAAAATACTACAATTCTGAAATTTTATGAAGGTTTTTGGGTTCCATGGACCAACTGATGTCACAACATAGCTGCGCTGAGCTGTAGGTATGGTTTACATCATCTTCGATGCACTACTGCGAAAAATCGAGCCGCTTGACTACCAAAAAATGCTGGTTCTAGGGTAGAATATATCGGAAACTTTTGGAAAAATGGTGTTTTGAAACGATGTCGTTATATCCATGAGAAAATGACGATTTCTTGGGTACACATAAAAGAATAGGAACTTGATTTAGTGGTGTGATTCCATCACTTGATTTATTTTTCCTATTCATTTGTGTGTGGAGAATGCCGTCCAAAAATCATCTTGCGAAAAGGCATTTTAGGCAAGATCGTGTCGTCTTACGGCATAATGCGGTATGAATTGTCTGTTTTGGACAGGTAACAGAAGTTCGTGCAACGTCATTTTGCGCCATTGCTATTTCGTTGCGTTAGACAGCTGTCAAAATGTTTTGCTTATGGATACTACTCAGCAAACACCAAAATGTTTTAAAACATGATAATGCATGTGTTTTTGGTTTTAGTTAAATAATTTTGATAACATATCAATGTCGGTTTATATAAACTCTTTTTTTAAAGTGTTATACTGAAAAAAATAATACAACAACATTTAAACCAAAATTCGAAATGCTGTAGTAAAATATCATTTGGCCAACATTTTGTGTACTTAAGTCTATTATTTTGCAGCAAGTTTTGAACAAAATGTTTTTTGAGTGTTATTAAAACCTTATGCCCTTGACCCTCACATGCCCTTGATCCCGACATTTAAAGTTTTCCGTAATACCAGTATGCCTATATTTGTGTTTGCTGGGTAATAATCGAACTAGGCATATTAAATTATCTATTTTGATTTTGTTTTAAAAAGTAATCATGGTACTATTTATATGATAATGGGTTTGTTTCTTGTTGTTCGAATAATATCCACCATGGCGACTTTCAAGGCATCCAACACCAAACTCTGTTTAGGTTATTTAGACAAATAGCATACACGTGTGAACAATAGGCCTACTCATTTTCCAATAGCCCGCAAAACTCAAATATCGCTAATCCCGACTGTATGATTATAGCAATAGATACCAAGGGGTGACACTAAATTCACGGTTGTTCTATTAGCAACGCAAAACCTATGAAAAATTCCGCTGGTTTACTAGCTAGAAAGTGAGGCCAGTTATCGATCCGTTATGAATAATTCATGTTCGACCCCTTGGATCATGTTAATTGATATTCGCAAATAACAACGTTGTTAGTTTTGCGAACTTTGCCTGTTCAATGAGAGTATAGCGCGCCCCAATACATCTGGGCACAAACCAGGCGAAAACGATCCAGTTTAATGAAATGGCGGACAGGTATTCCCATCAGGCACCAGTGATATGTTTTTTCAAATAAAGTCTACTAATTTGATATGAAATGACATTTTGCAATAGCAAAGTCAAAATTAGGACTTGCTGTCAATAATATGAAGGAAATACGTGACAGAGGCATGGTATGAAATACAAGTAGTATTTGAAGTTACAATGACCTTTGATACCCGACCTGACCTTCCATAGCTTTCCATCATGGCGCCTTATTCGTCTTTATGTATTTCCATTATGCTCTCAGGTAAAATAAAATACCAATCTGCACTAAGCAGACAGAATGTTACTTGGCTCCCAGCATGAATTATTGATTTTATACGGAGGTAAAGAAATACACAGTTGCCTGCAAGCCGTGCACCAAACTCCAAATACTTAGGGTAAATCTGAATAATGGTCACATGTTGACATATCATGTGTTCGGGAAATCACGTGGCAACATTTTAAGATTTCCGACTTGTTTACTAGTTAAATTGTCATTTGTATTATTGATTATTTATCTTTGTTAATTAATATATCTTTTAAATGCTGATAAATCGTGGTTGGCTGCCCATATTATATGTTAAATTCAATGTTTTATGAATATAATTCTACCACGCAGAGGGGGTCACACAGCATAATTTCACACTACACGATTTAGCTAGATTTGGAGCTCTGCACTTCAAATTCACGTCAATTTCAAAGTTTATACACTTAATATATTTAATATAATACTTATGTTTTTGTTATAACAAACTGGAACACGAAATATACTAGCGTATTACCTATACAGAAAGGGGATTTATACACATTCACTCAGCAATTTGACATGCCTGGCGCATCAAGACATTCTCTGTCTGGATAACATGACTGTCGCCCTCAATACGTCTGGGCACAAATTTAAATAACAATACGCTATTTACATATGAATGCGGCCTCATGCTAATTTCTAGTGCCGCTTCCAGGTATTGTTCTATGTAGATACAGCTAGTCGTATTTGCATATCAATACCGAGGAAAGTGGGTTCCATCTTCTCTTATTCGATGCACCCAAGGTGAATCAATGGGTGCTTCCTATATCTTTAGATATATTTATCTCAGCATAGCGCCACCACGAGCTTATTTCAATTGCGTTTAGATGTAGTATCGGGTCAAACTGTATCACGAACATACTAGGAACGACGAGCGTTAGGACCGACACAAACTGGCTGTGTGGGAGACTGGTTTGGATGTGAACGGCACTATGGCGTTCTACAGAGGAGGCTTAAAGGCATTCCTACAATGCACTATGATTGGGAAATTTGACCAATATAACCTAATTTTAGAGGCAAAGTCCCCATTGCCACACACACAAAATGGTCATTTTAAAACTGCAGCCAACGAGCTAATAGTTGAGACTTAGGAATGATATTTGATTTTCTTACAGGAAACATTCATATTGTCCCACTGCATTAATTTTATTCCTAAGTCTCGATGTTTTCAATGTTAAATAATAGGATGAAAACATCAGATATTCGCACACAATCCCAATGCAAAGTATGGTCAACTTGCCACATGTGTACAAAAACCAGACATACCAAGGTCAGAAACCCCATTGGGTCATGGGAATGTCTTTAAACATCCTCTGGGCGTTCTACCGCACAATGTCGTAATACAGTAAGCCAAAAAGTAAGGTACCAGTTACGTTCACCCATGGAAGAAGAATAGAGCACGAAGTGCGATGGAATTGTAACTCCGATCGTAGATGTGAGGTCAGCGATCGTCACGCTTGCAACATGTGGACGTAGATGGCAGCAGCATTTTTCTGTCATTAGCATAAGTCTCCACAGCACTACGCAGTACTATCGTAGGTGGCAGCAGCATTTTTCTGCAGTTTTCAGTAGGCTATCAGCACAGTAATACACAGGGGAAACCGACGCTGACGCCATCTTTTTGTATTGCGCTAGTATAGAAGTTGCAACGGCCTGGTTTACCAGTGTATATCCTAACCAAAGACAGACATGTCATAATTGGAACCACCAGCCATTAGCCGCATATTTTAGCTCGAATTTAAGATCTCGTTCGTTGGAATTGTTCAAGAAATACACAAACGACGATCCAAAAAACCCAGAAAAATTTAAAAGTTGCAGTTTGCTCCATTGCATGCCATATTGACTTGTACAGAAAGCGTTCGCGAACAAGAGAACTAGCGTCGCACAGTGACATCGCCCCGATATCTTCATGGCAGAAATCGCCATGGTAGGTTAAATCCACCGCCACGCATAGCCAGTTTATATCGACCTGTTTAATTGTTTTGTGTCGCATAAGAGCCGAAGGACATCTGACTAAGGCTACCCTGATTAGCCCGGTTACTGTCCTCGCTGTGTGTTAGTCAAGCATGGTACACCATAGGTCATATGGTTTTAGACTACCTTCAAGATTGGCCTATACACTGCGCTATATAATTCGGCACATATAAATCAAAATTATTGCCAGTTTTTGACTCAAGACGCAAGCTAGTATCTCAAAGCGTAAGCCAGCGACTATAATATCTGTTAAAATATATATTCAAGTGCAAGGAACCACATCTGGTTTCTTTATACGAAATCATTTACGGGAGATATTCATCATTTTCAAACCCGGTATCCAAAGATTTATCGTCTGAATATCAATCGTGCATAGCACATCCACGTGTATCGATCCCGTGTATTCATTTTAATGTCCCTTGCTGTATAGCGTAATTATTAACCGGGCGATGTCGGTGTGCGTCGTGCTTTCATTGATTAGCATGTTAAAACTAGCGTCGTGCTTTCGTTAATTAGAACACAAAAGTGCAACTTTTGATTTCATTTCTTCATTAGGTTTTAGATCACCGTTTCTTTAATTTTCAATTAATTTCAACAAAATAAGGTCTTAAACCAGAGCAGAAGAGTACAGATATTGGCTGTTTGTTTTAATTTGGACATTATTTTGTCTTTAGTTCGGATATACAGGGGTGAACACAACTGGTACCTTAATTCTTTGGCTTACTGTACGTAACACATGGCGTTCGCAACCTCTCTATTGTTTTGACTATAGAAAGAAAGGTGAGCGACCGTTTTCCAGAAAAAAAAAATAAGAAAAGAGAACAGAAACCAAGCAGAATGGGCAAGCAAATAAGCTAACAAACACAAAAGCGCCGGTAAAGGTAAAGTGTGCGAGTTTTATGTGTCCAAACAAATCAGTTTTGAGAAGAAAGCATATAGGACCCTTCCTTGGTTGATTTTCCAACGACTGAAATTCCACTGATCAACACATATTTTAGTCAAATTTTTGAGCTGAATACAATCAGAAAATGGCTAACAGCAGCTATATCATTTGATGAAGTTGAATTTGCAAATATTCACTTTCCGACCTTTAAAGTTTAACATTGTGTCTTTCGTTATCCCCAGGCCGTCGAATATGTTTTGGAGACCAGCTTGCTAAAATGGAACTCTACATATTCTTCACTCATCTGCTTCATCGCTTCACCTTCAAGAAGCCAAATGATTCCAAACCGATTTCCTTCAGCTGTTGTTTTAAAGGAGTGACTGGTAGCATCCTATTCCCAGACCACTTTATGACCCAAGTCATCAACCGCGACTAACCTGACAGGTCTGTTGCTCAGTTGATGGTCTTTAAAGCAAGATGTAATATTATGTTTTCACCAATTTGGTTCGTCAAATCCATCAATGACCCCTTTTTCAAACATGGGCTCTAATGGTGGATTGGCTTGCATCGGGCCTGGTTATCCCCATGGGAACCGTCTTTACGTCACAGGCCACGATTCAGTTCACTTCATTTCAAGACAACGTCTACATTGCTAAATTGCTAAATATGTCAAATGAAGCTTAACAGTAAAAAAATTGTATAGTTAATAAAACACGTATGAATCAGAACTACAATAATATACATGTTTACATGCGGTGTATCTCAAGGTAGTAAATACTGGGACCTATAAAGCAATAATGTGTGACTTGTTTAAAGAATAGATTCCTATTTAAATGTTAGTTTCACTGATCGCGTCTCTTTTAATTTCAAGCCAAACAAATCAGGTAAAACGAAGAAAATTGCTATTTCATTTCAGTGCCTACAATGTGTGTATTAGCTCGCCGATTGTATAACCTGTATCTTTGGCTTATTGCGCGGAGCATCACGCAGTTGGGACGTATATAAGACTGCGTTGAATAGCGATATACAATCACACACGAGCTCACATTCACAAGACGTGCTAGCCAAAACTTATTCGCCTCAGTTACGACGTGCCAAAAATACCCTCCACTCCGACGTGCCATACAAACTTTGGCTCGCCTTTACTTAATCCTGCTCAATTTTTGGCAACCCAAATTAATGCTGTCTTATCATGTGATTCGAGCGAAGTTTTTAAGACATACTGTCAAAAAGGTTCATCGGTGCCAAAATCGTTTGCCCCTCTCCCTTTATGAGCATGATGCGGAAATCTGTTTCCCTCCTTGTTGTCGTCTTTATAATGCATCTTCGAGATACATATCAAATTAAAACACGTAATTTGTTTTCGGAAAGCTCAACAGTATATCAGTCGACTTAAAAGTCGCTATATCAATGTAATTTAAAAGTAAAGTTGCATTTTTCTTTTGTCACGTACAGTGCTCAATCATTACGGAGAGCAATATATCGAGGGTTGAGAGCCAGAAAGCCTTAACTCACAAAGGATTCCTGTGCTGAAAGGATATGATAGTCGTTAGCTTGCGTGTTGAGAAAGAACCGTGCGTATTGAGCTCAAAAACTGACCAAAATTCTGATTTTATATGTGCCGAACTATAGCGCAGCGTAGGCCACTCGTGGAGGCAGTCTAAAAGCAGATGACCTCATGGCGTATAGGCCTACCATGCTCACTCACACACACAGATGTCAGTCACCAGGCTATTGTCAATAGCCTTAGTCGGATGTTCCTCGGCCCATTATGTGTCTTAAAACTATTAAACAGGTCCGAACAAAATGGCCATGCGTGGCTGTGGATTCAACCTACCATGGCAATATCTGCCATGAAGATATCGGGGCGATAACACTGTGCAGCGCGGAGGAATTTCACGGGGGGACCAAAACACAACCTGTGAGCTCAGCTCGATTGTTAAGAAACAGCTGCGTGTGTAAATGATGTGGGGTGAACATAAATAATCAATTCTCTATTCTAGATCCTGAAGTGTAAAAATGATGCACCAAATGGCTTCAATACGCGGATTTAGGGTTTCTCAATTTGTGCCGAAATTCCTTCCCACAACGCAATAAGCGTTTTGCATAACAATAGATACAGTTCGGAGATTAATCAATGTTCTTTGTTATGCAATACGCATATTGCATTGTGGGAAGGAATTTCGGCACAAATTGACTTCGGTAGAGAAACCCTAAATCCGCGTATTGAAGCCATTTGTTGCATCATTTTTACATCATTGGTCCTTCATTAATTTGAAACAATTTTCCAATCCCCATGTAGTCCAGTATATACCCGGATTTAATGTACCCCCTCCCCGCCACACACACACACACACACACACCCACACCCTTATACCCCGGCTCTACCAAACCATACTTTTTAGCTTCCTTGGATCAGGCAAAGAGGGCGTTAAAGTCACGTTACAAATCGTCATTTTTTTATAATTGATTTTAGTGTCAATCAGGTTATATAGGCCTATACTTTGGTGTCATCGGCAAACATTTTGACGATGGAGGATGAAAACATGTAGGATGTCAATCACAAAATGAAGAAACAACACCAGACCCAGTTTCGATCCCTGAGGAACCTCGCTGGAAACATTTTTGTCAGAGGACATTCTTCTCCATTCCACCTCCCCCCACGCACACCCCCCCCACCCACACACACACACCCACTACTGCATGTAGGAATTTGTAATTATCTATCAGATAGAAGGTACTGCTATCTGAGTGGACTGTTTAAGGTTGAGGAAATCAGGGGCAAGGCAGGAAATCGGGAGCAGTAGCATGCGGTTAAAGGGGTTGATCTGGAGAATCGTGCAGGGTATTGTAGCCTATATCATTATTATTGTTGCATACAGGGTTTTGTAGCCTATGGCATAATTATTGTTGTTGACTCACTTGTTGCTAATGTGAAGGTGGTAATAAGGAATTGGACATCTTTTAATAAACATTATCACATAAACAGTTACTGTAGATAGTATTTCATAATACACCAAATATGTCATTCACACCCTCATCAGCAGTTTCAGGTTTGTCATCCACACTCTCATCATCGGTAGATAGCATATCAGGTATGTCATCTACACCCTCGTCAGCGTGGCAAACCAAGTATTACATCCACACTCTTTAGTATTAGATATCTTAATACTAATAACGGCGTGTCCGTCCGTCCGTCCGTCCGTACCTCTGTCCGCGCGCTATCGCGTGCGAGTCCTCGCGGTTCGCGTTCACGCGGTGCGCTATCGCGTGCTCGCGGTGCGCTATCGCGGAGTATCAACGGGAGTGTGCGGGGAGTGCAGTGCGCGCATCGGAAAAGCATTACAATGTGACTAACAGGTGCATCTCATCGGGCCAATAATAAATATAGGCCTTATTTTCAACACATATTTCAATACCGAACACGTGCACACACCAAACACGTGCATATAGGCCTATTTCAGCAGAACATGACTATTTCCGGAATCCCCCAGAATGGTTAACATAAAAATTATCCGTTGTGGTAAGGCCTATAACCGTTTTGCGTTCACGTTTCTCGCGATTGATTTCATTACTTTAGTAACGGCCTATATCCACGTCCAGATACTAATTTCGGTTTCTCTAAATGTGGTAACAGGGCAGGGCTTGGAAGAGGCGAATGATGGGTTTCCAGATTATGGGTAGGCCTACCGAAGTAAGCATCACACCTATAAAACAAACAGAGTTGATTAAGTTGTGTCAAGTTGGGTCTTTGAGAGACTCATTTCATAGTAGTTTAAAAAGTCAGGGCAGGTATATATGGGTAACGGGTTTGGGTAATTAGAAGTAGACCTATCACGAGAAGCGCCCCGGGGGGGGGGGCACTCCAACTTTGGAGATGACGCGTATGTAGGGCTGTTAAGACCCCCTTTTTCAGCATCGCTGTCACCCGAAGACCCCATATTTTTTTACGAACACATGCTCTGTCACCCGAAGACCCCCTATGTTTCCATTTGATCTGTCACCCAAAGACCCTTACAAGTTCAATTTGAACAGCAACTTTCATTTATCACTGATTTGTTACTTATTTTTAAAAAAACAATGACATTTGAAGCCATTTAGAACTAGAAATTCAATTTTCGAGGTTTTTGCGACGCTGTTTCGGCTCTCACCCAAAGATTTCATTTAAAAAAAGGTCATGTTCTCACCCAATGACCCCATATTTTTTTACATTTTGCTCTCACCGAATGCCCCTTAGTGCGAAAGCGCCAGCCCTACACCTATATCCATTTCATATTGAAGTGCCCCCCCTGGGAAGCGCCCGACCGAGAACCGCGAAATCTAGTACCAAATAAGTATGTCATTCACCACTTATCAGCAGTAGATAGCATGCCAGGTAAGTCATTCACACACTCATCAGCAGTAGATATCAGGTATTGTTAATATCCACACTCTACACACATCCACACTCATTATCAGTAGATAGCTTATCAGGTATGTCATCTACACCCTCGTCAGCGTGGCAAAGCAAGTATTTCATCCACACCCTTTAGTATTAGATAATAGCATATATACCAAATATGTCATTCACCACTTATCAGCAGTAGATAGCATACCAGGTAAGTCATTCACACACTCATCAGCAGTAGATATCAGGTATGTCATCTACACTCTCATTATCTTAGGCCTACGTAGCATATCAGGTATGTCATCTACACCCTCATCAATATGGCAAACCAAGTACTTCATCCACATCCTAATCAGTATTAGATAGCATACCAAATATGCTATTCAGTTTTATTTATTCTGAGTTCACCGATCGAGTGATGGCTGATACCTTGCGCGCATGTGTATCATTGAATCAGTGACGTATTAACTGTGTGTATATCGCTATTCGTCTTACATCTTATACAAATTATGTCCTAGCTGCGTGAAGCTCAAAACGATCGGCAAGCTAATACCAATATCAATTTTCTTTGTTTTACCTCATTTTGTTGGCTCGAAAATAAAAGGAGACACACTGTAATCAGTGAAAAATAACATTTTGTGAAAAACATCCTATTCTTTATTGAATCGCACATTATTGGTTTTACAGCAATATCTTTACAGTAAGCTTAATATCACCACAGCAAATAAATATTCAACAAAGTCAACACCCAATGTAACTGTAATGTTTGGATATAAATATCCTTCTTTAATCGACATTATGTAAATAATTTATGAACTATATGAATTTAGTATAAATGTAGATCGGATCTCATAGATAAACATTAATCATTTTAAAATTGTGTTCATGATATATGTATTAGAAATTTACTATCCCTATATAAAATTGTATTCATGACTATCCCTCCCTGGAAGGGGCCTGGTATAATAATATTTCTACCAACATTATAATCCTCTGATCTGAAATTACCAACATTGTGAAATTAAGGTTTACCAAATTGAAATTTGAATTTAACGCTATTTGAAAATGTAAAATCTAAATGTATGTTTTAAAATTACCAAAATATGAATTTTTATACCTGGAAAGCATAAATTAAAAACGAAAGTTTGCGTCTGACGTCATCGTCAAATCAAACACCCTGTGGCCAATGATAAGTCAGCAACGCATAGGTGGCGCCTTCCCTAATCATGCTATGCTTAACCAATCACAGGCAGTGGAGAGTTTGATTGACAGGGACGTAAGAGGCAAACTGATTTTTAACACTGTTTTTGAGTATAATTTGAATTTTATTTTCAGATCTGAGAACCAAAATAAAAGTGAAATGCAACAATATATTATAAAAGTAGGTTAAAAAAATGTTGTATAGATGAGGTAGCTAAAAAATATTGAATTATTTATCCTGAAAAGCGTGTGGAGTATGACATAGTTGGTAGAAACATCATTATACCAGGCCCCGACCCAATTTTCCCATTCCAGATAAAAACAAATAAATTAGTCAAGTTCAATACTAGTGAATGATGATGATTCTGAAGCTTGTTGAGACTGTTGAAGTCCCTCGGTCTTAGCATTGTCTTCTTTTGAATCTTGTCCTGAGTTGCTCTGTGCCTGAATGGATGCCTGTAAGAGAGAAATCAATAAATCATAATTATGTAAAATTTAAAACATAAAATGGTGTCTATATGACTAGATCAAGCCAATTATGGATGATATTGCCAAAGTGTTTTTTCAATTATTCGCAATATAAATATCTACATTTATTTATTCCTTTGTTGTGTTTTTCAGTTATAGCTTATATACCACTTTAAAATGAAATTTAATTTAAATTTTGAATAAGAAAACAGTTATGAGATGAACTTATAAGTTCTATTAATTAAGGTCTGCTTAAGTTTATCTATAACTGCTTTCTCATATTTTTATTGCATTTACATCATCAATTTAAAACTGATAAAGATCTTTTTTAATCATACAAAGATGAAATTAACCACAATTTGTGACGTGCCTAAATTGAGGCCAGTTTTAGTCTTGGTGAATTAATTATGAGAGTTGGTCAGCAGGGCAGCTTTTAATTTTTTGCTCTCCTGAAATATCACCTGATATATAATTACTAACCGCCAATTATCATACATGTTCTTTAATGCTAAGTCACTTTCTAGGAAACTAAGAATTTCTTTACTTCACTGTTACGCGTCTTACCTTAATAGTGGAAGCCAGGAAAATGGAGAAATCCTTGCAAGCAGTAGGCTGGAAAGAACATAATAATGATGAAGATTATTATGGGCAAACTGATGGCGAAGATGATGCTGAATAACGCAGATGATGATTCTGATGAAGATGATAATAATAATGGTGATAATAATGATTTATAAATAATAATCCTAGACTATCGCATATATCTACACATCACTGTTTCTGTATGTATTTACATGATAGCTGCGGGTGCCTTGGCTATCACTCGCAATCAAACAAAATGCATCCAAAATTGAACACAGACAATGTGCTAAATGACATGGAAGCAACGAAATGTTTTGTTATGCATTACCTGTGTAATTTCTGGTGATGGAACAACTGCTGCATAATTCTAAGATAAGAAAAAATATAAAGTGAATTTTACATCATTAATATTATTTTGCAGTCATGTCATCAGAAGGGTTAAACTAGAGAGTCAAAACTCCAAATAGCTGGTTAGGGAAATCCGTAAATGAAGGGCGTAGTATCAAAATAATGTGTCCCAATTTTAAAAAATTGCAGCAATAATAATTCAATAATGCACTCCGGGGTAAGCGTATGTTGAAGAGCACCTCTGTAACAAGCATCTCTAAATTTGCAATTTCCTGTAAATTTGAACATTCTCAAGTTATAGTAAACAATATTCTTTGTATTCTTTTCCATTCTTGTATTCCAGGTCTGTATTCCGAATAAAACAGAAAAAGAAATTGCCATCTCATATGATAACCAAAATAAAGATATCTCATTTATTTACAGGCCCTAGTATGTATTTATCATTATTACCTGCACTAGTTGTGATTCATGGGTTAGCTCTGGTTCCTGTGTTGCCCGTGCTTTTTTGATTATCTGTGGTTTCTTGACTAGTTGTTGTTCATGGACCAGTTGCTGTGGTACAGGACCAGATGCCAGGACGATGTTTGTGTCAGTCCTTGGTACAGGACGCTGTAGCAAGGCAAATTAATAGACAACTTGATAAGTTTTGAAATGTCACCTGATAAACTGATAACCTGTAATAATTATATTATGCATATTCTTGCAATGTAAAGTTACTTTTTATGCATTTTGTGCTCAACACCTGAATTTAAGAAACTAATATAAGAGTTGTCCTTTCTTTGTTGATAATATTATTAGCCCCTTACCGTAATAGATGAAGCCAGGAAAATGGAGAAATCCTTGCAAGCAGCAGGCTGGAAAGAAGATAACAATTTGATGATGATTATAATAATGATGAAAATGATTATAATGATACTAATGGTAAGGAGAGTGGTGATGATGACAATGATGATGAAAATAATAATTGTGATAAATAATGATTTTTTAATAATTTTGATACTAATGATTTATTAATAATCTGTAGAACGATGAATTCAAAGTTAACTATGGTAAATTAGGGAGTTGCATTACCTGTGTAATTTTTGTCGACGGAGCGACTGGTGCATACTAAGATAAGGAAGAACAAAGTGAATATTTCACATCATTAATTACGCAATCATAACATTACAGAGAGTTACAACTTTAAATCACAGCCAGTAAGGAAAAAATTATTGAAAAAGCCTGAAATTAAATAATAACTGGTTTTTTTATTTTGGACATATAGCAAAAATTGCACACTCAGCCCATTCATTGATATAAAGTCTGCACAAAAAGTAACTCAGCTGTTATAAATACGCCTATAGCTTCAGAACTAATAATTTATTTCACAATATTTCAACATAGAATGGAGGATAATTTATTTACGCGGATTTTGATAGCTCATTCGTCCAATTGCGTTCAATATTAACAACACAGCAGTGTTTTGAAAGAAAAATGCCCGAATTTAAAAAGTTGCAGCTATTTGTATTGATTTGAAGTCAGCGCGAAGATGATGGCTGGTTTTACATGCCACAATGCTGCGTATAATAACCATTGATCGATGTAAACTGCAACTTTTAAATTCGGGTATTTTTCTGTAAAAGCACTACTGTGTTGTTAATATTGAACAACATTTGACAAATGAGGTATCAAAATACGCGTAAATAAATTACACTTCTTTCTATGTTAAAATATTATGAAAACAATTATTAGTTCTGAAGCTATAGGCGTATTTATAACAGCTGAGTTACTTTTTGTGCAGACTTTATATGACAGACACACAAATAATTGTAAGTATGGAGGAGCTGCATGAAGTGAGTATATAGTCGTCAATTTGCCGCGTTTTACACACTTCAAATACTCGCCTCCTTTTGTGTGCACACTGGTATTCTAATTATTATTGAAAAGACTATAGGCCTAAGTATGCACTTAGAATTGAAGGATGGAATTCATGGATAGAAGAACCACTTTTTACAGGCATCGCCTAATGTCAAACAGTATTAATACTTGAAAATGAACGATTTCTATTATATGCACCAGTATATTTAGCAACAAATAAAACAAGTTTTTAGAATATCTTCATTATTGTTACCTGGACTTTCTGTGTTTTCTTGGCCACCTGGGCTGTCTGTTGTTCAGGAGCTACCTGCTGTGGCTGTGGTACAGGGCCAGTTGCATAGAAAATCTTTGATACAGGGAGCTGTAGCAAGTCAAATTATTAGACAACTTGATAAATAAAATACCTAAACAATGCATTTAGGCCTATCTAACTTTTTTCCATACAATACCAGTGATTCAATACCAGGACACATAATTCTTACATTTGTTTTCATAATAATATGGTACGCATTTTATCATGTTTATTCTCTAATATATAGAACAGGGATCAGCCGCCATCACACTGCTAACTAACCCTGTATGCAGATATTTTCAGCTCACTTATCATGCTGAATCAACAGAATTCATGAGTAACTTGAATTTAACAAAGGGACGAATCGGTATTCGGCGTTCTGCCAAGCTCATAACAGTATAAACATATCACCTGTGATTGTAAGTTTAATATTACAAGAATTATTCATGGAAGCATACGTAAATATAGCAAATAACTTACATCACACATGGGAACAGGTTTGCCAGGCTGGACTTTCTTGGTGTCTGCGAAGAAGTTGTTATATTTTGGACGAACAGGCTGTAATATCAAAAAATGACAATTGTTATTTGAGGACTATTAAAATAATTACACACACTCTCTATACTAATAAAATAATAAGCTCTGTGTGTCTGTCTGTCCGGCAATGCGTTTCGCCGCGCTTCGACGCATCGCTCCGATATTTCGGATATAGATAGATATCGGGCATTCCACGTTTATGGGGTAGTTTGAAAGGTCGTCGGAGGTCAAGGTCAAAGGTCAAAATTTTGAACTTTGTCCGATCGGGCCCAGGCGGCGGATGACATGATCGAGCCGGCAACTCGTGAAACCGCTCGGCCGTATGGCATTTTCCATATACTCGGTTAGTTTTGTGGGGTTCATTATCGAACCCCAACGGTTTTAGCTTGTATTTATATTATTTATCAACATAGGCCTATTTGTTTGTGATATTTCAAGCGTTTTAAAATTTCAAAATAATCCCATTCAATTACACGGTTGACGATGAAAACTTACTGAATTTAGGGAATGCACGTCATACACCACCTGATCGGGCCCAAACTTGGTAGGTGGAATCCTTGATACGAGGCGAATATATGCCCGAAATAATATTGAGGTCAACCGAGGTCAAAGGTCATTACGGAGGGGTCAAATTTCAAACTTTGTCCGATCGGGCTCAAACTTGGTTGGTGGAATCCTTGATGCGAGGGAATATATGCCTGAAATGAAATTGAGGTCAACCGATGTCAAAGGTCATTATAAAGGGGTTAAATTTAAAACTTTGTCTGATCGGGCTCAAACTTGGTGGGTGGAATCCTTGCTACGAGGGAAATATATGCGCAAAACAACATTGAGGTCAACCAAGGTCAAAGGTCATTACGGAGGGGGTCAAATTTCAAACTTTGTCCGATCGGGCACATACTTGGTGGGTGGAATCCTTGATACAAGGGCTTAAACATGGTATAACAAATTCTCAATATGACAGGTACAGGAAGATTTCACCACTCCCTGCAAGCCTAGGTCATCTAGGGTCAGAGGTCATATGGTATCATTGGGGTCAAACAGCATCACTATCTGATGCTGGTGGTCCTACTCTCACATACAGCTACAGTGCCCTCACAGCTGCAGGTACTCTAGTAAACAAAATGTAGCTCATGTAGTAAATGTAAAAAGAACTAAGCAAAGCAAAGCAAAAAAGAAGCAAACAATATGTATAGATTTTTATACTTATTCTGTTGCAGAACACGTAAGATTGAAAATATTTTGTCCTGGGTTTTATACGTGTCTATTCAAACTTTGTCAAAAAAAATGCAAAGAATCGTTTTAAAAAATGTCAGCTTACCTTTGCTGTAGCAGCTGTTTCACATTCATGAACGACTTTGTTCTCTACTTTTCCATCTACAATTACACTGTCAAAGTATTTTCCCGGCGCATCCTCTACGTCACTTATCTGTAGGATGCCAACCTGTTATGGTAAACAAACAAAACAAATTTTAGTCAATCAAACCAAGTCTCACAATCTCTGTATAGTCCACATTTGGGGCTGTTTCATCATGCATTGCAATACTGTATATTATCATCCATCATCCAACAGTCCAATGAGAATGTTTATTGCAGCGTGTATACCATTTCAAAACTTTATGGCATTATTCAATTCAAAGTTATTAAAAATAACAAATTTTAAAAATTAAGTGGTATCATCAGACTTTGAAGTCTAATGTTTATGGCATATTGGTTTTAATCAAGTTAAGCAGATTTGTTGTGAGCATTCCAAGATAAATAAAAAGCTCATCACTAGCATGTTCAAAGATTATTTGCTTTTAATGTTACGTCTATCTCCCATTACCATAACATGCTGAGATAGCATGGCAGTATTATTGTTGAATATTTTGCTTTCAAAAGAACGGCATGAAATCCTCAAACTCACCTGGTTGGCTTTCATGTGATAGGGGAACAGGGTGTTGTAGTTTTGAGGAAAGAACAAGACCAGCCAGAATACATGTCCAGAGAGAATCACGGTCAGGTGTGCACAGTGCACTATTTGGGCCCTGAAAACAAAATTAAAGACACACTGATATTCTGATGCATAAATGATTTGATAAAAGATTACAAAAGCTACATTTTACTTATTATGATCATTGTTTATTGTATGTCTTAAATTTGCAATGGTTATTTCTAAACTACATCAAAAATTGTGCTGAGCACTTTTTCTCCCTCAGAGTTGGTCCACTTGAATATCAATTAAAACACATTTAAATGCGATAAGCTACTTTATTTTTGCCGAATAGTTATTCCAATTATACACGATATTGACTCACCTTGAATGTGATGATAAAGCGCTGTTGGTAATCCAAATCATGAGTGGTTCACTCAAAAACCAAACGATGAAGAATAGGCCAAAGTAGCAGTAAAAGCGCCCTTTACCCGGGTAATGTTTTACAGAGATGGTGGAAGCGTAAAGCACCCAAGCAAGACCTGTAATCATGGAAATTGTGACAAGTTACTTAATGTATAGGTAGTTAGTGCGGCACACACACCCACACCCCTACGCAAAAAAACCCTACCCTCCAAAATGCCTTGTACAACTTAAAATGTAACATTTTATTTTAGGTCATCGAGTCATTTTGCTTCCTTTTTACGGACAACAATGAGCTTTTAAATGTGTAATTAAAAATAAATAAATAAATCCATTAATATAAATATGAGCTTTATTCCATAAAATTGCGTAAATTTGGTTTGAACGCATCTTACAAATGTGCCCAAACAGATTTGTAAATCCATACACACTGAAAACACATATAAATGAATGTTAGAGCAGCTTAGCTGTATTAGATTTTCTAGATTTAAAATGTCACTTGTTTCCTTACCAAAGATATTCAGTCCAATTCCAGCATATGCTGCAGGAGTCTGGTTCTCATTGAAGTAGTCCCTGTCATCAGCTAATGCATGTTGGTAGAGGTATTTGACTGCAGAGGCGATGGTGAACAACACCATGACAATGGTGATCTTGATGCATCCAGAGGTAGAGATCTTGCCCCTACAATGCCAAACAGAAATATGATTATCTTTTAAAATAATTTTTCAAAGAAACATAATCCCGTGAACATAATATTTCAACATGTAGGCCTAAAAGTCGCAGAGTGTCAGGATTGAATAACAAGTCACCAAGATATCAAAGGTCAAGTTAAAATTGTTTAATTCATTTGGACTAATTTGTACCTTGTCAATGTGAATCCTTTGGCGATAAGGATCGAATCCAGGATGAATGTCAGCTTGGAAATCGTAGACAATACATGGCCTGTGAATGAAGAAAATATAGAAAGTATTGAATAGAAATACAAAATAATATAAATGCAAGGAAAAATATAAAAAGTAATAGAATGAAGGGAAGGTATATAAATTAATCGTAAGCTATCAGAAAATGCTAGCGTACCGTATAACCTTTATTACAGTCAGTCTGCAACAACAAAGAAACCAAAGTCTCAATTTTCTCACCAGTAGTTTCAAGCCACTCCAGTGACATGTATCCAGTCCTCGCAAAATTCATCTGTGATACCACCAAGCATACCATACCAATGAACTGCGCAACTACACTCCAGAAAAATAGCTGAAAAGTTGAATGCAGCATTCGGCGGCTCTTCAATGTGGCTATTAAAATATGAAAAGAGACAGAAATCATAGTTAATAGGAGGTTCCTATAACTTCTTAGACTTGTGGGAAAGTTGTAAATTGATATGATGAAATTTCATTATGCTTCATAACGCATTGTGTCTTAGGTTTTAAGGTACTTACATCGGTTGATGAACAACATGATAATCACTCCAACGTAGAGGCTCAGATAGGCAATGTTAGTCTGCAATATGACTGATGAAAACAAACAAAACAAACACAAAACAATTAATTAATTAGTATGCACTTGAGATAGAGTGTGAGTTAATGTGCAATCTTTTTTCATTGACTGTCTCTCTTACGCCCTTCCCTCCCCCTCTCTAATGAATTTGGTACAACTTTGCAATAGAGATTAGTAAATATGCTGGGGAAGTTGTAGAGGCCCATGTGTCTAATTGTAAATTTAAGTCTTAAAAATTAAATCACACATAAAGCCACTCAGTACACATTAACATTGTTGACTTGTTGTCACTGTTAACTGTTAACAATGTTAACTGTTAACACTGTTAACTGTTAACACTGTTAACAGTGTTAACTGTTAACACTGTTAACTGTTAACAGTGTTAACTGTTAACACTATTAACTGTTAACACGGTTAACTGTTAACACTGTTAACTGTTAACATTGTTAACTGTTAACACTGTTAACTGTTAACACTGTTAACACTGTTAACCTTGTTAACATTGTTAACACTGTTAACACTGTTAACTGTTAACACTGTTAACTGTTAACACTGTTAACTGTTAACACTGTTAACACTGTTAACCTTGTTAACATTGTTAACACTGTTAACACTGTTAACTGTTAACACTGTTAACTGTTAACACTGTTAACTGTTAACACTGTTAACTGTTAACACTGTTAACTGTTAACACTGTTAACTGTTAACAGTGTTAACTGTTAACTGCACTGTTACTGTTAACTTTTAATGTGTGCAATGATAAAATATTTTTTAAGACTTACTCTTCTCATCTGCCGAAAAATGTCTTGTCAGGAACGCATCCCCATTTGTCATGTTAAACTGGTAAGACAGTTCTATTCCTGGTTTGCTGTAACTGCCACAATTCTGGATGGTGATGTACCACCATCTCGGCCATTGATAGTCCTTCCATGTTCGGTATCCTTTGCAGCTGATATACTGATATGAACATGAATATCAAGTGGTTAGTCAAATGTTTTGCTAAATTATGTCCTTTATAATGCGGGAGAAGTTAGTGTTAATAATAATACAAGTATAAGTCCTTCCACTGTATATAGTAATTACGGTATTTAGTAGATCCATAAAATTCAAATGAAACGGAATCGGGCAGGGTCTGATTCTGAAAAGATATAAATGGAATTTTTGGACTCAAGTTTTGGTAGCGCGACTATAAATCCCAAATATCTTATTGCGCAGGGTAGAAGAGATCGGATCAGAAAAGTATATCTTAGCCGTCAAGTTTGATAATATAAAAGTGTCATAATATAGTAGAAATTGCCACAATTTTGTCGTTCAATAAATATAATTAATTAACTAAGAGTAGAACCGATTCTGTTCAAATCTCTTCCCTATGCTCTACATCACCAAGTATAAAATAGGATTGCAAAGTGAAATATTTTAGGTAATTACGGTATACTACCTAATGTTATTGTTTCTGTAAAACAATGATAAAGCCTTTTGCTGTGGCTTCAAAACTTCACTGTTTTCTCATATATTCCCTTTTGTTCAAAAACTTCAGTTCTATAATCCTTTAATATACATCATATCAACTTTACTTAAAAGTGAACCTAAAAGTTATTTTACTTACCGGGATGCCATTTTCGATGATTTCTGTACACCCGTTATCCGTTGACAGTGGAATCATGACCATGCCACCATCACTTGCAATTTGCTGTTTTTCAGCGCACGTCTAAATTGAAATATGATAAATAGATTTATTCTTCTGGTTAGTCTGATGTCATCGCCCAATGACAGTGGCGTACCGATCGAAAACAAATATGATCAAACTTTGTGATACTTTATTTTTGGCTTGTTTTCATGGTTTTAGACCAAAATCAACCTAATTTTGGCCCATAGCATTAAAAGCTGCACATTTTCGTATGTTCTTGTCATTTTAACAGAGGGCTATCGGGATGATTGTTCAATTTCTTGGAAATTTTGCCCAGTACACCACGTACTGCCCAATGTCTCCCATGGTCAAAGCTCATGAGCTCCTGGGCCCTAATATTGGACCCCAACAGTTGCACTCATGCATCATGCTCACGAAATATTTGCCACACCCATCGTCCAATCCTGGTGCATAATCAAAATTATGGCTACGTGTAGTAATATGTAGGGCCTACATTGTAGGCCTATAGACAACTTACCAACTTGTCTTCGTTTTTCCGGATATATGGCCATTGGTCTGGGTTGTCGTTATAGATTACTATGCGATAGTAATCATTCTACAGATAAATAAACAAAAATGACTGTTAAGGGCTCGGATAGCGACGTTTTCACGTATTTGTTTCAGAGCACATCAAACATAAAGAATTGCATTTTGAAAATAAGGAATGTCCTTCTGATATCAAATAATATAAATTTTCTTAAATTAGCGATAATACACATTTTATGGCAAATGATTAAAAATTTATATGTCCTCGAAGTAAATCAAATGATATGTAGGCCTACTAATTATATTTAGCTGGAATGAAAAGCCGTCCATCATATATTATGAAAAATTTGACCTTTCGTGTTGAAGATATAGATTTTTTTCCTAAAACACCAAAATAATTTGGTTCTTTTGGGGCAAAAAATGTATATCTTCAATATGATAGGTCAAAATGTTCAATTGATTGTTTGCTTTTCCAGATACCTGAGTACATATCATTTAGATTTCTAAAATTACTTTTAACAGTCCTCAAAGTAATTTTTAGAAATCTATATCAAAAATATCTGTACAAACGTTGATATCCGATTCCTTAAAATAATTCTTTAGATCATTTTAAATTTGTAAACTTAAAACCTATACCTATATAGATACCAAAGAATTTGTTAACTTGCTGTTTAAAGTGGTCGTATTCAATCTATTTGGCTTAAAATGCTCATACCGATCTGTGAATTCAGACCTACAGTTCCGCATGGATCAATTCTATGCCCATTATTGTTCATTCATTTAGAGAAGTTAAGGGGGTACTACACCCCTGGCCAATTTTGTGCCTATTTTTGCATTTTACTAAAAAATTATAGCGCATTGGTGACAAGTAAGATATGTATATCATAGGGACAAGGACTAGGCCTACAACTACTGCACTGAAAAATTCAGCAACTCAAGACAAGTAGTTATTGATTTATTGATCAAATATTGGTTTTCCCTCATTTTTGACTGTAACTCCATAACTGTTGTCTGTGCTGCAATAAAATTTCCAGTGAAGTAGTTGTGGTCCTTGCCCCTATAATATACATATCTTACTTGTCACCAATGCGCTATAATTTTTGAGAAAAATGCAAAAATAGGCACAAAATTGGGCAGGGGTGTAGTACCGCCTTAATGTATTTGAATTATTTTTTTAATTACAAAACATTCAAGCTAAAAACTGTTAATGAAACTCACAGTTTAATTATAGGCCTACCTTACGAGAGGTTTTATCACTTTCACCGGCATGCTGGCGATGGTCATCGACATTGATCATGCCATCACCCTTGTCTACAGATGCGGTAGATGTAGCCGTTGGCTCACTGTTGTCATCTATGAACTGTGAAGTACAGAGATAATGATTATGGTCATAGGCGTAGATGGGGGGGGTCCCCCAATATTTTGCCAGGGGGATGGTTCATACAATCATCCCCCAATGTTGACGCCTGAATATGACCAAATTAACCTCATATTTGCTCATTTTAGCCCCAAAAGGTGCTGGAGTCACTATACTTAAAAAAACAAAACAAAAAAACCCAAAAACTTCCAACCCCAAATGTCAGAAAGAAATATATGCCACTGATAGTGGTGATGACGATGCCCGATGAAATGAAGGTCAATGTTGTCATGATGGAATCAGTGTTTAACGGTTAGGCCTACAGAATCAAGAGTGATGTAACGATAAAGAACCGGTCAATTTCCCACACTCTGTTCAAAATACCAGGAAAATGATTATTGACTTCGTTGATTAATTATTTGGATGTAGGCCTATATCTAGAAAGGATAAAATTCAAAATGAGAAATAATAGGTATGGCTTGTACTAATAATCGACCACAACTGCATTCTCATCTGAAAACAACTGCAAATAAAGTCTGTTAGAAAGAAGGTGCCGCCATACATGATGGAATCAGAGTAAGTGGGTTGGTTTTTTCAAGTGAAAACAAAAACTTGACGGTAATATTATCACTTACTTTTTTGAATTTCACCTCGTAGGTGAATCTAGCTTCGAGGCTAGGTTCGAAGACGAAACGTGACACGAAAAAGGTGTCCTGTGGAAAGACAAAACATCAAAAATAATATTTTAGGGGTAGCACTCATAAATTATACGTATCCCAAGGTAAGAAGTAGCATTGGGGTTTGGTGAATTGTTTAGATAGTTGAAAATAAAGGAGGGGAACAATCTTATAATCATTATGCAATCAAATGGCTTACAATAGGCCTATGGCAAATATAATAGTCGCAACAGATAATCTAAATTTTTGGGGAAGAGGGGAGGGGGTAGAAATTTCGGGGTCAAGGGCGAACAAAAAAAAGGTTGTATCATTTTGACACGGTATATTATCGGTGGGATATACATAAAACCGGTTTAAAGGTCTTCGAGCTTCCAACAAAGGTCTTAACTGGGACAATGTGCACGCGTATATATAAAGGCAAAAATATAATATTTTGCACTATTTTGGCCCATGATCGGCGTGAATTTTGGTGGGAAAGGGACTACTGGGGGAACTTTTGTGTCACTCTCCCCACACCCGACTCGAATATGAAAGTGACGTACCACCGAAACTATATAAGGGTCTGTCAGTGTAGAAATTTGCAGAAAAAAAGGGGTAATTCGGTGTAAAAAATGGGGTGATTTTGTATGGGAGCGCCCAAAATTTCACATCATTAACAATCAAAAATAGGTTTTTACCCAATTTTACTGTACAAAATAGACACAACTCGTTTATTTTTTTCAAAATGACTAACAAAGGGGGTCATTCAGAATGTAGGCTACCGAAAAAAAACCGGGGTCATTGGGTGTAGGATATGCCAAAAATAACGGGGTCATTTCATGGGCACATGACGTAGGCCCCTATGTCAATATGGGAGTGCTCCCCCCCCCCCCAAGTAGGCCTAGGCATAACTGTTTGAACAGGATTTAGGCTGACTCATGTAGATAGGATTGTCGAGAATTATGGTATTGGGCTAAAAAATCCGTTAGTTTCTCAAACCTATTTGTTTGTTTGTAGATTTGTGTAGGCCGATGCAATAAGGAATTCACCTTTGGTTAGGCCTATTCACATGGGCTCCCTCGCTAAAAATGCGAAAATTTATTTTTAAAAAGCGAATAAGTTTAACATGAATGACACTTTCATAACTATATAGGCCTAACAATAGTGGTTATTAGGCTACTCTCTTTAAGTGTAAAAGAGTGAATTTCCACTCTTTCCAGGAGTTGAACTAAGGACAACCCTTTTTGTGTGGAAAACACTCGAAAATGAAAGAAAGTAGGCCTACATTTTCTCTGCGCGCGCAATATTCACTCTTTTGAGAGTAGGCCCTAGCCTATAGGCCTACAGACTACTTTTCCTATGACCATACTTTTGAGCGAATTTTTCCTCTCAAAAAGGGGTTATCTTTCCAATCAATGTAGGCCTACATAATTAGAGAGTACGGTATACAAAAAAGTTACAGATTTCAGATTGAATACTCACCAACTTCGTGTCGATCTCACCGGTAACTGTGCGGGCTTCTACTCGCACAACTGCTGCACTCAGCAGGAAAACTGCTGGAGCAAATATCATCATCAAAAGTCGGAGATGGACCATTTTGTAGATCCAACTCTGCTCAAAGGCTCGATGTTGTAAGCCTACTATACTTATTATAAAACGTTAAACGCAAATCGGTTAAAATCTGTCAAACAGAATCAAGAAAACTGATCCTTCGCAACAGATCAAAACTATCGCAACTCCGGCACTCCAACTCCTCCTCACTGACAAACAAACCGCACAACTAGTCGCCATGGACGTTGTCAAGACGCGTTACGGTAGCAGCGCGTACGCGTATTATCATCGCGTACAAATAATTATCTCCTAAGTACGCCGTCTTTTACGCGCCGTAATTTGCGCTAATTTTGACGCAAAATTCCGCGTTCAAGTCCGCCACTTCTGCCGGCATAAATTTTGCAGCTATTCAATTCTGTCGGTCGGACATCCGGGTTATCTCTAGTCTCGGGCCCAAACTGCATGTGGCTCACGGTTTGTTGTGAACAACAGAAACCGGCTGTGAAGGAGGCTACATAGCGATATTGCTGGAGTGACCTTCAATTTCGGAAAAAACGACACTCGACCATGGAATTTAATTTTAAGTTTGTCAGTATATAAACGGTAAATCAAGTAAGTTTCTTCCACTCTGAAGACTTAGAAACGGTTGTTTGATTCCACTGACTATTTGCGATCGAAATTTACATAACACCAATGACAGAAATCATTAACAAAAATCGAACCACGGACTTGTTTTCACTCGAACATCATCAACCGGAAGTGACGTGACACGGACCGACAGAATAGCTACAAAAAGCTATTATTAATCATGCTAATACATATGCCTACGTCTGCAAAATTGTTTGTTTCTTCGTGATGCGAGTTATTTTTATCGCATTTTAGTGTATAGGCCTACATTCATATTCTATTTTTGTCACCGTTTCTTACTTGGTATATACACCTGTATTTTGGGCGTGGTGGAAGGGAAAAAAGAACATACAGACATGGTCCACCAGACCCCATCTTAATTACGGTAGGCCCTAACCAAGATAGATACAAAGATACAATCAGATTATGACAATGAGATTTAAGTGATCTGGAATGAACCTTTTGAGCGTTTCGACCATCTCGTTTATCTGGGGTTTCGACAGTATTTTTTGTGGAACATGAGAGCACATCAGACATATCGAATTGCATTCTGAATAGGCCTACAAAGAATGTGTTTCTGATATCAAATAATTTTCACTTTTTAAATTCACGATATAACAAAGTATTAAAATTTGATATTTTTTCACATTTTTGATATATAACAGTCCTCGAAGTAAATTTTATAAATCGAATGTAGCTGGGAGGAAAAGCCGACGATCAATTGAAAATTTTGACCTTTCATATTGCAGATATGGATTTTTTTCTCAAAAAGACCTAATTTTTTTTGGTGTTTTTGTGAAAATCCATATCTTTAATACGAAAGGTCAAAATTTTCAATTGATCGTCGGCTTTTCATCCCATCTGCATACACTTTAAGTATAAATCATCAGATTTATAAAGTTTACTTCGAGTAGGCCTACTGTTAAATATCAAAAATATCCATTTTTAATCATTTGCCATAAAATGTGTATTACATTGCGAATTTCAAAAAATAAAAATTATTTGATATCAGAAGGACAGTCTTCGTATTCGGAATGCAATTCGATATGCTCTAATGTCCCACAATAAATACTGTCCAAACGTTCATACCCCACCCCTTAAATAATACTGCCCAACCACGACAACAGGACCCAACCGATACCTCTGTTAAAAAAAGAACAAATGCTGTGCACTACCAAGAGTGATGAAAAAGGCAAGCAAAAAAAGAAGTGGTAGTCCAGCAATAGCATGAAAACACAAAGGCAACTGTTGGGTCCCTCGCCATGGGTGGGCAGAATCAGCACCATAGCCCCCCCCCCCTACTATAATAAGAGGAAACAAATAATGTTGGTTTACAAGTGCATCAATAAACTAGACCAGGGATTTTCTACACAAAAACAAACAAAAAATACCACCCGAATACCCCATCAACACACCCCCACCCATCCCCCAAAACACACATACCTACTTACTTACTTGGTATGGTAGATTATTAGTCCTTCATTCCTTTCAGCACGACTCTCAAATTCGTCTTAACGCAACCCCGCCCTCATCATTGGATAGCACGCCAATTGTATTATCGTCAAACCCTCATCAGCAATAGATAGCATACCAGGTATGTCTACCGCACCCTCATCACTAGATAGCATATTAATGTCATCCACCCCTCATCAGCAGTATATATCCGCAGATAGTATACCAAGTAGGCCTATTATATGTCATACTGTCACACCCTCAACACTAGGTAGCACACGAAGTATGTCATTTACCCCCTCATCAGCAGTAGATAGCGTACCACGTATTTCATCCACACCCTTATCAGCAGTAGATATCATAACAAATACCTTTAGGCTTAGATAGCATGTCAAGTGTTTTATCCACATCCTCATCATCAACAGTAGATAATGTACCAAGTTTTTCATTTATTGGCCCTACCCTCATTTGCAGTATATACGGTAGCATACCAAGTGTTTCATCCACACCCTCATCAGCAGTAGATAGGCCTACTAGCGTACCGTACTTAACTGTTAGAGTCGAGGTCAAAACACCTGTTTCCCAAATTCACTTCAAAATGCGCAACAAAACACGGTTTGATATAAAAGTGCCCTTGTAGTTTTCAAGCTAGCCTTGTCAATCTGTTACCCCTTATTTTAATCAATGGCGTAGCCAGGACTTCAGAACCGGGGTGGGGGCACAATTTGTACGCGTACCGTAACGAAAATATATTTTGCCGATTTGTTGACCCAATTTTTGTCCATGGTTTGAAAAAGTGAAGAGCAAAAAAGGACAATATGCGCTATAGGCCTATATTTCATTTTAATTCAACATTTTTTAGAATATTTCCCTTTTTCTGTCACCCTGGCTAAAAAATAGTCCATTGTTCACCCAAATTTTGTTTCAACAACGCCTTCCGTCGGCCGGCGGCCTTGTATGAACCGAAGAACCGACGGCACCGACCCCCCCCTGGCTACGCCACTGATTTTAATATTTGGGGCCCTGGGCCCATCATATGGCATAGCTCACGTATACAAGTGTATACCCGTGGGGCTATTAGTGTACCAACTCAGGGCCCTGAGGCTGCTTCATTTGATGAGAAACAGCATACTTGTATTTTTACATTTGGGTCCCTGGGGCCCGTGACCTTTGACCTCTGGGACCAAGCTGGGCAAAAGGCACTTCTACGGGATAGCGCCCATAAGTGTACCACATAATGGCCCTGGGAGCCTTTGTAGTTTTAGCGCTAGTCTTGACAGAATCATGTGTTTGATAGAAGGAGGATGAGGAGGAACAGGAGGGAAAAAAGGAGAAGAAACCACAGGCCTTAACAGTGATATTTGAAAAATTGGGTGTAACATATTAAAACTGTGGTGTATCGCGATTCATCATATTGGGGGCACCGACCATGATTGGGGGGAACCGGGTCATATTGGGGGCACAAATTAAGCTATTTATCAGCAATTATTTTCCTATCGGATGTTCTAAATTTTCAAATCGATTGGAGGGGGGCATGTGAGTACATCTAACAGAGTAAATATATTGCCTAAATTCTAAACATTCTATAAAATATACCCAAGCAACAAAAGCACAAATAAAGTACAATAGGCCTACATGTGTCTTGCATTTTATAATTCTTTTATTACAGATATTGAAAGATTCTTTGTAAATAAATACATGGTAGTTTCATGTAAAGTATTAATCTTCATCAAAATATACTTTATAATAAGTATTTTGTCACATAAGGAGCAAGCAAAGGGTTTCATGATATATGTATTATTTGCTATTCCTATATAAAATCGTATTCATGAGATATGTATCATTAACTATCCCTCCCTGGAAGGGGCCTGGTATAATAATATTTCTACCAACATTATAGTCTGATCTAAAATTACCAACATTAAGGTTAATCAAATTAAAATTTGAATTAACGCTATATTTAAAAATGTAAAAAATCTAAATGTATGTTTTAAAATTACCAAAATATGAATTTTTATACCTGGAAAGCAGAAACTAAAAGAAAGTTTGCGTCTGACGTCATCGTCAAATCAAACACCCTGTGACCAATGATAAGTCAGCAATGCATAAATAGGGTGGCGAGTTTGATTGACAGGCACGTAAGACGCAAGTTGTTTTTTAATACTGTATTTGAGTATAATTTGAATTTTATTTTTAGATCTGAGAACCAAAATAAAAATGAAATGCAAGAATATAAAGTAGGTTTAAAAAACTATCAAGAAATTCTGGTCTGGAAACAAATTCTGAAAATCTGAATATTTTTGTACAGAAGGGGAATCTCAAAAGCATTGAATTATTTATCCTAAAAAGTGTGTAGAATATTACATAGTTGGTACAAACATCATTATACCAGGCCCCGACCCAATTTTCCCACACGAGATAAAAACAAATAAATTAGTCAAGTTCAATACTAGTGAATGATGATGATTCTGAAGCTTGTTGAGACTGTTGAAGTCCCTCGGTGTTAGCATTGTCTTCTTTTGAATCTTGTCCTGAGTTGCTCTGTGCCTGAATGGATGCCTGTAAGAGAGAAATAAATAAATCTTATATAAAATTTAAAATATAAAATGGTGTCTATATGACCAGATCAAGCAAATTATGGAGGATATTGCCAAAGTGTTTTTTCAATTATTCGCAATATAAATATCTACATTTATTTATTCATATGTTGTGTTTTTTAGTTATGGCGTATATACCACTTTTAAATGAAATTTATTTTCAATTTTGAATAAGAAAACAGTTATAGATGAGATGAACTTAAAAGTTCTATTAATTAAGGTCTGCTTAAGTTTATCTATAACTGCTTTCTCATATTTTTATTGCATTTTCATCATCAATTTAAAACTGATAAAGATCTCTTTTAATCATACAAAGATGAAATTAACCACAATTTGTGAGGTGCCTAAATTGAGACCACTTTTAGTCTTGGCTGGGTGAATTAATTATGAGAGTTGGTCAGCAGGGCAGCTTTTCATTTTTTGCTCTCCTGAAATATCACCTGATATATAACTACTAACCGCCAATTATCATGCATGTTCTTTAATGCTAAGTCACTTTCTAGGAAACTAAGAATTTCTTTACTTCACTGTTACGCGTCTTACCTTAATAGTGGAAGCCAGGAAAATGGAGAAATCCTTGCAAGCAGTAGGCTGGAAAGAACATAATAATGATGAATATTATTATGCGCAAACTGATGGCGAAGATGATGCTGAATAACGCAGATGATGATTCTGATGAAGATGATAATAATAATGGTGATAATAATGATTTATAAATAATAATCCTAGACTATCGCATATATCTACACATCACTGTTTCTGTATGTATTTACATGATAGCTGTAGGTGCCTTGGCTATCACTCGCAATCAAACAAAATGCATCCAAAATTGAACACAGACAATGTGCTAAATGACATGGTAGCAACCAAATGTTTTGTTATGCATTACCTGTGTAATTTCTGGTGATGGAACAACTGCTGCATAATTCTAAGATAAGAAAAAATATAAAGTGAATTTTACATCATTAATATTATTTTGCAGTCATGTCATCAGAAGGATTAAACTAGAGAGTCAAAACTCCAAATAGCTGGTTAGGGAAATCCGTAAATGAAGGGCGTAGTATTAAAAATAATGTGTCCCAATTTTTAAAAAATTGCAGCAATAATAATTCAATAATGCACTCCGGGGTAAGCGTATGTTGAAGAGCACCTTTTTAACAAGCATCTCTAAATTTGCAATTTCCCTGTAAATTTGAACATTCTCAAGTTATAGTAAACAATATTCTTTGTATTCTTTTCCATTCTTGTATTCCAGGTCTGTATTCCGAATAAAACAGAAAAAGAAATTGCCATCTCATATGATAACCAAAATAAAGATATCTCATTTATTTACAGGCCCTAGTATGTATTTATCATTATTACCTGCACTAGTTGTGATTCATGGGTTAGCTCTGGTTCCTGTGTTGCCCGTGCTTTTTTGATTATCTGTGGTTTCTTGACTAGTTGTTGTTCATGGACCAGTTGCTGTGGTACAGGACCAGATGCCAGGACGATGTTTGTGTCAGTCCTTGGTACAGGACGCTGTAGCAAGGCAAATTAATAGACAACTTGATAAGTTTTGAAATGTCACCTGATAAACTGTAATAATTATATTATGCATATTCTTGCAATGTAAAGTTACTTTTTATGCATTTTGTGCTCAACACCTGAATTTAAGAAACTAATATAAGATTTGTCCTTTCTTTGTTGATAATATTATTAGCCCCTTACCGTAATAGATGAAGCCAGGAAAATGGAGAAATCCTTGCAAGCAGCAGGCTGGAAAGAAGATAACAATTTGATGATGATTATAATAATGATGAAAATGATTATAATGATACTAATGGTAAGGAGAGTGGTGATGATTATGATGATGATGAAAATAATAATTGTGATAAATAATGATTTTTTAATAATTTTGATACTAATGATTTATTAATAATCTGTAGAACGATGAATTCAAAGTTAACTATGGTAAATTAGGGAGTTGCATTACCTGTGTAATTTTTGTCGACGGAGCGACTGGTGCATACTAAGATAAGGAAGAACAAAGTGAATATTTCACATCATTAATTACGCAATCATAACATTACAGAGAGTTACAACTTTAAATCACAGCCAGTAAGGAAAAAATTATTGAAAAAGCCTGAAATTAAATAATAACTGGTGTCTTTATGTTGGACATATAGCAAAAATTGCACACTCAGCCCATTCATTGATATAAAGTCTGCACAAAAAGTAACTCAGCTGTTATAAATACGCCTATAGCTTCAGAACTAATAATTTATTTCACAATATTTCAACATAGAATGGAGGATAAATTATTTACGCGGATTTTGATAGCCCATTCGTCCAATTGCGTTCAATATTAACAACACAGCAGTGTTTTGAAAGAAAAATGCCCGAATTTAAAAAGTTGCAGCTATTTGTATTGATTTGAAGTCAGCGCGAAGATGATGGCTGGTTTTACATGCCACAATGCTGCGTATAATACCCATTGATCGATGTAAACTGCAACTTTTAAATTCGGGTATTTTTCTGTAAAAGCACTACTGTGTTGTTAATATTGAACAACATTTGACAAATGAGGTATCAAAATAGGCGAGTACCCGCTAGTCCGAAGGACCGCTAGTCCGAAGGTTTGCTAGTCCGAAGGTTCGCTAGTCCGAACACGTATTTCAATGGAGGACGTGACGGTCGCTAGTCCGAATTTGCAAAAAGGTTCGCTAGTCCGAAAAAAAGGTTCGCTAGCCCGAAGGTTCGCTAGTCCGAAGGCTCGCTAGTTCGAAGGTTCGCTAGTCCGAATTTATTAAAAGGTTCGCTAGTCCGAATTGTTAATCAGGTTCGCTAATCCGAATAAAAAAAAGTGCTCTAGTCCGAATTTTAAATAAGGTCCGCTAGTCCGAATTTTATATAAGGTTCGCTAGTCCGAATGATAAATAAGGCCCGCTAGTACGAATTCTAAATAAGGTCCGCTAGTCCGAATTTTCTTTAAAGAACCTGATCAGCGCCACCATATAGGGCCTACCGGTCTCAAAATGTATTGGAGGTGTTTGATCAAATATAGCGTGTTACCTGATAGGTGCACACAGGTTCACAACATTGTTCATGTTTTGCATTGTTCCTTTAAAAGTAATGATGGCAAGTACATAAAAGTATACATTTTCAGAAAGGAAACAATGCAAGTAACCCAATAAGTTTCCAAATCGATGAAAACTGTATATTTATGTTCTAAAGACACAAAAAGTATACATGGTATAGATGCTGCCATTTTTCTAAAGTATTTGAATATTTATTCCTTTTAAAAATTACTGATGTAGGTTTTGCAGAATGAATGAAATTGCAATCAAATATACACCATCGCCTTAATGGTAATGGAAATAATTCAAAACAACAACGAGAGCTAGGCCTATTATGAATGTCTAAAATACAAACTTTTCTATTTATTTTATTTCTTCATTGATTACTTTCTCTATAAATCCTTCTTCCTTTAATTCATTCTTTCTTTCTTTCTTTCTTTCTTTCTTTCTTTCTTTCTTTCTTTCTTTCTTTCTTTCTTTCTTTCTTTCTTTCTTTCTTTCTTTCTTTCTTTCTTTCTTTCTTTCTTTCTTTCTTTCTTTCTTTTTTCTTTCTTTCTTCTTCCTTCCTTCCTTCCTTCCTTCCTTCCTTCCTTTCTTTCTTTCTTTCTTTCTTTCTTTTTTTTCTTTCTTTCTTTCTTTCTTTCTTTCTTAAATTCGGACAAGCGGACCTTATTTAAAATTCGGACTACCGAACCTTATTTATAATTCGGACTAGCGAACCCTAAATCAAATTCGAATTAGCGGACATGATTTTAAATTCGGACTAGCGAACTTTATATATAATTCGGACTAGCGAGCCTTATTTAAAATTCGGACTAGCGAACCTTGTTAAAAATTCGGACTAGCGGACCTTATTTAGAATTCGGAATAGAGAACCTTCGGACTAGCGGACCTTCGGACTAGCGAACCTTCGGACTAGCGAACCTTCGGACTAGCGAACCTTCGGACTGGCGGGCCTTCGGACTAGCGGGCTATAACCTCAAAATACGCGTAAATAAATTACACTTCTTTCTATGTTAAAATATTATGAAAACAATTATTAGTTCTGAAGCTATAGGCGTATTTATAACAGCTGAGTTACTTTTTTGTGCAGACTTTATATGACAGACACACAAATAATTGTAAGTATGCAGGAGCTGCATGAAGTGAGTATATAGTCGTCAATTTGCCGCGTTTTACACACTTCAAATACTCGCCTCCTTGTGTGTGCACACTGGTATTCTAATTATTATTGAAAAGACTTGAGTATGCACTTGGAATTGAAGGATGGAATTCATGGATGGAAGAATGAAAATGAATGATTTCTATTATAAATTTGTACCAGTATATTTAGCAACAAATTAAACAAGTCTTTAGAATATATTTATCTTTGTTACCTGGACTTTCTGTGTTTTCTTGGCTACCTGGGCTGTCTGTTGTTCAGGGGCTACCTGCTGTGGCTGTGGTACAGGGCCAGTTGCATATAAGATCTTTGATACAGGGAGCTGTAGCAAGTCAAATTATTAGACAACTTGATAAATAAAATACCTAAACAATGCATTTATCTAACTTTTTTCCATACAATACCAGTGATTCAATACCAGGACACATAATTCTTACATTTGTTTTCATAATAATATGGTACGCATTTTATCATGTTTATTCTCTAATATATAGAACAGGGATCAGCCGCCATCACACTGCTAACTAACCCTGTATGCAGATATTTTCAGCTCACTTATCATGCTGAATCAACAGAATTCATGAGTAACTTGAATTTAACAAAGGGACGAATCGATATTCGGCGTTCTGCCAAGCTCGTAACAGTATAAACATATCACCTGTGATTGTAAGTTTAATATTTACAAGAATTATTCATGGAAGCATACGTAAATATAGCAAATAACTTACATCGCACATGGGAACAGGTTTGCCAGGCTGGACTTTCTTGGTGTCTGCGAAGAAGTTGTTATATTTTGGACGAACAGGCTGTAATATCAAAAAATGACAATTGTTATTTGAGGACTATTAAAATAATTACACACACTCTCTATCTATACTACTAAAATAATAGCCGTTGTGTGTCTGTCTGTCCGGCTATGCGTTCCGCCGCGCTTCGACACATCGTTCCGATATTTCACACATAGATGGGTATCGGGCGTGCGCTGTTTACCGGGTAGTTTCGGAGGTCATCGGAGGTCAAGGTCAAAGGTCAAAATTTCAAACTTTGTCCGATCGGGCCCAAACTTGGTGGGTGCCATCCTTGATAGGAGGGGAATATAATACGCGAAATAAACTCGAGGTCAACCGGGGTCAAAGGTCATTACGGAGGGGTCAAATTTCAAACTTTGTCCGATCGGGCTCAAACTTGGTGGGTCGAAACCTTCGTATGAGGGGAGCATGAAAAACATTATATGGAGGTCATCCGAGGTCCAAGGTCAAAGGTCATGGATTTCAAACTTTGTCCTATCGGGCTCAAACTTCGTGGGTCGAAACCTTCGTATGAGGGTAGCATGAAAAACATTATATGGAGGTCATCCGAGGTCAAAGATCAAAGGTCATGGATTTCAAACTTTGTCCTATCGGGCTCAAACTTCGTGGGTGGAATCCTTGCTACGAGGGGAATATATGCGCAAAACAAAATTGAGGTCAACCGAGGTCAAAGGTCATGTAGGGGCTAAATTTAAACTTTGCCCTATTGGGCTTAAACTTGATAGGTGGAATCCTTCGTATGAGGGGAGCATGAAAAAAAAGGTCATCTGGGGTCAAACAGTATCGCTATCATGCCAGTGCTCTCACAGCATCAGGGCTCTCACAGCTGCAGGTGCACTAGTACTAATAAAATAATAAGCTCTGTGTGTCTGTCTGTCCGGCAATGCGTTTCGCCGCGCTTCGACGCATCGCTCCGATATTTCGGATATAGATAGATATCGGGCATTTCATGTTTATGGGGTAGTTTGAAAGGTCGTCGGAGGTCAAGGTCAAAGGTCAAAATTTCAACTTTGTCCGATCGGGCCCAAACTTGGTATGTGGAATCCTTGATAGGAGGCGAATATATGCCCGAAATAATATTGAGGTCAACCGAGGTCAAAGGTCATTACGGAGGGTCAAATTTCAAACTTTGTCCGATCGGGCTCAAACTTGGTGGGTGGAATCCTTGATGCGAGGGGAATATATGCCTGAAATGAAATTGAGGTCAACCGAGGTCAAAGGTCATTATAAATGGGTTAAATTTAAAACTTTGTCTGATCGGGCTCAAACTTGGTGGGTGGAATCCTTGCTACGAGTATGCGCAAAATAACATTGAGGTCAACCAAGGTCAAAGGTCATTACGGAGGGGGTCAAATTTCAAACTTTGTCCGATCGGGCACAGACTTGGTGGGTGGAATCCTTGATACAAGGGCTTAAACATGGTATAACAAATTCTCAATATGACAGGTACAGGAAGATTTCACCACTCCCTGCGAGGACTGCAATGTCTTCCCAGCATTCATTGCTGAAAATGATTTCTAAATTTCAAACGGATGTATCAAGTAAAACTGAGGTCATCAAAGGTCAAAGGGGATCAAGCCTAGGTCATCTAGGGTCAGAGGTCATATGGTATCATTGGGGTCAAACAGCATCACTATCTGATGCTGGTGGTACTCTCACATACAGCTACAGTGCCCTCACAGCTGCAGGTACTCTAGTAAACAAAATGTAGCTCATGTAGTAAATGTAAAAAGAACTAAGCAAAGCAAAGCAAAAAGAGGCAAACAATATGTATAGATTTTTATACTTATACTGTTGCAGAACACGTAAGATTGAAAATATTTTGTCCTGGGTTTTATACGTGTCTGTTCAAACTTTGTCAAAAAAAATGCAAAGAATCGTTTTAAAAAATGTCAGCTTACCTTTGCTGTAGCAGCTGTTTCACATTCATGAACGACTTTGTTCTCCACTTTTCCATCTACAATTACACTGTCAAAGTATTTTCCCGGCGCATCCTCTACGTCACTTATCTGTAGGATGCCAACCTGTTATGGTAAACAAAAAAACCAAATTTTAGTCAATCAAACCAAGTCTCACAATCTCTGTACAGTCCACATTTGGGGCTGTTTCATCATGCATTGCAATATATTATCATCCATCATCCAACAGTCCAATGAGAATGTTTATTGCAGCGTGTATACCATTTCAAAACTTTATGGCATTATTCAATTCAATGTTATTAAAACTAACAAATTTGGTATCATTAGACTTTGAAGTCTAATGTCTATGGCATATTGGTTTTAATCAAGTTAAGCAAATTTGTTGTGAGCATTCCAAGATAAATAAAAAGCTCATCACTACTAGCATGTTCAAAGATTATTTGCTTTTAATGTTACTAAATGGTCTATCTCCCATACCATAACATGCTGAGATAGCATGGCAGTATTATTGTTGAATGTTTTGCTTTCAAAAGAACTGCATGAAATCCTCAAACTCACCTGGTTGGCTTTCATGTGATAGGGGAACAGGGTGTTGTAGTTTTGAGGAAAGAACAAGACCAGCCAGAATACATGTCCAGAGAGAATCACGGTCAGGTGTGCACAGTGCACTATTTGGGCCCTGAAAACAAAATTAAAGACACACTGATATTCTGATGCTGAAATGATTTGACAAAAGATTACAAAAGCTACATTTCACTTATATATAATGATCATTGTTTATTGTATGTATGAAATTCCTAAACTACATCAAAAATTGTGCTGAGCACACTTTTTCTCCCTTAGAATTGGTCCACTTGAAAGTAATAGTGTTGTCGTTGTGGTTTGGGAATATCAATTAAAACACATTTAAATGCGATAAGCTACTTTATTTTTGCCGAATAGTAATTCCAATTATACACGATAATGACTCACCTTGAATGTGATGATACAGCACTGTTGGTAATCCAAATCATAAATGGTTCACTCAAAAACCAAACCAAGAAGAATAGGCCAAAGTAACAGTAAAAGCGCCCTTTACCCGGGTAATGTTTTACAGAGATGGTGGAAGCGTAAAGCACCCAAGCAAGACCTGTAATCATGGAAATTGTGACAAGTTGCATAATGTATACTAGGTAGTTAGTGTGGCACTGTTTTGATCACCCCCACCCCCACCCACACACCCCCCACACACCCCATACTATACACGCAAAAACCTAATCTCTCACATCCCACACCAAACATACAAACACATACAGATAAATACCTTGTGCAACTTAAAATGCAACATTTTGTTTTAGGTCATCGAGCTTTTGTATCATTTTGCCTCATTTTTACGGACAGCAATGAGCTTTTAAATGTGTAATTAAAAATAAATAAATAAATAAATCCATCAATATAAATATGAGCTTTATTCCATAAAAATTGCGTAAATTTGGTTTGAACGCATCTTACAAATGTGCCCCAAACAGATTTGTAAATCCATACACACTGAAAACACATATAAATGAATGTTAGAGCAGCTTCGCTGTATTAGATTTTCTAGATTTACAATGTCACTTGTTTCCTTACCAAAGATATTCAGTCCAATTCCAGCATATGCTGCAGGAGTCTGGTTCACATTGAAGTAGTCCCTGTCATCAGCTAATGCATGTTGGTAGAGGTATTGGACTGCAGAGGCGATGGTGAACAACACCATGACAATGGTGATCTTGATGCATCCAGAGGTAGAGATCTTGCCCCTACAATGCCAAACAGAAATATGATTATCTTTTAAAATAATTTTTCAAAGAAACATAATATTTCAACATGTAAAAGTCGCAAAGTGTCAGGATTGCATAACAAGTCACCAAGAAATCAAGGTCAAGTTAAAATTATTTAATTCATTTGGCCTAATTTGTACCTTGTCAATGTGAATCCTTTGGCGATAAGGATCGAATCCAGGATGAATGTCAGCATGGACATCGTAGTCAGAACATGGCCTGTGGATAAAGAAAATAATTACAGACAGGCATTCTTTAGATTGCAAAGTATTGAGGAGAAATACAGAATAATAATGCAAGGAACAATATAAAAAGTAAAAAAATAAAGAGAAGGCATACAAATTGTAATCTATTAACTAATGCTAGTATAATACTGTCACCTTAATTACAGTACATGGGTAACAACAACAACAACAACAAAAACAACCACAACCACAATAGCAACAACAAAGTAATCAAAAGTCTCGATATTCTCACCAGTTGTTTCGAGCCACTCAAGTGACATGTAGCCAGTGCGGGCAAAATTCATCTGTGATACCACCAAGCATACCATACCAATGAACTGCGCAACTACACTCCAGAAAAATAGCTGAAAAGTTGAATGCAGCATTCTACGGCTCTTCAATGTGGCTATTAAAATCATAAAAAGAGACAGAAATTATAGTTAACTAGATTTCGCGGTTCTCGGGTTGAGTGGTTCTATCTCTAATTACCAAACACCCGTTATTACCCATATACCTGTCCTGACCTGTTAAACTACTATGATATAGGTAGGCCTGTGACGCTTACTTCGGTATCCATAATCTGGAAACCCATCGTTCACCTCTTCCAAGCCCTGAGTGCCTTGCTACTACATTGGAGGACCCTGCAATGCTTTCCGATGCCTGCACTGCGCCCGTTGGTACTCCGCGCACACGCCCGTTGATACTCCGCGTACGCGCTCTGCGAACACGCGATAGCTCCGCGAGTACGCGCTCTGCGAGCACGCGATATCCTCGCGCGATCGCCGCGCGACGCGATAGCGCGCGGACAGACGGACAAACTCTCTATAATTAGTATTAAGATAGGAGATGTTCCTATAACTTTAATTCTTAGACTTGTGGGATAGTTGTCAATTGATATGATGAAACTTCATTATCTTACTATAAATAGGGGAATGTTGTGACTATGTATGTGAGATAATCAAAGGCTCCGTCAGTTTCGATCCAAATGTCGCCAAATTCATACGGGAAACCAAGGAATATACGGGAACGTGTTTAAACTTTATTTGGTTGAAAACGGTTTAAGAATTGGCTGCAAAAACAGTGAATAATGGGTAAAAACGGGTTTTTGTTATGAAAATCGGTTACCAGCCTACGCGTCACTGCAGCTGGCCGGCAGCGCGTCGGCGTCGCGTGCGTAATGCGCATTACGCCAATGCGCGCGTAAACGGCGCAGAGCCACACGATTTGCGAGCCAGAGACCAGTGGATATGATAATACGGAAAGAAGGAAAAATAATAAAGGACAAAAAGGTACATGGACGGGTCACGGGATGAAGCGGTACTATAAAGAAAAATTAAATTAAAATGAGGACAAAAAGGTACGAGTAATAATTAGACCAACGGGTTAAAGTAACTAAATGAAACGGGAACGAAACAAAGAAGGAAAGAAACTATTCAGGAAATGTAAGAAAAAAAGAAGCTAAAATAATGAGAACAGAATTAAATAAAAAACATGGAAACGGGAAATCACAAGCAGCAAATAAAAAAAAATGTTAAAAGGGAAAGGTAAGAAAGAACAGATTTAGAAAATAATGGGAACTGGGTTAAATAAATAAATAACATGGAAACGGAAAATCACAAGCTAAGCAGAGGAAACTAAAAAAGAAAATGTTAGAAGAGACAGATTTAGATAAATAAAATGTACCTTTTCAATGATTCTACCTGTTCAGTAATTTTTCCTGTTATAGTGAACGCTCCCATTTACTCATCTAGCGGGGACCCGCGCGAAGCGCGGGTATCCCGCTAGTGCTTCATAAAGCATTGTGTTTTAGGTTTTAAGGTACTTACATCGGCAGATGAACAACATGATAATCACTCCAACGTAGAGGCTCAGATATGCAATGTTAGTCTGCAATACGACTGATGAAAACAAACAAAACAAACACAAAACAATTAATTAATTAGTATGCACTTGAGGTAGAGTGTGAGTTAATGTGCAATCTTTTTTCATTGACTGTCTCTCTTACGCCCTTCCCTCCCCCTCTCTAATGAATTTGGTACAACTTTGCAATGGAGATTAGTATATAAGCTGGGGAAGTAAAATCACATATAAAGCCACTCAGTACACATGAACACTGTTAACTTATTGTCACTGTTAACTGTTAACACTGTGAACTGTTAACACTGTGAACTGTTAACACTGTGAACTGTTAACACTGTGAACTGTTAACACTGTGAACTGTTAACACTGTTAACTGTTGACACTGTTAACTGTTAACACTGTTTACTGTTAACACTGTTTACTGTTAACACTGTTTACTGTTAACACTGTTAACTGTTAACACTGTTAACACTGTTAACTGTTAACTGTTAACACTGTTAACTGTTAACACTGTTTTAACTGTTAACACTGTTTTAACTGTTAACACTGTTTTGACTGTTAACACTGTTTTAACTGTTAACACTGTTACTGTTAACTTTTAATGTGTGCAATGATAAAATATTTTTAAGACTTACTCTTCTCATCTGCCGAAAAATGTCTTGTCAGGAACGCATACCCATTTGTCATGTTAAACTGGTATGACAGATCTATTCCTGGTTTGCTGTAACTGCCACAATTCTGGATGGTGATATACCACCATCTCGCATATTCGTAGTCCTTCCAAGTTCGGTATCCTTTGCAGCTGATAGACTGATATGAACATGAATATCACGTGGCTGGTCAAATGGTTTGCAAAATTATGTCCTTTATAATGTGGGATGTTGGTGTTAATAATACAGCTATAGGCCTACTTAAGGATGGGGTATGAACGTTTGGACAGTATTTATTTTGGGACATTAGAGCACATCAGACATATCGAATTGCATTCTGAATACGAAGAATGTCATTCTGATATCAAATAATTTTGATTTGTTGAAATTCGCAATTTAATACACATTTTATGGCAAATCATTAAAAATTGATATTTTTGATATTTAACAGTACTTGAAGTAAACTTTATAAATCTGATGATTTATACTTAAAGTGTATGTAGCTGGGAGGAAAAGCCGACGATCAATTGAAAATTTTGACCTTTCGTATTGAAGATATGGATTTTTTTCCCAAAAACACCAAAAAAAAAAGGTCTTTTTGGGAAAAAATCCATATCTTCAATATGAAAGGTCAACATTTTCAATTGACCGTCGGCTTTTCCTCCCTGCTACATACACTTTAAGAATATATCATTAGATTTATATAATTTACTTCGAGGACTGTTATATATCAAAATTTGTAAAATATCAAATTTTTATAATTTGTCATAAAATTTGTATTATATTGTGATTTTCAAAAATGAAAATTATTTGATATCAGAAAGACATGCTTCGTATTCAGAATGCAATTCGATAGGTCTGAGGTGCTCTCATGTCCCACAAAAAATACTGTCGAAACGCAATAAACGCTCATTTTAGATCCCTTAAGTCCTTCCACTGTATATGAATATATAGTAATTACGGTACACTACCTAATGTTATTGTTTTTCTGACAATGATAAAGCCTTTTGCTGTGGCTTCTAAACTTTCTAAACTTCTAAACTGTTTTCTCATATATTTCCTTTTGTTCAAAAACTTCTAATCCTTCAATATCAATTGCAGTTTTTAATAATACATCACATCAACTTACTTAAAAGTGAGCATAAAAGTTATTTTACTTACCGGGATGCCATTTTCGATGGTTTCTGTACACCCGTTATCCGTTGACAGTGGAATCATGACCATGCCACCGTCACTTGCAATTTGCTGTTTTTCAGCGCACGTCTAAATTGAAATTTGATAAATAGATTTATTCTTCTGATTAGTATTATTTCATCCCCCAATGCCAGTGGCGTACCGATCGAAAAAAAAAATGATCAAACTTTGTGATACTTTATCTTTGGCTTGTTTTCATGGTTTTAGACCAAAATCAACCTGATTTTGGCCCATAGCATTAAAAACTGCACATTTTCGTATGTTCTTGTCCTGGTAAAGTAATTTTAACAGAGGGCTATCGGGATGATTGTTCAATTTCTTGGATATTTTGCCCAGTACACCACGTACTGCCCATGTCTCCCATGGTCAAAGCTCAGGAGCTCCTGGGCCCTAATATTGGACCCCAACAGTTGCACTCATGCATCATGCTCACGAAATATTTGCCACACCCATCGTCCAATCCTGGTGCCGTAATCAAAGTTAGGATCATTATGGCTATATGTATATGTTTTAATATGTAGGCCTATAGACAACTTACCAATTTGTTTTCGTTTTTCCGGATATATGGCCATTGGTCTGGGTTGTCGTTATAGATTACTATGCGATAGTAATCATTCTACAGATAAAATAAACAAAAATGACTGACATTTTATTCAAGAATTTTTGTGGGTTCTGAGAGCACTTCAGTCAGATATATCGAATTACATTTTGAAAACAAGGAATGTCCTTCTGATATCAAATAAAATTGATGTTTTTAAATTCGCGATATAGGCCTAATACATATTTTATGGCAAATGATTAAAAATTGATATTTTTGAAATACAAATGCTCTCGAAGAAAATTTTATAAAATAACATTTTTAATTGATGGTCGGTTTGTCATCCCAGCTACATACACTTTACGTACATATGATCAGATTTCAAAAAACAACTTTGAGGACTGTTAAATATGAAAAATTCAAAAATATTAAATTTGAATAATATGAAATAAAAGTTGTATTATTATGTCGCAAATTTCAAATAATCAAAGTTATGTGATATCAGAAGGACATTTCTCGAATCCAAAATGCAATTCGATATGTCTGATGTGCTGTCAGGTCCCACAAAAAAACTGTGCAAACGTTGTTATCCGATGAAAATTTCTTTAGATAATTTTTATTTTGTCAACTTAAAAGTTACAGAGATAAACAAATATTTGTACACTTGCTGTTTAAAGTGGCCATATTCAACATATGTCTCTTAAAATGCTCATACCGACCTAGAGTTCCGCATGGATCAATTCTAGGCCCATTGTTGTTCCATCTTTCATAGAAGGTAATGAATTTGTATTATTATCTTTTTTTTAATTCTTTTTTTTAATTACTAAACATTCAACCTTATGAAACCCACAGCGTATAATAGGCCCTACCTTACGAGAGGTTGTATCAGTTTCACCGGCATGCTGGCGATGGTCATTGATATCGATCATGCCATCACCCAGGTCTACAGATGCGTTACTATGAGATTTAGACGTTGGCTCACTGTTGTCATCGATGAACTGTGAAGTACAGAGATAATGATATTTGGGATAACGATGATGAAATGGAAGTCAATGTTATCATGATGGAATCAAGTGTTTATTAGCGGTTGTCGGGAGATTTGCTTCTCTGAAGAGTGATGTAGCGATAAAGAGCCGGTCAACTTCCCACACTCTGTTCAAAATATCAGTGCAATATTTATCTCTGGTGTATATCTTGCGTATTGAAGGTCTGAAGTGAAGTAGGCCTGTGTTTTTCCACATGACCAATGTTCATTGCCTAAACAAAGTCGACCGACCGACCCAAAAAGTCAAACTAGAGGACAAGCAACTAATTTTGATGAGCCTATTACTTACTTTTTTGAATTTCACCTCGTAAGTGAATCTAGCTTCGAGGCTAGGTTCGAAGACGAAACGTGACACGAAAAAGGTGTCCTGTGGAAAGACAAAAACATCAAAAAATAATATTTCAGCATTCATAAATACGTATCCCCAAGGTATGGGTATTAGTCTTGGGGTTAGGTGAAGTGCTTGAATAGTTGAAAATAAAGGAGGGGGAACATTTTATGCGATTTGGGCACACAATCTTATAGTCATTATGCAATCAAATGGCTTATAGGCATATAGCAAATATAGTCGCAACAGATAATCTAAATTTTTTTTTGGAGGGGGGGTAAAAATTTCGATGGCAAGGGCGAACAAAAAAATTCGGTTATATCATTTTGACACGGTATTATCGGTGGGATATACATAAAACCGGTTTAAAAGTCTTCGAGCTTCCAACAAAGGTCTTAAGGGGTATAATCCACGCGTCTAGTACGCACTCGTTTCTAACTGAAATTTCTGTGAAATCTTGTCCGCGCAGTTCTTGCCGCCATGCGCGCGTCAAACTAAAAACTGCGTGGAGTGTGCGCCAAGCGCTGGTAAGAAGTTCAGCTACGCGAGAGCACCGTGTTTTCATCGCCATTTACCAATGATTTTTGTAAAAGAAAGAAAGATAAACAAAGAATAAAAGAAGGAAAGAAATAAATAAAGAAAAAAAAAGTTCAGGAGTGAAAGAAAGAAAGAAGGAAAGAAATAAAGAAAGAAGGAAAGAAGGAAAGAAAGAAAGAAAGAAAGAAAGAAAGAAAGAAAGAAAGAAAGAAAGAAAGAAAGCAAGAAAGAAAGACAGAAAGACAGAAAGACAGAAAGAAAGAAAACTTATAAAAGGAAGAAAGAAAGAAAGAAAGAAAAGAGAAGGAATAAAAGGAAGATAAACAAAGAAAGACAAGAGTGAAATAAAAGAAAATTTAAGAATAAAGGAAACTGAAAAAATTCATGTAATCAATCAAATAAATAACAACGACAGATCACAGAAAGAAGTGAGAAAGAATAAAAATAAGAAACGAAACGAAAACAAAACAAAGACAGAAGAAGGAAAGGTGTGAAAGATGAGAAGGAAGACAGAATTAAATAATGAGGGAAAAATATATAGACCTAGGCCTAAGTAGACTAAGGCGAGCCCATTTCAGAAATCCAAAAAATGTATTATTTCATGGAAAAGAAAATTATGATGTAATTAAATGGTATTAGCGTTACACATCTCTCATTTTGTTACCAATAAAGTGTATTACTTAGTAATGTAATGTAACACAATTAAACTCAATTTTGGTCAAGGTTGGGCAAGAGGAAATCAATAATACGTAAAAATAATATAGGCTATAGGTTTATATATTATATAAATAAAACTAGGTCTATATTTTCTTTCTTAGGGATACTGTCCATTTAAACAGGCACAGTAGGCCTACGAAAAAATATATAAAAGGGGTGGTATCAAACGGCCTTTTTTATTTGTCTTATTAATTATATAACTTATTTATTTTAAAGTAGTTTCTTATTTTACTGATTATTAATATAATGAAATTATTTCAATAGCATTTTAAGGTAAAATTCTGTAATTTGAAATATATATCACATGAAGTCAATTTTATTTTTTAAATAAAATGTCTATTTTCACATCTGACTAACTTCGCGTGCAACTGACTTTATAACGTAATGATAAAACGAGAATGATAAGTAGATCGAACCAAGTTGTCCCAGCAAACACAAAAAACGTTAAAACGTTTTAAACATTTTAGTTTTGATTTAAGTAAATTAAATGTCGTGTTATATAAAGGTTATGAAAACGTTTTAATACGTTTTGTATGAAAACACACTACAATAATATTTCTAAAGTGTTTTCAAAGTGTTATTGTAAATTGTTATCATGTTTTGCAAATAGTTTTTGCCAAATATTTTGTCAACAATGAAATAACATTATGTTAGAATGTTTGCAGTATAACGTTTTTGAGTGTTTTGAAAACGTTTTATATCCTTTATAACCCTTTAAATAACCCGACATTTAAACGTTTGCAACTTTTTCTAACCTTTGCGAATGATGTCGAAAATGTTTTGTGTTTGCTGGGTACATGCCTAAAATGAGATGATATTTGAGTAATATCTGAGAAGATGTAATAATTCTAAACATGATAATAACGGGCCTATTCAGTGATAGTCTGCAAAAAATTAACATTGTTTATCAATTGCATAGCTAGGGGTGAAGGATAAGTCATTAAAGTTGTCATAGGTAGGCCTACAAGTATTTTTGCTATATGCAAAACAACGAGAAAAAACGGCAGTATTGACAAAGTTCAAATTCAATTCAATTTGAAATGACAGATTCATGAAAAATATCTCATTTTGTTTGTTGGCTTAACCACTTTTGGTTTTCGATTTTTGAAGAACTTCATATTGAGTGAAACTATATAACTTACCGTGATGGATACTTTGGAATCAAGAGTGTTAATAAAACCAAAAAAAAATCACCCCACTGTCATGTTGCAGGTGTTTGCGATATCACCTGCATACGCGGGCAATTTAGCGCGTATGAGCTGCGACAAGTTTTTGCGAGTGACGCGCTATGATATCGCACTGGTATTTTGAACCAAAAAATATGCCATTTCTGCTCAAATTGTGAAAAAAGTAACTCGGTGACCCCATTTTTTATTAGCTTTAATGAAACATCCTATCAGTGCGCTTATTATATCAAAAAATCAGCAAAATTGTTGGAGTAGTTTTTTGGTCATAATCGAAAATATGTCTAAATTTTTAATTTTTCCATAGACGCCTGTACTAATTTTTCCCAAAAACAGCCTTTTTAAAATGGTTGTTTCTCAAAAACGAGCTCAGTGACCCCTCTTTTTATTTTAGATATTCGAAGTATATCGATGAAAGTTAATTGGTACGAAGTTTAAGAAAAATTGTTGGACGGGATCTTGTATGGACTATACCCCTTAATTGGGACAATGTGCACGCGTGTAACATGTGTAAGGGCAAAAAATTAAAATTTTGCACTATTTTGGCCCATGATCGGCGCGGCGTGAATTTTGGTGGGAAACGGAACTTTTGTGTCACCCCCTCCCTATATAGGCCTAACAATAGTGGTTATTAGCATGTTAGGCTACTCTCTATAAGCCTAAAAGAGTGAATTTCCACTCTTTCAAGGAGTTGAACGAAGGACTACCCTTTTTGTGCGGAAAACAATCGAAAATGAAAGAAAGTAGGCCTACATTTTCTCTACGCAATATTCACTCTTTTGAGAGTATAGGCCTACAGATTACTTTTCTCAATCCTTTTTGAACGAATTTGTCTACCATTTCACTCTTTCACTGTTTTTTCCACGTGCACTCGGTCTAGGCCTACATTTAGAGAGTAGGCCTGTATAAAGAAGTTACAGATTTCAGATTAAATACTCACCAACTTCGTGCCGATCTCACCGGTAACTGTGCGGGCTTCTACTCGCACAACTGCTGCACTCAGCAAGAAAACTGCTGGAGCAAATATCATCATCAAAAGTCGGAGATGGACCATTTTGTAGATCCAATTCTGCTCAAAGGCTCGATGTTGTAAGCCTACTATACTTATTATAAAACTTAAGACGTAAATCGGTTAAAATCTGTCAAACAGAATCAAGAAAACTGATCCTTCGCAACAGATCAAAACTATCGCAACTCACTTCACTGAACTCCTCCTCCTCAACAACAAACAAACCGCACAAATTGTCGCCATGGACGTTGTCAAGACGCGTTACGGTAGCAGCGCGTATTAAAATCGCGCGCAAATAATGATCTCCTAGTACGCCGTCTTTTACGCGCCAATTTTGACGCACAATTCCGCGTTAAAGTCCGCCACTCCTGTCGGCATAAATACATGCGGGTATTTTTTTTGGGGGGGGGGGCTTCATGCGCGTATTTGGGTGGGGGCTTTGGGGGCGCCAGCCTCCCGGGGTCAAAGTAGGGGGCGGCCAAAACGAAGAGGCGCGGAAGAAGAAGGGCGGCAAAAACAGGGGCGGCCAAAACGAAGGGGTGGCAAAACGAATTAGCAAAGAAAAAAGGGCGTAAAAAATTGAAAAAATCTGAAAAATTTTGAAAAAATGGTACATCAAAATGTGTTGCTTTTAGGGCGCTAGCGCCTAAAATCCTTTTTTTTTTTTTTTTTTTGCTCTTCACTTTTTCAAACCACCGTCAACCTTTTCGGGCTGTTGGGGAAGGGGCGGTAAAATTGAATTTTCTTCAGCCCCCCCCCCGGAATAGGGCGGCCACGGTACCCCACTGGGCTTGGGGCAATCCCCCGGGGTAAAAGCAGGAGGCGACAATGACAATACAGAAGGGGCGGTGGAAGATGAAAAGGCGGCAAGAAGAATTATTTAAAAAAAAGGGCGGGACAGAACCGGGCGGCAAGAATAATAATTGTTAATGAAAAAAGGGCGGAAATATTAAAAACTAATGTAACTATACCTTTTTTGTTGCTAACAGGGCCACCGCTCGGGAAGGTGGTGTGTAATGTCTGCGTGTGTGGGGTAAACACCTCCTTTATTTTCAATGACCCCCCCCATACACACACTTTTTAGATCTCCCACCCACATACACACAGATTTTATATTTGGGTCAACCTTTTCGGGCTGTTGCTGTAGAGGCGGCAAACATTTCATTTTCTGTAACCCCGGGGGTAGGAGCTAGCCACGATACGCCACTGAAATAGCTAATAGGCCTACATACGTCTACGTCTGCAAAATTGTTAACTTAAAATGTTACAATAGCATGCCAAGTGTGCACCCTCATCAGCAGTAGAGTCGTGACAATGACAGCAAAGTCCACTGAAGACATTTTATATCCTTTGCATATAAAGTTCGCACAGATGACAATCTCCAAAATGGTCCTCTTATCACCTTTCACACACTTTCTAATGGAAAACAGGCATACGTTGCATGCAGTCCCCCTGTTTCAACTAAAGCTGAATTTATACTCGATCGCTTTTGCAGAAAAGCGATTTTCACGCATGCTCAATCATTACTTACATTTCCAGAGCGTCAAGCCGATCAATCGATTCAAATCGCTGAGGCAAAAACGACATCGCTTTTGCAAGTTGAAGAAATCTCAACTTCCCAGCGATATCGCTTGACACGTGAATGCGTCAACCAATCATATACAACCATCTGGATCTATTATTTTGCTAATTAATTTACGTTTCTCGATTATTAACTTTTTGGGATGAATTAATTCAAAGCAATAATTATTGACAGCAACTGATGTTTTAAAAATGTATTTTGTGGTATTTAGAATATTTTAATTGTCGTCTGCAAGATCGCTATCGCCGTGATTAGTATAAATGCAAAAGCAACGAGCGATACATCGCAAAATCCGGCGATTGCAAATCGCTTTTTCAAAAGCGATTAATCGCATCGCTCGGCGATCGAGTATAAATTCAGCTTTACATCGACAGAATGATGTGCTGTTTCATAAACCAGACTTCAGCAAGCCGACAGAAGAATATATTCCTTTCCTGGAAGAGGTACGACGTATTCTAGATCTCCGTTATTACTGGATAGTAGTACATTAGGCCTAATTGCATAAGATATGCCTGGTTCGCAATTTCCTGTCTTTGAAGGCATAAATATGGACTGTAAGCACATGAAGTAGCCCACAACAACACTGTAATAATCTGTGCCAAAAATCATGTAGGCCTACCCTTTCTTATACCATAACATGAAAAATATCCCTTCATTCACAATATATGACGAAATATGTAAATTCCCAAGCCTAAATTATAAACATTAACCTTTGACATTACAACACTTCCAGGGGGATTTCCAATATGACGTCATCAATTTACATTCTCGGGGATTCCCCATCCATAAATAGTCCTGACTTTGTTTACTTGAAAAAAAGAGGATTCCCAAATTTTAAACAAGGATAAATGATCAAATTAAATAACTCAGGGCACATCACAATACCAAGTATGTCATCCGCACCCTCATCAGCAGTAGATAGCATACCAAGTATTTCATCCACGCTCTCATCAGTAGTAGATAGCATACTAAGTATGTCATCCACACCCTCATCAGCAATAGATAGCATACCAAGTATTTCATCCACACCCTCATCAGCAGTATAGCATACTAAGTATGTCATCCACACCCTCATCAGCAATAGATAGCATACTAAGTATGCCATCCACACCCTCATCAGCAGTAGATAGCATACCAAGTATTTCATCCACACCCTCATCAGCAGTAGATAGCATACTAAGTATGTCATCCATACCCTCATCAGCAATAGATAGCATACCAAGTATTTCATCCACACCCTCATCAGCAGTATAGCATACTAAGTATGTCATCCACACCCTCATCAGCAGTAGACAGCATACTAAGTATGTCATCCACACCCTCATCAGCAGTAGATAGCATACCAAGTACATCATCCACGGCCACACCCTCATCAGCAGTAGATAGCATACCAAGTATGTCATCCACACCCTCATCAGCAGTAGATAGCATACCAAGTATGTCATCCACACCCTCATCAGCAGTAGATAGCATACCAAGTATGTCATCCACACCCTCATCAGCAGTAGATAGCATACCAAGTATGTCATCCACACCCTCATCAGCAGTAGATAGCATACCAAGTATGTCATCCACACCCTCATCAGCAGTAGATAGCATACTAAGTATTTCATCCATCTCCTGGGTATTTTGACATTATAGTGATTTTATGGATAAATATCATGTCAGTAGTTGTAACTTTATGGAGTATTTTTCATTATTCTTTGCCCATCATATGGAAATAGATTCTACTCCTGTTAACAGGACCAACTGTATCAATGCTCACAAGTCCTACGGGAATACATACCATACTGCACTATCAGATCTTCTTGCTCAATTTTGTGACTTTAAAAAAGTGTGTAAAACTATTCATCATAATGTGTGTCATGTAAATATTTAAAATGCCTCTATCTGATGTTTACAAATGGGCAGTTCGTATGAATAATGCTGATCTCAATTGGGATTAAATTATTAATAAACAAGCTTGCCGTCCTGGGACGTACCAATGGCGAAAAACCTAGTTTTTTGTAATAGTAGCTTCAATTTGGGGTGAAATTGAAGTTGGATAGAGAGTGGAAAAAGTTGAGAAATAATTTGCCATGCAAGATCCGCCATAATGCCCCCCCCCCATGGGCTTCTAAAATTTAATCGGTACTGCATTTGGTTCTGATAAATGGCGACATTAAATCTTTAATCTGGTTGAAGCACAATACAAAAAGAGAGAAAGCAATCACTCTGGGTTTTTTTTCAGGGGTACACATTTGAAAAAAAAGGATCATGGTCTGTGTTTTTGAATCGTTTTTTACGTACTTTTTTTTATTGCTAAAAAGCACTTATTATACTTCAATTTGCACTCCAAAATGCCTTTGATTTCTTTCAATACTTTTTTATTATGATAAAGTAAATCCTCCCAGCCCTTGATATTTGAAATACTTGGGTAACAGATTACACATAATACTGTACACAAAAACAATAAGTACCCTTAACAGTGATATTTGAAAAATTGGGAGTAACAGATTACACCTATTAGTGACTACATTTATCATAGTAAGTATATTGCCTCAATTATTAACATATAAAATAGACCCACGCAACAACAACAACACAAATAAAGTGCAATACATTTTACTTTGCATTTTATAATTCTTTTATTATAGATATTCAAAGAGTCTGTTGTAAATAATTACATGGTGGTTTCATGTACAGTATTAATCTTCATCAAAATATACTTTATAATAAGTATTTTGTCGCATAAGGCTGCGATCACATAGAAGTATACGGTATACGGTATTCGCTATACGTCCGTCCCTCTGTCCGCGCGCTATCGCGTTCGCGTCTGCGCGTTTCGCGTTCACGCGGTGCACTATCGCGTACACGCGGTGCGCAATCGCGGCGTATGAACCGTTTATGCGTTCACGTTTCTCGATTTCATTACTTTAGTACCGGTAACGGCCTACCCAGCAAACACAAAACGTTTTCGACATCATTCGCAAAAGGTTATAAAAGGTTCTCAGAAAACGTTTAAATGTCGGGTTATATAAAAGGAATATTATTAAAAGAGTATAAAATGGTTTCATAACCTTAAAAAACATTTTTTGGTAATCTACTGCTCAGCAAACAAAAATGTTTTACAGAAAACGTTTAGGGCCTAAATGTCGGGTTATATAAAGGGTATAAAAACGTTTTGATAACATTCCAAAAACATTCTTGAAAACTTGATACAAAACATTCTAAACAGAATTTTATTTTGGGAAAAATGTTTCCCCAAAATATTTGCAATTACGTTTTAAAAACGTTTTCATGACCTTCATGTAACCCGACATTTAAATAACGTTTTAAAAACGTTTTCATGACCTTCATGTAACCCGACATTTAAATGTTATTAAAATGGTTTTTTCAACAAGAACATTTCTGTGTTTGCTGGGTTCCAATATTTTAACATAATGTTATTTAAGTATTGACAAAATATTTGGCAAAAATGTTTGCAAAAATAGTTTACAATAACATTTTTTGAAAACATTTAAAAATATTGTTGTAGTGTGTTTTCATACAAAACGTTTTAAAATGTTATCATGACCTTTATATAACCTGACATTTTAATGTTATTAAAACGTTTTCACTTAAACCAAAAGCCAAAATATAACTTATTTAAAACAATTTTAAAACGTTTTTGTGTTTGCTGGGTATATCCACGTCCAGATACTAATTTCGGTTTCTCTAAATGTGGTAACAGGGCAGGGCAGATTATGGGTAGGCCTACCGAACTACCGAAGTAAGCATCACACCTATAAAACAAACAGTGTGTTAAGTTGGGTCTCGATCATTGAGAGACGCATTTCATAGTAGTTTAAAAAGTCAGGGCAGGTATATATGGGTAACGGGGTTGGGTAATTAGAAATAGGCCTATCACGAGAAGCGCCCGACCCGAGAACCGCGAAATCTAGTTGTTTATAATTGTGATAATATATGAATATTATATTTTATACCTGTATTGATATTGACCAATATCAATTTAGCAGTAATTTTGATTAATTGGTTGTTAGTCCATTAATGACAAGCATTAAAGCAGCATTGACGGTCGATTCAAAGATCAAACAAATTTGGTTCTGGTGCCTAATGATACTAATTACTGATAGTAGTTTATATCTACTTTCAATATGAGTAAGCCAATCTGTCATCTCTTTAACTAAAATAGGAGCAAATGAACATCTCAAATATATGGACAGAATGAGAAGGACTGACATCCAACAAAATGAGCAGCAGAAGGAGCAACAAAATAAGCAGGATGAGCAGCAATATGAGCAGAAAGAGTAACAAAAGGTCGCTGATCCCTCACTTGGGTTGTATTGGGCTATTCCAGTTAAAATCCACACTACCCCTGTGGAAGATTTTGGAAATACCTTCCACAGGGGGAATATGTTTTTCAAATGTAATTGGTCAGGGTTAATCATTTTGAAACCCACACTCCCCCTGTATTATGGCTTTACCTGTATCTTCCACAGCTGGAGTGAGTATTTCAAATGGAAGTTATCCAACTGTTTATTCAATTCAAAACTCATACTCCCTCTGTGGAAGACTTAAGCTAATTCTTCCACAGGGGGAGTGTGGATTTCAATTGGAATAGCCCACTGCCAGTCTTCCTGATGAAGGTCAAAGTTGTGACCAAACATTTGATGTACATCTTAATTTTGTGCTGAGATCATAAGTTATATACTGCCTTTTTACCAAGTAGGCCAGAACTCTAGCACATTCATCATGTAACACTCTTCTAGCTAAGTTTTGTTTTTATTTATGATACACTAATTACAGACCTGAAACTGACCATTTGTAGAAAAAGCAGAAAATGCTTTAAAAAAAGAAAAAAATAGCGCAAAATCATGCTAAAAAAGCTCAAATTGGGCTGAAAAAACAAACAATGAATGCATAAATTTCAGGAATGAAAAAAGAGGAAATCAGGTAAAAAGTAAAAGTTTCAGGTCTGTAATTCTAACTTTCCTGGATTCATTTAACATTGCATGAAAAAATCAAGCAAATTAATTGCACAGTTTCTTGGTATTGCAAGTCATTTTAAAGTCAAATATATAAAGTTTCTTCTACTTTGTTTACTACGTATACTCCTACAAGTCTGTTATAAACCACACTATACTTCGATCAGCTCGTAATTGGCGGGAATTTACCACTACGCCGAAAAGTAGGCAGCCGTTAAAAGTGATATAGTTTACCTGAATGGTCTATATTTTGTCTGTTAAAGAAAGTAGGCGAAGTATTATGATTTCAATGAGTAACTTGTGATGCTTCTGGCAAGATGCCACAAGACAATCCTCAAAATAAAACATATTTATATTAATCCGCGATGTTATAAGGCCCACCGATTACGAGCTGATCAAAGTATAGTCTATAATAATTCTCTGTTTAATTCATTTATAAATTACATTTTAAATAGAAGTCTGGTGCATATAACACTTTTCAATACAAATCTTACATTTCTGATATATTTGATATCACATTCTGTTCATACATTTTCACACAAAGGCCTAAAAATTGTAGGTCTGTTGGGAGAAAAATGATGATATCTTATCTACAATCGGTATATCTCTCACTGATGACGTCATATGATTGACAGGAAGACGTCATAGGATGTTACGAAGTAGCGCCACAATCCTGGGAAAAAAGGCACACTTGCTCAAAAACGTAAAGGCACATGCAACAGGTGTAGCACAATTTTGAATTATCTTCTATCCCACCCTCCCCTGCCCCTCATCTTTCAATGCTAGAGGATCTCATGAACATGCTGACAACATGGCTTTGTTCAACATTGAATTGGAGGAATGGTGAGGGGGGGAGGCAGATTCATCAAAGAACAGCCAAAGTGTGATAATATGTTTCTAGGATTGTAGGTTGACTTCATTCTTACTTAGAAATCAGGTACATTCATTTTCTTCAGGGTTTGCAGATCTTCTCTTTTCAAGACACTCACATTGAATATCTTCCTTGCATTGCTCCACTTCTCTTCCACATACTTCAATTTCTCCCCATTGTCATTTTCCTTTTCAATAATAAAGGAACTGATCTTGATAATGGGCAATTTTTGTTGACAGATAATAGCAAGAATACCCCAATCATGATTGCATTCTTTGCAATGAACCTTTCCAATTTTACTGAACTCGTGATCAATCTTTTTTGGCTTTGGATGCGGTGTCAATTTGGCTCTTTGGATCAGGAACTGTTCATCAAGAACGACGTGCTGGGTGTCCTTGAAGGCCCCGATATCAAGAGTGGAGCAAGCAAACTTCCGACAACCTCCGCCGAGAAGCTCAAACTCTCCCGCGTATCTTGGTCGAGCATTACCAGCAGATTGCTCCTCAAGCTTGTGTTGGTTGAAGTCTTCCCTTTGTCTTCGTAGCATACGAGCCTTGAGTTCACGGGTAGGTAAGCTTCTTAGACTCGCCACTGCCCTTTCGCTCATGCCTGATCTGGCTTTGTTGGCGTATTCCCAGGCGGCATGGTTACATTCTGATGAAGCAATTAGGTAGCTTTTGCTGTTTTCAGCTCTTCCTCTTCCTGCATGTGAGAAAAAGAAATGATGATCAATCTTAATATTGATTGTACAGTTTTTATGATATTGCAAGTCATTTTCAAATTCAAATATATCAATTTTCTTCTACTTGGTTACTTGTTACTCCTACAGCTCTTGAAAATCTGGTATAAACCACACTATTCTTTGGTTCACCTCATGTTTGGTAGGGATGTCATTGCTTTTTCGCGGTTGCACTGCAAGAGTGGCAACAATCTACCCTTGTACATGTGCGTGTATCCCGGGCGTGTATGTTCTGTGCGATTAACATTATGTGTGCGATCTGATACTGCGACCAACGAAATATGCACCTATGTCACTACCGCACTTGAGCCCACACCAATGTATAGTCTTTGATGATGAACCTTTAAAATTAGATGAGATCACCAGAGTGCATGTAGTGCATTACGACATTACCGTACATGGTCATGCCTTCTTTACATTACTCCAGACTCCAGCACTTCAATTGCATTGTTGTATTTGTATTTGTGGTACGGGTCCTTGTTACTTGCCTTTTAGTTGCGTATGGCCGGTGTCACTAGGAACATAGTTGAGACGCATTACCAGATTACAAGCTGCAACATCAATACCTTCCTCAAGAACATTGGTAGCCACTAGTAGTTTATGCTTGCCTTCTTGAAATCTGTCCAGAATCTCCTTATGTTGAGCTGATGTCATAGCTATGAAAATAAGAAAGAAGAGACTCATTTGCAAGTGAAGTCCATTAGCGCTAAAACTGTGTCTCTTGTGGTAATTTGTGGAAATTTTATGCTGACATAACAATTCGTTGGCTGCATTCCATGGTGGCGTGAAGTGATTGTTGCTCATTTTTTTGAAAATTGGAACACATGTTTTTTATGACATTACGTTTTGTTACCTGGAGAGATTTGATCATGTCTCACCTCCTTTTTCATCCAAATCGAGGGTAATAATCCTTGTAGTGAGGGATGAACATTTAACCACAAATTGCCTCAGGCAAAACTCACTTCCTGGGAACTAAATACCACACAAGGTCATTTTTATGTAACTCATACGACAGATACAAACCTCAGGAGGGAATTCAATTTTTGATCAATTCTCTCCAGGTAGTGAAACGTAATGATGTTCTCTTTCATTTTGCAAAGTCTCAGCAGTCAAAATGAGCTAATTAGTTACTAACTGATAAATTAAATTTGGCGAATCATTACAAAGTGAAATTTTGTGTTTTCCATAGAGGCGTATTGCCCATACACCACTTTTTTTTGTACATATTTTATAATAGTAAACAAACTAAGAAATATGGGCAAAAATTAAAAATATTGCATATCATAGTGGCGTACACCTCGCTATATTCCATAGTGTCGTATCGGACCAATACGCCACTATGGAATGAAGCTAACGAAAAGTAATGCCACTATAAAGTTAAGGGTGCATCACACTATATTGGTGGTTGACTATTACATAAACCACATATAGCTTTCTGTGTGTAATTATTTACACAGGTCAAATTTCATTCATTTTGGACAGTTCCAGTTGTAATCTATACACTCTCTGTGGAAGACATTACCTTAATCTTCCACACAGGGAATGTAAATTTCAAATGGAGTCACTCATTCAGGTAGCCTCATTTGAACTCCCTGTGTGGAAGATTAAGATCATGTCTTCCATAGGGGCATAAAGATTTCAACTGGAATTGCCCATTGAATCACTCACTTTTGCCTCCAACCATTCTATTAGGAATTAAAAACCTCAGGGAGTCTGTCTCTTCTATCCAGGTCTTAAGAGCTTTAGTTGCTTCAACAGTTTGGCAAAACAAAAGAGCTCTGGACTTTGGTGTTTGGTTGAATTCTCTCAGAATGATGTCTTTCAGTGTCTTCAGTAGTGGGTTTCCGTATTTTGGATTCTTGCTAACGCTCCAAACATCCTACGCTTTTCCTGAAACACAAAAAGAATCAAGCAACTTAACTTAATAAATTATAGTACAGGGTAACCTGCAAGCACTGAAAACTTTCAAAATATCAAGTTAAACAATGAACAATAGGTACATATATAGTGGCAACACCAGAAATTCTTTTCCAGGGGGTGGGGCAAAGTGAATTTCAGACAGGTCAAATATCATAAAATTTCTGCAAAAATTGCACAAAATGGTAAATGTGTGATTTGTTTCCTTTTTATTGGGGCAAGATCTCCGACTGGGATGATATTTCCCCCATGCCCCTCCTTCTCCCCTGTAGCACTGCCAGTGCACATACACACCCCCACACAGAGTCAAACCTGCATGTAACCAACAGCAAATGTGGCCTGTGAAACCACTTTGAGCATTTTAGAAATCCAACTGTGGACTCATTATACTTGAATTCCCATCCTGCTTTTAATTTAGTAACACTGTCAGGCTCCATGTCCCAGGGGAAATTGCCCAAAGTTTACATATAATTCTATCAAAATTGTCGTAAGTGACACAAATTTCGCACAAATGTGCTAAATTGTGCTAAACTGTGCAAAGTTGTCATTCAACTTTGTCAAATTTTTTGCAAATTTTTTGCAACTTTCCATATCCCTCAAGTAACTGACAATATCTCGTCTACTCTTAACAAACACGCCAACTGTTTAATTCAAACCTAACTTACTCATAAACTTTTGCAGCAGGCTAAAGTCTGTTTCATTGAATGCCTCCATCTGATCCGGATCACTCATTTCTTTGTACTTCAAGTTCAAGTAATCATAGGCATCTTTAGTTCTTACTTCTGCATTGATTCCCAATGATATATGGTAATCCTATCAAAACAAAGCAGAACATATACAAATAAATAATTCATAATGTGATGTGATCAAGCAAAATCAGTCGGAAGTTAGAGATGTTGATATTGAGATATAGCCAAACAAAGGAAGCATTTTCTTTTGTTTCCTATTGTTTTGGAAACTGTTTAACTGCTCATATCTTTTGAACTAGTTGCAAAATACAATGGGATTTTCTGCAAAATGTAGCTTTCCTGTGCTATCCTGTACGAAACTGAAAATTGTGTATGTCTGCCTTAAGACTCATTATGCTTGATCACCACATATGAGAAAGTTTCTATTTTAAATTATTGTGACATGATCAAGGGGAATGAGTCAAATGTCGGCAATTTTCAATTAGAAGTTTTTTTTACATAATTTTCTTGCAGTTTACGAATACTTCATTTTGATGCAAACCCCATCAGAATCAGACATCTCGTTACTGAGTTACAAGCATTTCATCAATGGCTGAAAACAATATAAAACAAAAGAACTTGAACACTGTTTTGCCAATATCTCAAAAACAATATCAGCAACATCCGACTCATTCCCCTTGATCAAACTTAAATGAAGATTTACAAAAACATTACATAATTATTTTACACAAGTATGGCAGTAATATAATTCTGTGTCATTTTTTGACAGAGCACAGCCTAGCTCCTCTTCTGATGTTCATTGATGTATGTAGAGTGTGACCTTCAACACAAAAAATTCAGAAGGCTTTTTAGCATAACAAAATGTTAGTTCCCGATAGATGCACACAGAATGGTCGACTGCAGATCCGTCGGAAATGAACTTTGCTGCTTGGATGATGTCACGATGAGATTAGCATTTATACCCTTTAAGAGTGTTCCGACGGATCTGCACTCGACCGGCCTCCACAAGTTCTGTTGGACATGGATATGTTACTTGCACAGTAAATAAAATATAAATTCCCTTTCTGGCACATTTGTGTATAAGTGATATGTCATGGAGCTCCTGTTATTACTGACCTGCAGATGCCTGACACATGTTCGTACGATACGCAACATGTCCCCATCTTCTAGTACTTTGCCACTCTCCTTATCCACTCTACTAAGCCACTGCATATAGGACGGACTTTTCTTATCTCTTGGTACGCTTCTAAGATCTCTTAACACAGATTCAGCTATGATACAAAGTAAATGAACAAAGAAACACAAATCTTCAAACAGACATTAAGAACTTGAGTTATAAAACTTGGTATGTACGCTTGGAGTCCTCTAAGATCTGGAGAAAGGCGCTTTATAAATCCAAAATTTATTTTATTATTTTTTTTAAATTTTAAACATGGCAGTATGTTGCCAAGTCAGGCAGCATGGTATCCCATAATGCAATGCTCTATTTCAAATAGAGCATCTTTAAATATACCGTTATTTCTTGGTTTAGAGTTAAGAAGTAGGTAAAATATATAAAATTATCAATGGATGCACAATTAGTAGTATTTTTTCATCAATTTTAGTTAAAATAAAGTTAATTTCCATATTTAAATCAAATTTTTTAAAAACTGTTAGAAATTGTTTTGTTATTTAAATTATTTTCCCCAGTGGAATTTTTTTTCGCCAATTTAGTCCTTAGTCTGTCAAATTCGGAAGGGTTACTAAAGCCTGTGTTGCCTGACTCGGCAACATGCTGCTTGATTCGGCAGTACTTCCTGATCAGGCAGTCGGACCGGACTGATCAAATAATACCCCTGCAGTACATGAATAGTTTGAAGCATTTGCAATATGGCTTTTTCAGATACTTGTGGAGCAGATTCTGAACAACTTTAGAATTGTGGTCATTCCTGCAATTATAATCCTAGTTCTAATCCTAACTCTTCTCTCAATATTTTTAACAGTTTGTAATATTGACAACATCTTGTAATAAAAGTTGGTAAAAATAATCTGCTTTGCATCTGGTTAACCTGACAATCAAACTTCCCACAGCCTGTTAAAGTGTTATTAAATGAAATATAGATGAATTATTGGCTAACATCTCATAACTTGATTCTACATGCAAATAAAATCTTTTTTCTATATGGTAAGTCTTCCTCAAGTTAATTTCTGGTTATGTCCCAGAATTTGATCAAGTTCCTTGTAATGTGGGAGCGGCAATTTGAGCCACAAATGTGACAAATTTAACCTCCACGGCGATTATATAGTGATTAAGGCGTACTACACCCATATATTGGTTTGATTGGTCTAAATAAATATTTTTTCATTTATAGCTAGGCGATATATGCACGGATCATGTGAAATATAAAAAAATATGAAAAAAGAAGAAAAAAAAGTGCTTTTAAACAATTGTAGTAAGTCATTTTAGCCCTATATATATTTTGTTTACTGTATCCTAGTTACTCAGATGCGTGTTTCATAACAAACCATGATTTATTCTATTCAACATGTTCAAGTAGGGTACATGAATAGAATACATTAAATCCTTTGTTATACTCTCTATAGAAAATCTAGTGGTGCATGCAAAATATAAACACTTACACAATGGATACATAGTCATTAGTCAATAATAGTATAATGTGTTGTTAGGAGAAGAAAAGGCTATTAGGTCACCGTATGTCAGGTTATAGGTCAATTGGTTCAGGTCAAATTTAAGCATCAATTTTGAATACACATGTGAGAGTTTGTGATATCATAATGAGGAATAATGTTGATATTCTGTCTTTAACTGGATATATATCGAGAAGTGCAAGGTGGATATACTAATATACCTTGGGATGTAAATGGTGAGTACAATTTAGAATGCCTAGTTGAGATGGATTTCACAAATAAATATAAAATAGTTACCAAAATCACAAAAGTTAAGCTTACGGAAAACTACCCAATATGGTGGTACAGGTGACAAGAAATACAATTTTTTTCAACATTACTGTAGTATGGTTGTGGTAACCTGTTACCTGTGGCTTAATTAAGTTTCAGTGAAATAATGTCGCAAGTTAAAAATACAAAATATAGCTCAACATTGAAAATAGAAGCATTTTAACCAGTTCCTTTTTGATAGTTGTGGAGCACCAAGTTCATGAAGTCATAAAATAAATCAGGAACCACTTATTCCCATTTTACATATCAACTTTATTTCCCTAACGTGTTAGCAACACATATCCAAAATGTTAACGAAATCCGTTGATAGTAAGCTTTCCAAAATGAAGTGAATTTAAATCATCAGTGATGTACCACCTTTTGGCTTCTACTTTTAAAAGCATGTAAGCTACGTTGATACCGATGCCACCAATAAAACGAGATGATTTGGCCCTTCATTTTGCATACCACTTTGTCCAATTTTTTTTGTAATTTCTTCACAAAATGCAAAAAATGCAAAAAAATCAATGGGTGTAGTACCCCTTAACTCGACTCAAAGTGCTAGAAGTTACTTGACCCAACCATGAAATGACTTGAATCGTTACAACTCTGAAGTCAACTATAACACCGTAGACCATGGAATACCGTAGACTGGTGGCCTCCGTCATCAACATTCTGAGTTGATGACTGAGAAAATTACATGTTCATTTTGTGTTGTTCTTGTTGTCCAAGACTCCCAGGTACCAAGTCCCAAGTACCAACAACCAAGTTCAAAAGTAGATGCCTATGGATACTCATTTTATCCACGGACGGTCTGAATCTGGAACAGACTCCCATCAGTTGCAGTCAATGCTCCATCCATCCAGACGTTCCGGTCGGCAGCACTCCCAGTTCTTAGGGAGATGCGCCCACCACCCAGCCTCAGAAGTGTCTAATTAGCAGCACAGCATCCGCACCAGCACGCTTTTCCTGTATTATACACCTGTTTGATGGCACCCGTCTCCTGAGTTTCTTTATTCTGCACCTTGAGTTGACACTGCACCGGCCGAGAGGTCATCTGCAAGTTTCCTCCTAGTTTAGCCTTCAAGGCTGCTATTTTGGAGTACCGACTGAAGACTGAAGACTCTGGGTGAACTGATTCTACACAGATGTGTCCAAGATAAACTTTTGATGTCTGTTTTTGATACAAATTTTTAGGACATTCAGTGCACAATTCTGACATAATGTCATGGTAAGACACAGCATGGATGGACACAGGAGTCTTGAAAGTCGAGCTATTGCAGATGAGGCTACTTGCACTGATGTCCCATTTTGAAGAATGAAGCAGTCAATATGCGTGGGGGTCTTCGAAAAAGTTTTTACGGGGATTTGCCACACAGAATTTTGGATGCAGACTTTCTCTATACCTACTTTTTGTTATATTTGCCACCCATCAGTATAGGCTCTATATCAATCTTTTGCAAAAAGCACAGAATTTGCATTAATTGGACACTTTTAGGGGCACTTTTGCCCAAATACGCCCAATTGGGGGCATTGGTCTCATGGCACATCCAAATATACTTTAACCAGGGTTAACATCCTGAAACTAATAAATGTGTTTGAATCTACATTAATATTGTATGTAGCATCACAATGTGGACCTATGCATCTATATCTTTTTCCACTTATTATACTCTGCATCATAGAGGCACATCAAAAATGGCTCAATCAGGCTCAGTGCGACCCCCTTGAATGAATCACACTATACTTTGATTAGCTCGTAATCGACTGGCCTTAAAACATCACAGATTAATATCTTGTGACATCTCACCAGAAGCATCACAAATTATTAATTTCAAGTCCTATACTTTGTCTACTTTTTTTAACACACAGAATATAGACCAGACATGTCAAGTAATAGCACTGTTAATGTGGATTTACTTTTTGCCGTAGTGGCATTTTCCGCCTATTATGAGCTGATCAAACTTTACACCACTGATTGTACAATTATTTTCATCACACAAGCCCACTTACCTGCATCCTTCATGATATTTTCTATCTCACACATAATCTTGCAGACTTCAGTCTTGAAGGGATCTTCCTCTCTTGGGTCAACACAGATGGGACTTACTAGAGTTTGAAAGGAAATAAATAATTGTATACAAATTGAGCATTGAAAGAAAATGTCCATGCCTTACATTTGTAGTAAATATAAACATAAAATGTGACAAGAACTGTATTTTCCAAAGAGTAAGTATGTAGTTTGCAACTATAGATAGCACTGTGTTGTCTCTGGTAGGTATACACCTATCCGACTCGCCATTACTGCGGTGTCCCCGATGTAAAACTGCGGTGTCCCGAGGGCGGGGGTTCCATCCATTATTTAGTGTGCTATACAGAATTGTACCCGGGAATTGTACACAACAGTGATATTCATTACACAATCATGAGTATTGAATTACGAATTAAATCTCCCGCTCTGGTACATCTGTGTTGCCGTCAATAGAGGACCAAATACAGTAAACGCTTCTCGGATTGGTCTATACCATAGAATTCTGTCTACAGGCATAATGCTTCAACTAAATGAGTGTTTTTGTGACAAATGAGACATAAGGCAGACACCCTCCACATGGTCTTACAACAATACATGTTTGTACAGCCAGTAATAATACTAATTGCTCAAACTCTTAGTATTAATGTTTGTTTGGGTATTTGTTTTTGTTTTTTGAGGTGGATGGCTATCAAAATACAGGCTTCAGGTACAAAAATGGGTACACTTCTGGTTTTCCCTCGCACCTTGTGTTTTCAGTACAATTCTGATTTTCCCTCAGTGCGCACCCTGTTTTTTAGGATTAGGGTTAGGGTTAGGAATTAGGGTTAGGTTTAGGGTTAGGATTATACTTGTGCAGGGTATACCAGAATTATTGCCGCTGAGAATTTGAAAGTGCATCCATCAATATACCAAATTTCAAGAAATTTGGACACATTGATATACCAAGTCAAAATTTTCATCTGAATTTTACCCAAATTGTCTTAGCTTTTACAAATTTTCCCAAAAATTTTGGCTAGATTGAGGCAAATTTTTCTGAAAAAAATGAGAAAATTTGGTAAAAAGGACCCATTCATATACAAAAATTGGCCTAGAAAAGGGGTCATTGATATACCAAAAGGCTGAAAATGCTACCCATGTTTGCAGCACGTCCCTGTATGGTCATTTGTACTGAGTGCTCCCTACCCAAAGCCCCCGGTAACAATCTGAAGAATTTGTTCCAAATAATAAAAGAAATAGCTGTCAAAACCAACCTTCTTCTGACACATTGATTCTTTCCTGCAGTATATTTTGATTACGCCCACTACAGAGATGTACGATGTATCAAGATTACATATCAGTTGGAATACATGCTCTTCGGCAGCAATTTGAGATTTTGCTTTCCCAGTACCCGTTGTGGCTGTCAACCCCACGATCTAATGGTGACAAGAAAATGAAGAAAATACAGCTAGTTGTATAATGAAATGGATATAAATGAGGCTGTGCATTGTACAGTGATTGAATAAATTATGAGTATATTAACTCATCGAAACTAACATAATAAATTGAGAGGGCAAAATTGAAATTTTAGCCAGACTATGACATACATAAAACAATTCCAGGAGTGTGAAAAGTTTTACCAGTTTACCCACAATGAGTTTAAAGAGAGATTCAATGCACAGATTTTAGTAAATTAAAAGTTTTTTAGCGGGATAGTGGGGCCCCAATGTTTGCCCCTCCTCGGAAAAACCCAAAATTATGAAAGTTTCTACATTTTCTGCAATTTGCGTAAAAATTATGATTTTGCCCCCCCCCCTCCGAAATTCACTTTGCTCGCCATTCCCCCGCCCCGGAAAAAATTCCTGGCACCACCTTAACTGAAGACTGCCCCTTGTTAATAGAAAACAAGTAGACCTCACCTATCTGCTAATGTTTTGGAGTAAAATTTATGCTAAAGTAAACGTTTTGGTGTAAAACCACCAGATAGACAAGGTCTGCATGTTTTCTGTTGAAAAGGGCGGTATTCAGTGAACAGCTCTTTTCAGAGCCATCAGTAGGTAATTGGCAGCCTACATGTTTCATTCTTAGATACTTTGTCCTGAAGAAGCCAAAGCTACTCCTGACGAAAGCATGACAGTTCCAAACTTGTCCGAAGATGAACCTGCCAACAGACTTACAACCTGTTATGAACTGAACTCCCATTGTAAAAGCCTATCCGACAATTAGGTTTTAGTCGATTTTATATTATTATTATGAGTTGCCCCACCCCTTAGTACACACACATATGCTCAAACTATAATATTGTTATATGTGGCAATGACATCAACGCCTTGAGGCAGCTATTTTGCACTAACATGTATGCAGTGTCTTTAAGCATATGTGTGCATACGCCAGTACTTTGAGCGTCCACTACCTAATTGAAGCTGCACCTAATGAAATGTGCACTGACGTCACTGCCACATCAGGGTGAAAAATGAAAAATAGTATAGTAACACATACCTGAGGCAGTTTTGTGTCTGGATACTCAAACTTCTCATACCTGTATCGCTTCATAATACCATTGTAAACATGGTCTTTCTGATAAGGGAAAAAGAGAAAACAAAAATAAAATGAAATTTCTCTTTTTACAAGCATTATATGTCATATCATCAGTATTATGTCACAAGTCTGCATGCTACATATGTGCAGAGCAGCCAGAGCTCAAGCCTAAGGCATGATAAAAGGGGCACTTCCCAAATGCTGTATGAAAACTGTACATCATGAAATTCTATTATTTGCATGACAAATATAATTTAAACATATTCATTGTTGGTAGAACAAGCACAAACATTGTACTCAAAGATTACTGACTCAAAATTGAACCAATTCTTGGAATTCACAATACCATGGTGGTTAGAATGATGATATCAACCCTATAGGTTAAATACCACTAATAGGCCTGGACGATACATTGAAATACGATGAGTAACTATTTGTTTTCATGGCATTCGAAAAGACGGCATTAAAATCGCTGAAATTGATCAAGTTATATAGCCAAAAAAATACTTTTTAGAGGTTGATGCTTCAAAATGGTACATTTTCTCTCATTATAAACTGCTCCAAAAAAGAAACTTACCAGGTAAGAAATTTGTCTGTCAAATTCAAACGACAAATTGTGTTACACTAAATGGGATATGAGTGGAAGCAGTGTTAATTTACGCGAATTTTGACACCTCATTTGTTGCAAACGGATGAGTATTTTTGAAGTTATGCTTATTTAACCGAACCTATCCACTGGAATGAAAGTTGCACTCATACCACTTGAGATGGTTGGCAGTATACAGGTGTAATCAGTGCTCTCCTCTTCTTCTTTGCATGACTAACTTTCAAAAGTTTTGATCTGTTTATTGTGTGAATTTATTGGGGCGGACCTGCAACTTTCAAATTTGATAGTAGGCTTGTTCAAATGAGCATAACTTCAAAAGTTTTGATCTGTTTATGCACAAATGAGGTGTCAAACTCACGTAAATGTACACCGCTTCCACTCATATGCTATTCAGTATAATACGATTTGTCGTTTGAACTTGACAGACGAATTTCTTACCTGGTAAGTTACTTTTTGGGACCAGTTTATGACATTTTTGATGTAATAGTACCAAAATTCATACGCACGGCTTCGGTTTTTAGTAAATAGTTGCCCTATCATATTGTAACTTTCAGCTTTGAGGGCGCACTGTCATTTTAAGGTGTTTACGGTTCAGTGCGTTAAAACAAGAAAAGTCTCAGGTCAACCTATGTTGAATTTTTGATCATTTGGCATCTAAATCATATAGTTTCGCCTGATATTGGTGGCATTGGAACTGTGAGAGTTCTGAATATGAGAAAATTCCACCCGAAATTAGGCATTTTCCCATTGAAACCTGTGTATTACATAATTAGTGGTATTTAACCTGAAGGTCAAACTGGTGAACTGACAAGAGCAATGTGAATACCGAGAATTGTGTGCTATGGAAAAGCCGCCTTCTTGGATTGAAGCTCATGGAGGTCAATCAATGTACCGCCAGCATTTGTCAACAAGAGCCCAAAATGGAACAATAATTTGTGTCTTTAAGCTTGAGTGGGTCAAAGTTTTTGCATGTAGTGCTAAGTGCATATACTTGGCATAACGCATTGCACACAGAATGCAAAAAACGGTTCCCATGCGTATAGCGATATAATCCGCAGGTACATTGAGTGGCCTCCACGAGCAACACACAAACATGGCAAAGTAGGTTCTTTTTGATTCTACCTCACTGAATAAGCATAATGACCACCTCAGAATAAAAGTGCACCCCTGGTCTTTGTGAAAAATAAATAATCTCCTACATTATCACTACTTCTTACCATACAATGGTGACATTCATCAAATATAAGCAACGCCAATGATTCCAGCTCCACAAGATGATCCCCATCCCGGAGTGCATTATCCAGTATAGCTGCAGTCAAGACAATTACATTGTGAGATTCAAGCATTGCTTTCAGTGGAATCTTCATTGTGTCTCCTTTCAAGCCTGTGATGCGAAGTTGCGTGATGGACGCAAACACTGTTCCAATCTCTCTTGCTGCTGTTTGACGAGTGGTCCCTAATTTAAATTAAATAGAAACAACATATGTAGGCAAAATAAATTGAATAAACAAGTCAAATGTCAAAAAACACATCATTTGAATTCTTTGAACTAGGCTAGTTTAGTTAGGGGCGGCTTCACAACTTGACTACCGGTTGACTAGTGGTTGAACAGTGTTCCACTATTTAGAACAATAGAAACTGGCTCCAAACAGACAGAACCGGTGGGCAACCAACGGTCGGGTTTTGAAGCTGTCCCTTATTGTTTTAAGGTTACATTTAGGGTGTGCAATGTTTTAAGGTTATATTTAGGGTGTGCAATTTTAAACTTTAGAGGAACTGTTGGTACTCCAAAAGATTAAGATTAGGATTATGTTTTAGGATTAGGATTTGATTTACTCCAACCTCAGGGATGTAAGTGGCCCAGACAAAAGTCTGGAAAATCTGAGAGTGCAGAATTCAGAAGACTTACATGTCAATGATTGACAGTTCACCATCACGTACAGCTACTGTACAGTGCAGTGCTAAGCCTACCTTGCCAACTATTATCTGTTCCAAATCCACTGGCACTACAGCTCTGTTATACTGATTATTCAAAGTAAAATGCTAATACCTATTGCAATGTATCCCATCAAGATCCAGTGAAATTAATGAGGTTTCACTGGAGCTGAATGGATAATGGTTGTTACCTTGTACCAACTAGCTAATTCACTACCTTAGTGCACATTAGTAAGTGTTGGTTACTGGTTCAAGCCTGGGCTCATACACATGTTCTGAATTATGATATGCCATAGGCTTTGTGTTGTGATCATTTCGATCAGTGGTTCGTAACAAAGAAAGCGTGAGCCAGTTGACCTAGCAACGGTCATATCCTAATGTGCACTACACCAGCAAATTGTTACCTTGTACCAATTAGCCTATGCATGAATCTAACCTTAACCAAATAGTTATTTATATATTATGTTTGACAAACTTACAGTGGGGACCATAAAGATGACTTTGCATTTCATTTTGTTATCAGAATCATTGATAACTTTCTCTATGACACTTGCAGCTACCACTGTCTTTCCAGCTCCGGTAGGCATCAAGATCAATGTATTCCTGCCTTCTATTGCAGGAAGCGCTACTTCTAGCTGGTCTTCATACAGTTCTGTAGGTTTCTCATTGGTAGAGGCTGGGGTGTCATTAGTGAGTTGCTTTTCAGAACCTATTAAGATGAAATTGAATATTAATTGTTATATCTCTGTGTAAAAAGTCATCTTTATGCAATTGGTGTTGAAATTGAGTATGGACAAGTGGATCAGAATCAGAATTGGTGTGGATGAAGTAGCTATCTACCACTGATATTGGTGTTGATGAAGTAGCTATTTGCTACTGATACTGGTGTTGATGAAGAAGCTATCTACTTCTGATACTGGTGTTGATGAAGAAGCTATCTACTGTTAATATTGGTGTTGATGGAGTAACTTTTTACTGCCAATATTGCTGTTGATGAAGTAGCGATCTACTACTGATATTGGTGTTGATGAAGTAGCTATCTACTGCTGATACTAGTGATGATGAAGAAGCTATCTACTGTTGATATTGGTGTTGATGAAGTATCTATCAACTTCTGATGCTGGTGTTGATGAAGAAGCTATCTACTGCTGATATTGGTGTTGATGAAGTAGCTAACTACTGCTGATACTGTTGTTGATGATGAAGCCATCTACTTCTGATATTGGTGTTGATGACGTAGCTATCTGATACTGATATTGGTGTTGATGAAGTAGCCATCTACTGCTGATATTGGTGTTGATGAAATAGCCATCTACTACTGAAATTGGTGTTGATGAAGTAGCTATCTACTGCTGATACTGGTGATGATGAAGAAGCTATCTACTGCTGATATTGGTGTTGATGAAGAAGCTATCTACTGCTGATATTGGTGTTGATGAAATAGCCATCTACTACTGAAATTGGTGTTGATGAAGTAGCTATCTACTGCTGATATTGGTGTTGATGAAGTAGCTATCTGCTACTGATACTGGTGTTGATGAAGTAGCCATCTACTTCTGATATTGGTGTTGATGAAGTAGCTATCTGCTACTGATATTGGTGTTGATGAAGTAGCCATCTACTACTGATATTGGTGTTGATGAAGTAGCTATCTACTTCTGATACTGGTGTTGATGAAGAAGCTATCTACCGCTGATATTGGTGTTGATGAAGTAGCCACCTACTACTGATATTGGTGTTGATGAAGTAGCCATCTACTTCTGATATTGGTGTTGATGAAGTAGCTATCTACTTCTGATACTGGTGTTGATGAAGAAGCTATCTACTGCTGATATTGGTGTTGATGAAGTAGCCACCTACTACTGATATTGGTGTTGATGAAGTAGCCATCTACTTCTGATATTGGTGTTGATGAAGTAGCCATCTACTGCTGATATTGGTGTTGATGAAATAGCCATCTACTACTGAAATTGGTGTTGATAAAGTAGCTATCTACTGCTGATACTGGTGATGATGAAGAAGCTATCTACTGCTGATATTGGTGTGGATGAAGTAGCTATCTATTGCAGATATTGGTGTTGATGAAGTAGCTATCTACTTCTGATACTGGTGTTGATGAAGAAGCTATCTACCGCTGATATTGGTGTTGATGAAGTAGCCACCTACTACTGATATTGGTGTTGATGAAGTAGCCATCTACTTCTGATATTGGTGTTGATGAAGTAGCTATCTACTTCTGATTCTGATATGAAGAAGGATGTTGATGAAGAAGCTATCTACTGCTGATATTGGTGTTGATGAAGTAGCCACCTATATTGGTGTTGATGAAGTAGCCATCTACTATGATATTGGTGTTGATGAAGTAGCCATCTACTGCTGATATTGGCAGTAGATAGAAGTAGCCATCTACTGCTGATATTGGTGTTGATGAAGTAGCTATCATCTACTATCTACTGAATGGTGTTGATGAAGTAGCTATCTACTTCATCATACAGGTGATCAGAAGTAGATAGCTATCTCACTGCCAATGAACATGCTTCTTCATCAGTATCAGCAGTAGATAGCTCATCACCAATATCAGCAGTAGATTCATCAACACCAATATCAGCAGTAGATAGCTACTTCATCAACACCAATATCAGCATAAGATATCCACCTCATCAACACCCAATATCAGCAGTAGATAGCTACTTCATCAACACCAATATCAGCAGTAGATAGCTACTTCATCAACACCAATATCAGCAGTAGATAGCTTCTTCATCATCAACCAGTATCAGCAGTAGATAGCTACTTCATCAACACCACTCAGTAGTTAGCTACTTCATCAACACCAATATCAGCAGTAGATAGCTACTTCATCAATTATCAGCAGTAGATAGCTACTTCATCAACACCCATAGTAGTAGATAGCTACTTCATCAACACCAATATCTGCAGCAGATAGCTTCTTCATCAACACCAGTATCAGCAGTAGTTAGCTACTTCATCAACACCAATATCAACAGTAGATAGCTTCTTCATCATCACCAGTATCAGCAGGTGTTGATGAAGAAGCTATCTACTGCTGATATTGGTGTTGATGAAGTAGCTAACTACTGCTGATACTGGTGTTGATGAAGAAGCTATCTACTGCAGATATTGGTGTTGATGAAGTAGCTATCTACTTTTGATACTGGTGTTGATGAGGAAGCTATCTGCTGCTGATATTGGTGTTGATGAAGTAGCTACCTACTACTGATATTGGTGTTGATGAAGTAGCCATCTACTTCTGATATTGGTGTTGATGAAGTAGCTATCTATTGCTGATACTGGTGTTGATGAAGTAGCTATCTACTTCTAATACTAGTGTTGATGAAGAAGCCATCTACTACTGATACTGGTGTTGATGAAGTAGCTATATGATACTGATCCTGGTGTTGATGAAGGATCTATATACTGCTGATGATATGGTGTTGATGAAGAAGCTATCTACTGCGTCTAACTGCGGTACTGGTATTGATGAAGTAGCAATATACTACTGATACTATTTTGATGAAGCAGCTATCTACTGCTGATTCTGGTGTTGATGAAAAAGCTATCTATTGCTGATACTGGGGTTGATGAAGTAGCTATCTGATACTGATCCTGGTGTTGATGAAGAATCTATATACTGCTGATATGGTGTTGATGAAGAAACTATCTACTGCGGTACTGGTATTGATGAAGTAGCTATATACTATTGATATTATGTTGATGACGCAGCTATCTACTGCTGATACTGGTGTTGATGAAGAAACTATCTATAAGTGCTGATATTGGTGTTGATGAAGAAGCTATATTGATACTGTTGTTGATGAAGCTATCTACTGCTGATACTGGATATTGATAAAGTAGCTATGTACTACTGATATTATGTTGATGAAGAAGCTATCTACTGCTGATACTGGAGTTGATGAAGTAGCTATCTACTGCTGATTCTGGTGTTGATGAAAAAGCTATCTATTGCTGATACTGGGGTTGAAGAAGTAGCTATCTGATACTGATCCTGGTGTTGATGAAGAATCTATATACTGCTGATATGGTGTTGATGAAGAAACTATCTACTGCGGTACTGGTATTGATGAAGTAGCTATATACTATTGATATTATGTTGATGACGCGGCTATTACTGCTGATACTGGTGTTGATGAAGAAACTATCTATAAGTGCTGATATTGGTGTTGATGAAGAAGCTATATTGATACTGTTGTTGATGAAGCTATCTACTGCTGATACTGGATATTGATAAAGTAGCTATGTACTACTGATATTATGTTGATGAAGAAGCTATCTACTGCTGATACAGATGTTGATAAAGAAGCTATCTACTGGCCAAAATTATATACTGAGATTGTTTAATACGAATTTGGCTAATTTCTTTCAAACCTGATTTTTGACATATATGTAATGTTTACACATCCCAACTAACACCCAATCATTGTGGTTATAGAACAACAGAGCAATTTTAAAATAATGTCCAAATTAAGACGTTAAATTCCTCATAGAATACCACAGTGGATAGCTACTTCATCAACACCAATATCAGCAGTAGATAGCTTCTTCATCAACACCAGTATCAGAAGTAGATAGCTACTTCATCAACACCAATATCTGCAGTAGATAGCTACTTCATCAACACCAATATCAACAGTAGATAGCTTCTTCATCATCACCAGTATCAGCAGTAGATAGCTACTTCATCAACACCAATTTCAGTAGTAGATGGCTATTTCATCAAAACCAATATCAGCAGTAGATAGCTTCTTCATCAACACCAGTACCAGCAGTAGTTAGCTACTTCATCAACACCAATATCAGCAGTAGATAGCTTCTTCATCAACACCAGTATCAGAAGTAGATAGCTACTTCATCAACACCAATATCTGCAGTAGATAGCTTCTTCATCAACACCAGTATCAGTAGATAGCTACTTCATCAACACCAATATCAACAGTAGATAGCTTCTTCATCATCACCAGTATCAGCAGTAGATAGCTACTTCATCAACACCAATTTCAGTAGTAGATGGCTATTTCATCAACACCAATATCAGCAGTAGATAGCTTCTTCATCAACACCAGTATCAGCAGTAGTTAGCTACTTCATCAACACCAATATCAGCAGTAGATAGCTTCTGCATCAACACCAGTATCAGAAGTAGATAGCTACTTCATCAACACCAATATCTGCTGTAGATAGCTTCTTCATCAACACCAGTATCAGTAGATAGCTACTTCATCAACACCAATATCAACAGTAGATAGCTTCTTCATCATCACCAGTATCAGCAGTAGATAGCTACTTCATCAACACCAATTTCAGTAGTAGATAGCTATTTCATCAAAACCAATATCAGCAGTAGATAGCTACTTCATCAACACCAATATCAGTAGATAGCTACTTCATCAACACCAATATCAACAGTAGATAGCTTCTTCATCATCACCAGTATCAGCAGTAGATAGCTACTTCATCAACACCAATTTCAGTAGTAGATGGCTATTTCATCAAAACCAATATCAGCAGTAGATAGCTTCTTCATCAACACCAGTATCAGCAGTAGTTAGCTACTTCATCAACACCAATATCAGCAGTAGATAGCTTCTTCATCAACACCAGTATCAGAAGTAGATAGCTACTTCATCAACACCAATATCAGCAGTAGATAGCTTCTTCATCAACACCAGTATCAGAAGTAGATAGCTACTTCATCAACACCAATATCTGCAGCAGATAGCTTCTTCATCAACACCAGTATCAGTAGATAGCTACTTCATCAACACCAATATCAACAGTAGATAGCTTCTTCATCATCACCAGTATCAGCAGTAGATAGCTACTTCATCAACATCAATTTCAGTAGTAGATAGCTACTTCATCAACACCAGTATCAGCAGTAGTTAGCTACTTCATCAACACCAATATCAGCAGTAGATAGCTTCTTCATCAACACCAATATCAGCAGTAGATAGCTACTTCATCAACACCAGTATCAGTAGATAGCTACTTCATCAACACCAATATCAACAGTAGATAGCTTCTTCATCATCACCAGTATCAGAAGTAGATAGCTACTTCATCAACACCAATATCAGCAGTAGATAGCTACTTCATCAACACCAGTATCAGTAGATAGCTACTTCATCAACACCAATATCAGCAGTAGATAGCTTCTTCATCAACACCAGTATCAGAAGTAGATAGCTACTTCATCAACACCAATATCTGCAGCAGATAGCTTCTTCATCAACACCAGTATCAGTAGATAGCTACTTCATCAACACCAATATCAACAGTAGATAGCTTCTTCATCATCACCAGTATCAGCAGTAGATAGCTACTTCATCAACACCAATTTCAGTAGTAGATAGCTACTTCATCAACACCAGTATCAGCAGTAGTTAGCTACTTCATCAACACCAATATCAGCAGTAGATAGCTTCTTCATCAACACCAATATCAGCAGTAGATAGCTACTTCATCAACACCAGTATCAGTAGATAGCTTCTTCATCAACACCAATATCAACAGTAGATAGCTACTTCATCAACACCAGTATCAGTAGATAGCTACTTCATCAACACCAATATCAACAGTAGATAGCTTCTTCATCAACACCAGTATCAGCAGTAGATAGCTACTTCATCAACACCAATATCAACAGTAGATAGCTTCTTCATCAACACCAGTATCAGCAGTAGATAGCTACTTCATCAACACCAATATCAACAGTAGATAGCTTCTTCATCAACACCAGTATCAGTAGATAGCTACTTCATCAACACCAATATCAACAGTAGATAGCTTCTTCATCATCACCAGTATCAGCAGTAGATAGCTACTTCATCAACACCAATATCAACAGTAGATAGCTTCTTCATCATCACCAGTATCAGAAGTAGATAGCTACTTCATCAACACCAATATCAGCAGTAGATAGCTACTTCATCAACACCAATATCAGCAGTAGATAGCTTCTTCATCAACACCAGTATCAGCAGTAGATAGCTACTTCATCAACACCAATATCAGCAGTAGATAGCTTCTTCATCAACACCAGTATCAGCAGTAGATAGCTACTTCATCAACACCAATATCAGCAGTAGATAGCTTCTTCATCAACACCAGTATCAGAAGTAGATAGCTACTTCATCAACACCAATATCAGCAGTAGATAGCTTCTTCATCAACACCAGTATCAGCAGTAGATAGCTACTTCATCAACACCAATATCAGCAGTAGATAGCTTCTTCATCAACACCAGTATCAGCAGTAGATAGCTACTTCATCAACACCAGTATCAGCAGTAGATAGCTTCTTCATCAACACCAGTATCAGCAGTAGATAGCTACTTCATCAACACCAATATCAGCAGTAGATAGCTTCTTCATCAACACCAGTATCAGCAGTAGATAGCTTCTTCATCAACACCAGTATCAGCAGTCGATAGCTACTTCATCAACACCAATATCAGCAGTAGATAGCTTCTTCATCAACACCAGTATCAGCAGTAGATAGCTACTTCATCAACACCAATATCAGCAGTAGATAGCTTCTTCATCAACACCAGTATCAGCAGTAGATAGCTACTTCATCAACACCAATATCAACAGTAGATAGCTTCTTCATCAACACCAGTATCAACAGTAGATAGCTTCTTCATCAACACCAATATCAGCAGTAGATAGCTTCTTCATCAACACCAATATCAGCAGTAGATAGCTTCTTCATCAACACCAATATCAGCAGTAGATAGCTTTTTCATCAACACCAATATCAGCAGTAGATAGCTTCTTCATCAGCAGTAGATAGCTTCTTCATCAATACCAATATCAGCAGTAGATAGCTTCTTCATCAACACCAATATCAGCAGTAGATAGCTTCTTCATCAACACCAGTATCAGCAGTAGATAGCTACTTCATCAACACCAATATCAACAGTAGATAGCTTCTTCATCAACACCAGTATCAACAGTAGATAGCTTCTTCATCAATACCAATATCAGCAGTAGATAGCTTCTTCATCAACACCAATATCAGCAGTAGATAGCTTCTTCATCAACACCAATATCAGCAGTAGATAGCTTCTTCATCAACACCAATATCAGCAGTAGATAGCTTCTTCATCAACACCAATATCAGCAGTAGATAGCTTCTTCATCAACACCAATATCAGCAGTAGATAGCTTCTTCATCAACACCAATATCAGCAGTAGATAGCTTCTTCATCAACACCAATATCAGCAGTAGATAGCTTCTTCATCAACACCAATATCAGCAGTAGATAGCTTCTTCATCAACACCAATATCAGCAGTAGATAGCTTCTTCATCAACACCAATATCAGCAGTAGATAGCTTCTTCATCAACACCAATATCAGCAGTAGATAGCTTCTTCATCAACACACGGTTGTTTGATGTATATAGAATCGGCTTCATTATTAACTAAATGCAAACTATAGATGGCGCTATTTATCCTAAATTATATTTCTTTATTTGCAAGGGGTAGGTGATTAATACTGCCATTAAAACACCTAGAATAGGTGAAACAAGCAACAAGGAAATTTTATAAACACATTTTATCAAACAATAAAAGGAATTATTTGTATTAAAAGCTTGAAAGAGTAATTTCCAGTAACTAAATAGCGCCACCAATTTTGTCATTAATAGATACATTTTATCCCGGCATTTTATATCCGAAAAAGCTTTAAAAATGCTATAAAAGTGAATAATTTTGTAAAAGAGGGGAAATTAAAGTTGAGAATGACTCAAAAGCATCTGTATACATTAGCATGATGTCACTTTTAGCTGTTTAAGCCTAAATTTTGGTTGTACATGATGTTTTGTTTGAAAACTAATAAATAATCCCATCAAACAACCGTGAACACCAATATCAGCAGTAGATAGCTTCTTCATCAACACCAATATCAGCAGTAGATAGCTTCTTCATCAACACCAATATCAGCAGTAGATAGCTTCTTCATCAACACCAATATCAGCAGTAGATAGCTTCTTCATCAACACCAATATCAGCAGTAGATAGCTTCTTCATCAACACCAATATCAGCAGTAGATAGCTTCTTCATCAACACCAATATCAGCAGTAGATAGCTTCTTCATCAACACCAATATCAGCAGTAGATAGCTTCTTCATCAACACCAATATCAGCAGTAGATAGCTTCTTCATCAACACCAATATCAGCAGTAGATAGCTTCTTCATCAACACCAATATCAGCAGTAGATAGCTTCTTCATCAACACCAATATCAGCAGTAGATAGCTTCTTCATCAACACCAATATCAGCAGTAGATAGCTTCTTCATCAACACCAATATCAGCAGTAGATAGCTTCTCCATCAACACCAATATCAGCAGTAGATAGCTTCTTCATCAACACCAATATCTGCAGCAGATAGCTTCTTCATCAACACCAATATCTGCAGCAGATAGCTTCTTCATCAACACCAATATCTGCAGCAGATAGCTTCTTCATCAACACCAATATCTGCAGCAGATAGCTTCTTCATCAACACCAATATCTGCAGCAGATAGCTTCTTCATCAACACCAATATCTGCAGCAGATAGCTTCTTCATCAACACCAATATCTGCAGCAGATAGCTTCTTCATCAACACCAATATCTGCACCAGATAGCTTCTTCATCAACACCAATATCAACAGTAGATAGCTTCTTCATCAACACCAATATCAGCAGTAGATAGCTTCTTCATCAACACCAATATCAGCAGTAGATAGCTTCTTCATCAACACCAATATCAGCAGTAGATAGCTTCTTCATCAACACCAATATCAGCAGTAGATAGCTTCTTCATCAACACCAGTATCAGCAGTAGATAGCTTCTTCATCAACACCAATATCAGCAGTAGATAGCTTCTTCATCAACACCAATATCAGCAGTAGATAGCTTCTTCATCAACACCAATATCTGCAGCAGATAGCTTCTTCATCAACACCAATATCTGCAGCAGATAGCTTCTTCATCAACACCAATATCTGCAGCAGATAGCTTCTTCATCAACACCAATATCTGCAGCAGATAGCTTCTTCATCAACACCAATATCTGCAGCAGATAGCTTCTTCATCAACACCAATATCAACAGTAGATAGCTTCTTCATCAACACCAATATCAGCAGTAGATAGCTTCTTCATCAACACCAATATCAGCAGTAGATAGCTTCTTCATCAACACCAATATCAGCAGTAGATAGCTTCTTCATCAACACCAATATCAGCAGTAGATAGCTTCTTCATCAACACCAATATCAGCAGTAGATAGCTTCTTCATCAACACCAATATCAGCAGTAGATAGCTTCTTCATCAACACCAATATCAGCAGTAGATAGCTTCTTCATCAACACCAATATCAGCAGAGATAGCTTCTTCATCAACACCAATATCAGCAGTAGATAGCTTCTTCATCAACACCAATATCAGCAGTAGATAGCTTCTTCATCAACACCAATATCTGCAGCAGATAGCTTCTTCATCAACACCAATATCTGCAGCAGATAGCTTCTTCATCAACACCAATATCTGCAGCAGATAGCTTCTTCATCAACACCAATATCTGCAGCAGATAGCTTCTTCATCAACACCAATATCTGCAGCAGATAGCTTCTTCATCAACACCAATATCTGCAGCAGATAGCTTCTTCATCAACACCAATATCTGCAGCAGATAGCTTCTTCATCAACACCAATATCTGCAGCAGATAGCTTCTTCATCAACACCAATATCTGCAGCAGATAGCTTCTTCATCAACACCAATATCTGCAGCAGATAGCTTCTTCATCAACACCAATATCTGCAGCAGATAGCTTCTTCATCAACACCAATATCTGCAGCAGATAGCTTCTTCATCAACACCAATATCTGCAGCAGATAGCTTCTTCATCAACACCAATATCTGCAGCAGATAGCTTCTTCATCAACACCAATATCTGCAGCAGATAGCTTCTTCATCAACACCAATATCTGCAGCAGATAGCTTCTTCATCAACACCAATATCTGCAGCAGATAGCTTCATCAACTTCTTCATCAACACCAATATCTGCAGCAGATAGCTTCTTCATCAACACCAATATCTGCAGCAGATAGCTTCTTCATCAACACCAATATCTGCAGCAGATAGCTTCTTCATCAACACCAATATCTGCAGCAGATAGGTTCTTCATCAACACCAATATCTGCAGCAGATAGCTTCTTCATCAACACCAATATCTGCAGCAGATAGCTTCTTCATCAACACCAATATCAGCAGCAGATAGCTTCTTCATCAACACCAATATCAGAAGTTGATAGATAGTAAGTGTGTTTGCTTTCATTTTTTTCATTGTAACTAAATATTACTTCATGATTTTTGGCAAAGATAACAAAATTAAAATTTGATCAAAATCATATATTGTGGCTTTAAAAGAGTAACAAGTGTCTTTACCTTCTTCTTCCTGTTTTTCTGCCTCCATCTCCTTCCTTTTTTGTTCACCTGAAAGAGTAAGAATTCAAGATTTGTGAACAAGATGAAATAGAGATGTGATTGAATTTACCCTTAATATGCTTAAGCGATGAAAAAACCTGAGTGAGTAGTGACTAATGCTTCCGTCAATTGCAAGCCCGGCTACCAGGGACCCGGGCACAGCGGGGGCGAAGCGGGGAGATTACCAAAGGCAATTGTAATAATCCCGCTATGCCCCGGTATTGTCCCGGGGCACAAATTGTGGGTGAAACCCCGGTACTGTCCCCCCATGTCAGCCGGGTTTCAAAGTGCTGTATTAATTTTCAATGTTTTTAATCAGCAAATCCAAAATTTAAGTATTTTCATGGCCCCGCTACGGGGCGACTGATTGTACATTCGGTACAGTCCTGGGTACAGTCCGAGGTACCGAGGGCGTACTTTCTGGTAATTTCAGGGTGACAGTCCCGGTATTGTGTCTACAGTGCCCGGGTCCCTGGTAGCCGGGCTTGCAATTGACGGAAGCATAAGGCAAAGTGTAAAAAAATAAAATGCCTTTCAATTAGGCGTAAAAAATTGTAATTGCCCTTAGAACTCCAAAGTCAGATATGCTTGGTTGGTTACTTTTTTTTTGCCTTTTTTTGGCCACATACAAAATCAAGAAATGCAAATTCACCGCAAATACCGTACCATAGTAAATAATGAATTATAAGGTTTCTTCGACTTGTTTTTTTTTATATTTCAGAGTTGTGCAGTATGAATTACAAACACGCAAAACATTTTCACAACATTTTTGTGTATTTTATACCAAATATGAAAATTCAAATATGAAAAAAAAGCCTGACCTGATTTTTTTTTTCAGATTTTAGAGTCGGTCAAAAATGGCAATATAAATCTTTTTTCAGGCCTTATACAGAGGGTTTTTAGTTTGGATGCTATTCAACAAAATTCCATGATCATAGAGATAACATGCAGGGGTGCATATTGTGATTTCTTCCTCAGGAGCAAGGTTTTTAGGCTCAAGATTTCCTCAATCATACCATGCATAAAATAGCTTTATTCTGCATTTCATTAATTCAAAAGATGAGAATGTTAACATAGCGTGTATTCTTAGAGCGACTCTGTGTTAAGTCTTCAAGCTTCTCAAAAAGGCTTTGCGAGGACAAATTGTGCGCGCGCCGACCGCAAAAATTTGGTATTTTACACTAGTTTGGGGTCCATTTTGGTAGGACAGAGGCTCCTTTCTTCTTTTATTTTCCTTTACCCCCATTTCCTCTTTCATATTTTGTCAGAGGAACACAACTTGTTCAGTGCTTTATGGTTCTTCTTTTTAAATTTCCTCAATTTTTTCCCAGGGGGCGGCCAAGATTGACTGAATTTTGGCGTCGTCATTGGTTTTACGTTAACACAAAAATGTCTCAAATAATTCCAAAAGTGTATGCATGTTATCAAGCACTATTTTATCAGTCTAAATCCATCGAGGTTAGCCAGTGAACCTCATTGTAAATACTGTTTATTTGAATTTTTTGTATGAATAACGCACGATAGCCTATGTTACAATATATACTGAAAATTCCCCCACGTGTAAACAATGCGACTACGTGGTGTAATGGTTAAGAGTCTCGCCTCCCACGCAGAGGGTCCCGGGATCGATTCCCACCTCAGGCAATGGTTGAAAATTTTTTCTTCTTCTTTTTTCTTTGAATCTAAAATTATTTATTTTCATGTGAAAATGTATACATTGCACTGGGAAATATATTTTGTGCATTTTTTTTCTGTAATGGGACCAATAGAGCTAAAAACGCATCTTGACTCGGGAAAAAATAATTGCGTCCAACGTGCAGGCAGTGTTGCCGTCATAGTGTCTGTTTTGTTTACGCTTTTGGCTGTTACCACATTGAATAAAATCGTCCACCATCGTCTGTTTTTTCCAGTCCTCTTGTCAGTGGCATTAGTATTGATACACTGAATTCCTTCATGACTTTTGTTCCCATAAAATTGCTGCCTCTCTATACATTTCCTTACATATGATTGTCGCCTCTCTGTAAATTTCCTCAGATATGTGCCCTGTTTCCACCTGCCTTCATCCAACTTCTTTTTTTTCCTGTTAAATTATATTGAATACCTCCTATGGTGATGAATTGTAAATTTCCTTATATTTGCATATTCTATACACCAACACCTTCCTCTTTTTTGCTCTTATTTCTTGAACAATAATGTGAATTCCTCCAAATTTTGCACAACCAATGTCTTTTAAGATTTTCTCTCTTCCATTATAGCTTCAATGCCTCAAAGCCCTCCCCTATTATCTTGTACCTCACTCCTCTTTTTTTCTTTCCTCTTTTCACCCTTCCTCTCCCCTTTTATTTTCTTCTGTTCCCTCCCTTTTCCTCTCTTTCTTTGTTCTTCCGATGGCATTATTTCCTCAATTTTGACTCTCATTTCCTAGGGCGGTGCTCCCAGCTCCCTTACAATTTGCATCCCTGGAGATATGTAGCAGTACCACAGAGATTATACCATCAGAGTATACTACTGACTCAAAATTGAACCCTACAAAAAGCTATCATAATTTCATAAATCTGTCATCTTGGTTTGCTGCTCAAATAATTTTGATTTTGCAAAATTCACGATATAATACAAGTTTATGGCAAATTATTAAAAATTGATATTTTGATATTTAACAATCCTCAAAGTAAAATTTGTAAATCTAATGATATGTACTGTAAATGTATGTTCTGGTTCTGGTTCTGGTTGGATACTGCCTAACGCCCTGAAAGGTCAAACAAGCAGTTGGTGCTAGGCTGCTGTTCTTAGTTGTTGGTTGCTTTTCTTGTGTAATACTGTAGAGCTGTTTCTTTAAACTTTTTCTTGTCCGGTTGATGTTATAGTTGAAGGTAAATTATTCCAGTCGACAGTGGTACGTGGTATAAATGAGTACTTTAGGCAGTTCTTTGATGTTTGAAATTGGATAAATTTGCTGTGTCTGGATGAGCGTCGGACTGGGTGCACGATGTTTTCCAGTGGAATGGCGAGGTGACCTGTTAGCGCTTGGTGGTAGATGGTGACTCTTGTAGCTTTCCTGCGAGTTTCTAACAGGTCCCAGTCTAGGCTTTGTTTCATGGATGTTACGCTACTCAGCCTTCCGTAGTCGCTACATACAAATCTTGCACTTCTGTTCTGCACTGCTTCTATCTTTTGTGTGAGTTCTTTAGTGTGTGTATCCCAGACTGACCCACAATACTCTAGACGTGGTCGTACTAGAAGCTGGAAGGAAAAGCCGTATATCATTTGAAAATTTTGTCATTGCGTATTGAAAGATATACATTTTTCCCCCAATTACCTACAAATGTTAGGTCTTTTGGGGAATATATCTTCAATATGTTAAGGTCAACATTTTCAAATGATGGACAGCTTTTCCTCCCAGCTATTTTATAAAATATAAAATATACTTTAAGTACACATCTTCAGATTTATAAAGTTTACTTTGAAGATTGTTAAATGTCAAAAATATCAATTTTTAATAATTTGCCATAAAATTTGCATTATATCACAAATTTCAAACTAGAATTACGCGGTTCGTAATTAAGGTGCCCACCCCCATAACAAAGGTTTGTAAATAATTATAAAGAATACTATCACAAGACCAAGTTTGATATAAAATTGGATGGATTGAGCGTGATACCTGAATTTATCGGTCGAGCTAGAGTTTTCAAATATCACACGAGGCGAAGTCGAGCGTGATATTGAAAACTCTAGCTTAGATCGATAAATCAGGTATCTTCTAAAAATATCTGTCAATTTTATCATTATTATGTCTTCAGAATCTTTTTTGGGTCAAAAACATGATTTTTAGTAAAACACCTGATTTTTGGTCAAAACCTGATTTTGCTTAAAAATGTGATTTCTTTTCAGAAATGTGTTTGGTCAAATGTGTGAATTTGGGTCAAAAATGTAATTTTGGGTCAAAAAAGTGATTTTTGGTCAAAATTGTGATTTTGATCAAAAATGTGCTTTTTGGTCAAAAAAAAAAAAAAAAAATCACACCTAAATAGACATACATGGTGATTTCTGCATATCAAGTATATGAACTGTGCACTCTATGAAGAGGTTACAGACCGATACACAAAAACCCTGTAGCTCAGGGGACCGATACACAAATTTATCAGACAGCCAGGTTATGTACAAAGTATAGGAGCCAAGATTCTGAAGACATAATAATGAAGTTGATCGGTGATTGCGTTTTGTGGGGGCAAAAAATCCTTATTTGATATCAGAAGGACATTCCTCGTATTCAGAATGCAATTTTGATGTGTCTGATGTACTCTCATGTTCAACAAAAAATACTGTGTAAAACATTGCTATCCGATCCCTTAATACTATTATTATATCTCATATTAGGGACAAAGGACCCATTTAGCTTGATTACATAACAATTTCAAGACACATACCTGTTTGTTGATATGGTGACTTTAAACCGTCTTTCTCTTCCTCATCCAAACTATTCAGATTCCGTGAGATATCAGTGTCATCTTGTGATGGGGACCTCCTTCGGTGACATCTCCCTCATCACCAGAGGATTCATAGGTGTCCTCATGAGTCTGGACATCTTCTGACTCCATCTCTAGTGCCTTCTCTTTACTGATACTTGATGATGCTCCTAATGGGTCTGTTTTGGAAAACAATTATGAGAGGTAGGATGGAATAAGTGATGCATCATAGCACTGCACCTTGTTTGTTTTGTTGGCATTCACATCAAAAATATATATAAAATAGAAGTTTGGAAATATAGAATGCAAGTTTAGCCAAACATGTTTTTAAAAATGTTAAAAACATGTATAAACTTATGTTATGGCAATTTTTTACCTTTTTTTGACCGAAAAAGCATAAAAAACTTTTTTTTTTGCTCGTTACACTCCCAAAGTGGACTTTTTGGCCTTGAACGTCCTCATTTGCTGGATGTCCTGATTGTCCTCGTTATTATGGTATTTTTCAGGTTTGCATCCCTTGTTTGCCGGTCTTAACAAATGCACGCTCACACCCCCTAACCCTATTCACACAAAAACAAACACCTGGGCCCGTACACCCATCCCCCTCAAAATGTACAAAAGTATATATAAGAAAAGTAAAAGAAATCCCAATTTGTAAGTGTAGCGAGCAAAATAAAATCAGGTTTTTTATACTGTTTTGGTTAAATAAAGTAGATATTTTGGGAAGAAGGTCAACTTGTCATAAAATTACCCCTTCCTCAGTGTCCGTACCCCCACCCCAAATAAATCCCGGGTACGGGCCCAAAAACACCTTTGACTACTTCTTAGATTGATAAAGTAGCCTACCTTTTTTGCCTTGAAAAGCTTCAGCCAGTTTATCAGCAAGGTTCCCCTGATTAGAATCTCTCAATGCCTTCAAAAAGTTTGCATGCCAATAATCTCCTGGACATCTGGACAACTCAAGCACCAAATACAGGGCTCCTATTCGGTTGCCTTTCATTTCACAGATGGCCACTATTCTTTCTCTGTCAGCCTCACTGAGTTGGGTATACGGAAGAATATCAAGAGGAGCTATTTCCATCAAATCTGGTGAATATAGCCTTATTACTTCCCGAAAAATTTCTGCATTTTCCTCACTCTCTGATGACACTATAAGACCCTGTATGTCAGCAGCTAGTAATTTACAATTTTCATCATCTGAAATAAAATCGTACAAGGAAAAACATGGGTTATATTATGAAGTCAACTGTTCAACAGGAATATTGCAAAATATGTACAAATTATTTTATCAAGGTTATTCAATAACTTATGGATAGTGATAACAGGTAGTTGGACACTTTCCAATTCAAATGTCTCAGGAAAAAAAGAAAAAAATGTTTCAAAGCCATCGCGCATGTTCTTTTTTCTGGGGTCTCTCCGTCAGTCCGAAACACTGTCACTCCAAACCACCGCTAATACGAATATTTAGGGTTATGGTTAGGGTAAGGGTTAGGTTTAGGATTAGGCCAGGGGATTGGGTTAGGGTTAGGTTTAGGGTTAGGTTTAGAGTTAGGTTTACGGTTAGTGTTAGGTAAGCTTAAAACTCGGACTAGCAGTGGTTCGGACTGACGGGGTTTCGGACTGACAGGGTGTACTCCTTTTTTCTTAAGCGTCTATGTCAGCTGTAACGGCTAAGTTTTTTGCTGTAATATCATGGAATTCTGAGACATATTTGGAAGAAAATACTCGCAATGTTTATGTATAATAAAACAGTTGATATTTGTACTTCAAATGTGTAAATCAACCACAATTTTATGCTCCATATTATTTTGAACACTCAAAAAGGATATCTTAATTCAAAATTACGTTTAAAAAAATCTAAAAACAAAACAAAAAACTTTAAAAAAACAGCATTCCTCATTCGTTTGTGAAACTGCCATGGGCTTCAAGACACAATTTATTTTTTTTAGTCTTAGATATGACCATAATGCCGTATCAAACAAATGCCTACTAAAGAAAACCAAAATGAACAGGACAAGTGAAGAAGTAAAAAGAAGGATATGGAAATGGATTGGTCATGTGTACTATTGGATGAGGCTCCAGATAGCCTTGTTGAATTGAACAGTCCATATTTCACCCCGGCCCCCAACTCAACACAAGCGTTGACAACCATGAGAGTTACCAAATTGCGCGGAAAAGGGGTCATTTTTTACCAGTAGCAAGGACTGCGAAATTGGCAAAATAGGGGGTATTTAATTTGAACTGCTCATGAAATTTGACAGTGAAATCAGCAAAATAGGGGTATTTAATTTGCACTGTCCACAAAATTTGGATAAAAGGGATTCTTGAGAAAATCCAAATATTTTATGTCAATATTTAGTGTCATTGATAAGGGGTGTTTGAAATTCTAATCATTGAAAAGGGGTGTTTGAAATTCTGGCAATTAAAAACTACAAAAAAGGGGTTGTTTTTGACCAAATTTTTTCCTCGATTTTGCATGAAAAAGGGGGTAAATTTGATGAAAAATCATTGCAAAGGGGGTCTTTGAAAGATTTGGTAACTCTCATGGTTGTCAACTTTTATGTTGAGCTGGGGGGGGGGGATTTCACCTCATGAAAATATTCTTACCATTGAACTCATATAAACATTCAATTCTAGTTCAATGTACATTTTATACAGGCTGTATAAAAATGAAATCCAGATTTTTTGTTTTGGCCTTTTTAATAGCATGCTTCTTCCAAACCCAATAGTCACAAACTTTTGCAGATACAATGTCTACATGTGATGTGGAAGTGGGGATCGGTATGTACGTGTGTTCCAGTAACCTTAATAAATCACTACTGGCAATCACAATGGCAAAAACTAATGCAGCGTTACATATGACCTCAACCAGGTTAACAAAAGATTATATGTGACATTGATCAAGGGGAATGAGTCACATGTCGGCAATTTTCAATTCAAAGTGTTTTACATCATTTTCTGGCAGTTTATGAATGCCACATTTTGATGCAAATCCCATCAAAATCGGACATCTGGTTACCAAGTTATGAGCAATTTATCAATGGCTGAAAACAATATAAAACAAAAGAATTTAAACACTTTCTTTGCCAATATCTCAAAATCAATATTAGCGACATCCGACTCATTTCCCTTGATCGTGTCACAAATAACTTTGATATAAATTTGTGGCACAATCATGGAATGTGTCAGACAGTTGTTTGTTTACTGCAAAGGAAGTGTTGCCCCCCCCCCTTGTTGTTTTCACCCACTTTTTTATTGTCTTTGCAACATGAAATTTTAATTTATTTGTCTGAATCCCTACGACCAAATTATTGAAGTGATTTTTGACAACCTACAGTATACAATAATTTTTTTTTTTTTTTTAATTGTGTGCCACAAAAAAAAATTTACGTTTGATCGTTGTGCATTGAGGTGATACAAACAAATATTGTGACCCTTAAAACACAAATAATCCATTATTAAAAAGGTTGGCAACTGATTCAAGCAATTACTCAGTGTATTACTATAGTTTATATCCACAATCAAGTTCATGCTCTGCCTTCTGATACTTCAAAACAGTGGCGTGACATCAGACATCATGGGGCACATAAAAGGTTGTTGCTGACAGCCCCACATCATTCCATAAACCAAAACAACAAGTCAGGGACTTTGAAGCTTCAAGAGCGCACACCCTAAACATTCCACAAACTGACCTTCGCAACCAGGATCAGCTCCCCAAGTTTTATACGGGTCACATGAGACAATAAAGTGCTAGTTCCTTGTCCAGGGAATTTCAAGCTAACTCAATTTTCCCCGAGAGCATACAAAGCCACCGCCAGAGATCGAACCTGGTTGACTGCAGATGCACATGCCCCCAAATCAATATAAAAATTAAGAAAATCACATAGAAAATTGCTGAAAATGGCTTGCACCTTCCCACACGATCAGGCCCAGTGAGTGCCCCCATCATGGTTGATCCCCCCCTCACCTAGTATGACTCACAATATGTCACTGCTTCTAAAAAATAAAATTATATTTCAAACAAATTACCTACAGTGTTTAAAACCTATCATTATTTTCAATTAGATTCATTTGTCACAAAGCAAATATGTGACATGATCTGGTCCATGGGGGCCAAATGCGGCAAATTTGAAACTGAGATAAATTTAGGTAAAAATATGGAGAAAATAGACATCAAAAAACTTCATAACTTTAGAACCAATATATGCTAGGTCTTTGGTGTTTCAGTAAATGATGGCCTTTTGTATGCATAATGTAATAATTACAATAACCCATTTTTCAAAAATACTTCCTTTGGTCCCATGGACCAGATCTTGTCACATTATTTTGAAATCGTCAAAACAAGTTTATGATCAGTAATACAAATCATCAAATGGCAGCACATAGACATACCTGGTTTTGCAATAAAACTTATTTTATTTACAAGTTGGTAACCAACCATGCATGCTCAGCAAATATTCAATTTCTATTCAGATGAAGTCACTTCCTGGTGGCTAACCTTGAACCTGTATAGAAACTATGTGTAGAAGTTCTTTTCAACCGAAATATCGTTTTTTGTGTAGTTAAAAAGGGGTGTGATATATCACATGACTGGCAATCATTTGTATCTACATGCAACTCGCAATATTGACTTTCTCTGAATATTTTGATATTTTGTTTCTCATAAATGCAAATAAGTCTGCGCTTCTTCTTCAAAATGGCTCAGATATCATTATTGAAGTTCATCTTTTTATTTCTGTTGTATCATGCACTGACTTCAGCATGCACTGTAAAGCATAAGCCAATGTTATGTACCAACCCACCAGGAAATATTGTGTGCAAAGTATGGAACTACACAAATCTGGATTGTGCCAACAGGGAGCTAATTTGTATGCCGCCTTTACCATATCATACTTCAGCAATGGTGTTTCTCGACTTATCTCATAATCAGCTTCTTGATATTCCGGATTTCACCCCGTTCAGTAGCCTACTACGATTAGACATGTCCTCAAATATCATATCTGCTGTGAATTATGGAGCTTTCGATGGACTAAGCAACCTACTACATCTGGATTTATCTTCAAATGATATATACCAAATAGAAGATGAGGCGTTTGACGGATTAAGCGAATTACAAACGCTCAAGCTTATTGGTAATCCCATATCTGCTTTGAATGCTACAGCCTTCGTTGGACTTAAACACCTACTGGATTTCACTATTAGCTTTGGCGATTTATTCAGAGTCGCCACTGCCCCATTAGCTCGTCTCACTTCTTTACTTCACCTGGAAGTCAACCTAGCTAACCTTTATGACTGTGATATGGTAGAGAGTCTATTCAATGGACTAACTGATCTACAGCACCTGAAAGTATGGGGTTCAAACCATTCAGAATGTCCAAGTTATGACTTCTGTTACGCTAAGAGCGCTGACAACTTTGGAACTGTACCGTAGCAACACCGATATCAGCGATGAATGTTTCTTGGACATTCCTCTTCAATCGCTTAAGCTATTCTCGCGGTCCTTTCACATACAACCAAAGCCACATACCAGATATTTCATATGAGCTACTTGGGAATCTCACAAGCCTATATACAGATATTTATTCCGATGCAGATAGCGCTGTGCAAGCTTTAAACTATTCAAATTTGCCACTCCAGAATTTGTCACTGACTTTGTCATCTACGTTTAAGCCATTAGCCAAGCAAAATATATCGCTGTATGTACTTGAACTTGAATATATCGAGCATTCATACGATTATAAAATTGACATTTATGATTCACCATTCCAATGGTTTCCAACACTTCAGGTATTATGTTTACGTGGGAATTGGTATAATGATTATTATATTGGAGAAGACTCCTTCAGAGGTCTTTACAATTTGCAAGAGTTGCATATAACATTTTTTGATAATATGCATGGAACTTTAAATGTATCAGAAAGCAATTCATTGAAAGTGATGAACCTTTCTCACAGTTCCCCACGGTCAGATTATTTTAGCAGTGACATATGTTCATTGTACTCTCTTCAAACATTAGACGTAACATCAATAAATGCCCATGATTTATACATGCCAAGTACATGTATGCTGCCAAATTTGAAACAATTACACATGAGCAACTTTGTTGATCCTCATCATATCTATTATGAATGGTATCATAATATCACAACATTGTGTCAGAAGTTCCCTAATCTTACAATGTTGGATGCTAGTATGATCTATGGAGATTACGAAGGCATTGCTTTGGTAACCGCTGAGAATGTTGAATGTCCTCATCTTGTGACACTGAATCTTTCATTCAGTAATACCGATTTTGACACAGGATTTCAGCAATTCCATGCACCTAACTTGGAACATCTGTATCTGAAACGCCTTTATACGCGTTATGGACGGTGACTAGTTTCAACACGCCCCAGCTAAAGATTCTGGATATTAGTTCCAACAACTTGCCACATATCACTGATGACATGATCAAATTCATGAATAGCTTGACTTTTCTGTCATATCTTGATGTAAGTGACAATCAATTATCAGATACATATTTACCTCCATTTTCACAGTTGTTGTGGGGCATATCTCTAAATAATCTGATATTTCTTAACTACAGTAACAATTGCGGATCTATATCCACGGAATGGACCAATTTGACAAAGTTTCCTCGCTTAGAGGTTTTGGATTTCAGTTACGTGCACGCCGGGTATGTTGGAACATTCTCAAAAACGTTTCTGTGGCATCCTAGCTTGCGTATACTAAATCTAACACACACATACAATGTACTATATTGTGATTGTACTAACGAAGCATTTTCCAAATGGATTCATGAAGACCAATTAGTATATCTTCAAAATTATGCTGAAAGTTACCTCTGTGAAGGGTATGACGGGTTAAGCATTACTGATGTACATTTGGACTGCACTAGTACTGGTAATCATTGGATTATAATCACTGTGATGGTTACTTCTTTTACTTTATTTTTCGTCATATTTCTATCTATAATATGTCATCAGTACAAAAAGTATAGAAGACGGGATGAGAATTATCTCATCAACGATGCTGATACTAATGAGAGCAATGAGGAGATCCCTCCCCAATCTGTGCCCCAATATGACGCATATGTAGCCTACCATGAAGAAGACCAAAACTGGATAGATGGTGAGCTTCTCCCCAATATTGCAGAGCGTTATCGGCTTTCCCTTGAGTCAGAGATGTACTTAGCGAAATGCAGAGTTTTCCCACGTCATTCAAAACAGTCGTAAAATTCTTGTGATTCTCTCGCTTCATTTTGTCGCGGATAGATGGTGTCATCACGAATTGAATGCCATAAGCATAGCGACAAAGGTCCGGAGACATTAACAGCAGCTTGATCTTTGTATTCCTGGAGGATATCCCACATGATAAGCGCCCCCCTTTGATACAACAGCTGGTCAGCGATGGACAGTGTATGACGTGGAGTGCTGATGCATATGAACAATATTTGTTTTGGCCTCGTCTTAGAAGGAACTTTAGGAACTAATGTAGTGCTGTCTTAGGTCTAGAAGAAAAAGGGTTGTCTCGCAAACTCACACACATAGCTATGTGAAATTGGTTTTTGTGCGTAGGTCTATGAGACCAGCCAATTGTGGGCTTTTTATTTCAAAACACAATAATAAAACACAATATTATAAGATATCCTCCATTTTACATTGGGTTTTTTTTTACTAAAAAAAACCATAGCACATAGTATTCTTGCCAAAGAGACAAACCTTTTTATTTTTCTTGGCTTTATGTGGACACTACACCAACTTTTCCAAAAGAAAATGGATCAAATATGAAAAAGTGAAATTATGAGTATGTTTTTATGTTATTTAAAATTGGTAAGGATTCTAATCATAAAATCACTATAATTTGGACCATGCAATGTCATTTTAATACAATTAAAATAATTAAAATTAAATAAAATTGTTTTTGCTTACATGTTCTCATAGCTTTATGAAGAGAAAAATATGAAAATTGCACCTTTCTGAGTTGTAGGGTTTAGGGCATAGGATAGAATTAGGGTAGCAATAAAGTTAGGGTTAGTGTTATGGTTAGGGTTGGGCTACGGTTAGGGTCACAGAACTAGGATTAGAGTCAGAGTTATGTTTAGGGCCTGGTTTAGGGTTAAGATTAGGGCTTAGGTTACAGGTTAGGGTGAAGTTTAGGGTTATGGTTTAGGAATATCATGCTGTATTATGAGAGGGAACATTCAACAAAAGTGTACACATATGTTAAGGACAAAAGGGGTTTACTTTGTATTTTAAACTTTTAAAAAGTTACACTCTACAACATTTTTATTTTATCCAATGTTTATCATTGTTGTATTGTATGTTAAATATAGCTTCAATTTGTTTGTCAATTGTAATATAATTATTTGATTTAGTGTGTGTACATATGTATTTTTGCTTGGGCTTGGGTTCCATATTGGGCTATTGGAATTCCAGTTGCCAATGTTACTGGAAAAAGCTTGGAAATCCAATTAAATGCAGGAAAAATCACGGAAATGTTGAAAATGAGCTGTTTAATTGCGGATTTCTGATTTTGAACTATTTTTCTGGCGGATTTTTTTGCCTTTGGGCACTCTAAAAGTCTGGATTTCCAACAGTCATGACTGGACAAAAAGTCCGGATATCCGGACTCCTCTATAGGGGGTGTGCATTTATTTTCTGGAATAGCCCATTATGCTATTACAGTACTTGAAATGTGTAATTTATATTAATGTATTTTAACTATTCTATATTTTGCTGTAATCAGTGACAATGGCAGGAATTTTGTTCTGAAGGAAGTGGGGTGTGAAAAAGTTTTTTTGGCAGGGGCAAAAATCACACAAATTTATATTTATTGTTTTATTGTGACCAGGCAAGTAAGTTACATGACATGTTAAGGACATGAAAAATGCTATTTCAAAAAAGGCAGTTTTAACAGAGTTTTGTGCCACAAAGTATGGTTTCGGTCACATTTTAAAGCCTTAATGTACAATCTTATAATATGGAATTGGCTAATTTTTTTCAAACCTGATTTTTTGGCATATTTTGTAATGTTTACACATGTCCCAACTTGCCCCAAAATAGAACCAGCCAAATTTGTTGTGTTTGTAGGTCAACAAAGCAAACTATGACATAAAGTCACATTATGACTTTCTGTCCTCCCATAGAACTGCATATATTAAATGGCCAATAAATAAATAGTGGGGTCTCTTTTAATACCTTGTTATTTCAGCTTAAAATGGACAGAAACCCTTCCCGACAGTTATTACTAGTATTATTTCAGCATTTTGAGTATAGAATAACAAATTTAAAATTTGAAGGAAATTGTACATATGACTTTGTTATTCTTTACCAAAAAAAAAACCATTTTGTACATGTACACTATTAGTAACAACTGTCAGGGATTAAATGAAATAATGAGGTAAAATGAAAGAAAACCATTTAGCAGCTTAACTGTGGAGATTTATGGGGAATTGGTCAATAAAACCAGGGATATCCGGTTTTATTATAAAACTCTAAATGTTCCTGTAATTAAAACACTTCAGACTTAGTCTTTTACATGGTATTTTAGTACACCATTGTGCAATTGTGCAATTATGCAAAAATGGTATGGTGAAACATGGAGCATAATCAGCATATAAACATCTCAAAAAAAGTAACTGACCCCCCTTAAATAATGACCATTATTTAAAAGCAGGTGATTATTTACAAATCTGTAAAATCGTTGGAAGCAGAATTTATTTCTGCACATTTTGACACCTCATTTGTAGCAATTGACTAAATATTGAGCGTCTGGCGTACATTTAAATCAATATAGCCCAAGATTTGAAAGTTGCAGTAAATTCCATTGATTTTGCATTCAGTGTAATGGAAGGAAATCCGTGTAATGATTTCTGAGTGTTTTTGTATTGTAACTTTAAAATCTGGACCTCACTACGTTAAATTGACCGGTGTTTTATTGTTTTCTAGGCTGTCAGTATCAAATGAGGTGTCAAAATACACAGAAATAAATTCTGCTTCCAACGCATTTTACAGATTTGAAACACAATAACCCCTTTTGAATAATGGCCATTATTTAAGGGGATTAATTACTTTTTTCGAGATGTTATAATCATATCATTCAAGTAATCTTAGATACAAAGTTTTGAAAGAATGAAAATGTTCATGTTTTACCAATATCATGAAAGAAGTCTTTTTGAATCACTGGATCTACTAAAACAGGTTTTCTAAAGAATATTCTAAACTAAAAATATACATCAAATTCTATTCAATTTTGGTTAAGTTTCCAAATAAGATCTACAACATTGGGTACCATTTATTGTGGTTTTAAATGGATTGCTGACCCCAGCAAATTTAAGTAAAAAGGTATATAGAAATGACATTTAGAAATATGTTTCTGTTGTAGAAGATGTGAAATCATGTTAGGCAATAGAAACAAATTAGTTAGATCTTCGATCGACCATCGATGCTTGGTGATCCTTATAATATTTGAAATCAATTAATTTACTATTGTTAATTGTGATAAAATAGTAATTTTTGCCTGTAGGGATATTGACCAATATAAATTAAGTGCTAATTTTAATTAATTAGTTGATATTTCATTAATAACAAACTTCGAAGCAGCATCGACGGTCGATCCAAAGATCGAACATATTTGTTTCTGGTGCCTTACCATTCCATATCATGCACTTCAATTTTGTATATCATTTCTTTGGAGACAGAGAAAATGTTTGGCTTAGTGCCCGTGATCACATATACTTGTAGCAAATTCAGCATGGGTGATTCAGACTGCATGTAGTTCAATTCCATGACAATTAATGGACCCGTTGGACCGAGGAATCCAGGGTTACTTTTGATACTTTTGATATTGAAGTAACAATATAGGTGTTGTGTAGGCCTATATATTGGTGTTGCCAGTGCTGTACGGTGCAACCATTTTAGTTGCATTGACGACTAGATTTTTTCTGATGCAACTAAACATACAATCCCTGGTGCCTATGGCGACCAACTGTTGAAACTTTTAATCGCCAGCAAATATGATAGGTTAGGTCAAAAGTTTTGATTAATAAAGTACCCAAGATGATATGTTAAAGTCATAAAGAACCTTGAACTTGATGAACTTTTTGGGACCAGGGAGAAGGAGGATAAAACAATAAAATCAGTGAATCCAACACCCGATCCAACAGCTGTATGAAAGGTATACTGGAAATGGAAGCAAGGCATTGTGACAGAATGACTTTGAGCAGTTGGCATACGATGAGTTGGCGCCTCAGTTTTTTTTTACTTGGTAGCAAAATTTGGGCACCTAAATTTATCAAGTTAGGAGCCATTGACTCCTCAATCAGTTTTTGCACCGTACAGCACTGGATGTTGCAATATACTCCAGGGAATACATTCACTGTACACAAATGACAAAAAATTACAATGTGTTACAAGGTGTTTTTTTTAGATGCAAGTGACTCATTTAGGGGCTGTGCAATTTTTATGTGCACCCTGGCAAATTCTCTGCCAAAAAATGCTTCCTTCCCCCTTTGCTGTGCCGAAAAAATCTTTACCACCCCCCCTTTTAATGTGCCAAAAAAACCTTTGCCCCCCACCCTTTTGACATGCCAAAAAATGTTTGCATATCTTTTGCATATTTGAACATGTTCCTAATGTTTTCATACACCTTTCAGGGTGTTATATAGAAAAAGTGCCTAAACATCTGTGCCAAAAATTGCTCACCCCCTCTTTTTCCAACCTGACAAAAATCACTCCCCCTTCGACCTGCTAAGAAATGCTTGCCCCCTCCCCTTGGCCTACAAAAAAATCTCTTTTCACCTCTATAATTCACCAGGGGCAACACTCCTCATCAGACCTGGGTCATTATTCCTATTTTGGGTCCTTTTCATATCTCGAAATGCCTAGAAGGTATGAATCCCCCCCCCTCTGAGTGGTGTCAAAAACCAGGGGGTAACACTCCTCATAAGACCTGGATCAATATTCAATTTGTGGGTCCTTTTTATATCTTGAAATGCCAAAATGGTACCCCCCCCCCCCGGGTGATGTCAAATGAAAGAGAAAAAAAGTAAATAATAATAATAACAAAATATTTCCCCAACAGAGCAACACTCCTCAATAAGGCTTGTTAATATTCCTATTTTGGGTCTATATCTCAAATCCCAAGTACATGTATATAACCCCTGAGGGACAGTGGTGTACCGCAATAAACTGCTGCAGCCCCATGGTTTAGCTATGGTGTGGTATCCGCTCTAGTTCACTGATATATTGAATTGGACAATGAAAATCAATTTTTTTTGGCTGCTTTGACGAAGTTTGACCAACAATACCTCATCTACACTTAAATAAACGTCATATGGAGATTTTGCATTTCTGAAAAAAATGCATGTAACCTGAAATTAAAGAAATGAATTTAAAGCCAGATGAGGATCCAGGGGGGACTACCTGGAAACTCTTGGGGTTTTATGTATTTAGAGCACAACATAGTGCCAAAAAGGCATTTACGTTCAATAAAAACACCTTATCCCAGCAAAAAAATAAAAATAAAAAAATAAAATCTGGGTGAAAATATATACTGTTTTTTAAAACTATGGAAATATTGGAAAATCTTAAAAATGTAGGAAATATGGGGCAACTTGAAGCCCTGTATACCCAGGGGGCCACTCAAGTATAATAGTGTACAGTACACATGCGTAACCAATTTTTGAAACACCCCTTAAACAAGTTTTACCCTACCAGCAAATTTAACCTCTTAAAGGTAATTTAAAATAGAATTTACCCCAAATGAGGTTTTGGCTAGTAAAATGTTTGTTTAAGTACCCGTTTTGGACTCATAATTTAACAAAAATTTGAAAAAGTACCCTAAGGGGCCGGTAGAATGCAGATCTGTCGGAACACGCTTTCAATACTGAATAAATGCTAACCCCATCGTGACATCATCCAAACAGCAAAGTTCATTTCCCATTGAAAAAGCGACATCCGACGGATCTGCAGTAGACCATTCTGCTAATTTAGTGCTAAGCAAGTTGATCAGTTTCAGAAAACTACCCTTATTCTTGGAAATCAGTGTTTTTTAGACCCTAAATGCTTCACGCGAGTAACTTACCTTGCCTAAAAACACCCCTTTTTACTTCTTTTTTTTAGTCACACATGCGTACAGACCATTTATGTGAGTGCCCCCCGTCCTGTATATAACCTGTATTATATTTATTGACCTGGTGTTTACTATAAAAAAAATACCTAAAATACTCCTGCAAAGTGCATTTAGTGGAATTTCCAGAATCTAGCACAAATGAGCCTGAAGTGTGCATTAAGTTCCATTTTATGCTAATGAGCCAAAAATTATTTCAGTCAGATCAAATAGCTTCAAATCCTGGACTTCAAATGGAAGATGCACATTGCATAGATGTGGTTAATTTTAATAAACAGGTTTTTAATTTGTCAAAACCAGTGAAGAAACTTACTATTTTCTTGCTGACAGTTTCGTCAGTGAACCACTGACTTTATCGAAGCTTGTTGATGTTGTGATCCAACAGCTGATGACTGGCGGGAAGTTATGTCACTTCCAGTTGTGATGTTAGTCCTACTTGCAGTCTCCAAAAGTGGATCATAAACATGACTCAGATTGTAGACCCCCTCGTCTCTGTTCATCACTCCTCGCCCCCTCCTCCTGATCTGAATTGATTCTTTTATCCATCATGCTTTTCTGTCACTCTCTCTCTAAGATTTTAGACTCCCCCCAATTGATAATATGATTAGCCCTGGCTACATGGTCACTAATAGCTGAGTTCTTAAAATTGTAAGATGGTTAATTTTGTCCAGGTATTTCGAGCCAAAGCCAACAGGGCAAATTTTCCACCATACCCAGCGTGGGTTAAATTGACACTGGGGCATTCAGATTTACCATTATCAACCTTTACTTACCCGAGCCAACCAATGCATCCACAAATCTACGATAAACAAGTTGTTCAGGAGATGCTTCAATCTTCTTTAGAAGAACCTGGATACCAGCTGTTGGTCCAGATGCGGCAAGAATTTCATTAAAATCATCTGAAACATTAATATTAAAATCAATTTTAAACCCCAAATCAATTAAATTCAATATGCAGGTACATCAGGCCTCGAAATAAGCCAGAATTTCTGAGGGCTATTTGGGCCATTGATCTTAAATGTTTGAGGGCTCTCACAAATTTTTTTGGGCCATTGGATTTAACCTATGAACCCCACAAAAAAGTGAGCAAATTGCCACAAATTTTTTGTCTTTTGTGGGCCCTCACTGATTTTCAGGGGTCCGAGGGCCCTCCTTATGTCGAGCCCTGAGGTACATGCACTATACTTATAAGCACAGGCGCACAGCTAGTGTAGTACATAGCATGGGGTAGATGTGCATGATGTACATACAAATCACTGGTGAGCAAATGATTTGGTCATTGATAAAATGACAGAGCAACTTGAGTGATTTAGGGATTCATTCATGTTTCACCGTTGTTCATCATCATTTAACAATGATGCATCCACACTGTGTGGTTTTTAAAATTCATGAGGGCATGCAGCTTTATTAGGACAACGATCATGAAAATACAACATGTAGGCAAAAATAGCACAAAAAAACAATTAGAAGTTGGTATTGTCAAAGCTCATAATTATTTTTTTTTTTTTTTTTTTTTTTTGGGGGGGCATTGAGGGGGCAAAGTGAATTTTGGAGGGCCAAAATCAACCAATTTTGTGCAAAATTGCTGCAAAAGTAATTTTGAGTTTTTACTGGGACAACTGGGGGGGCAAGAGTTCTGACTGGGGAATTTCCCCCCTCAAGTGATTCGTGTGGTTCATGAGTACATGTAGAGTCCTTAATTGCTGGGGGTACTTAATATGTGACACGATCAAGGGGAATGAGTCGGATGTCGCTAATATTGATTTTGAGATATTGGTAAAGAAAGTGTTCAAATTCTTTTGTTGTATATTGTTTTCAGCGACTGATAAATTGATGTAACTTTCCAAAGAAAAGTGGTATCAACATGGGGTTTTCAGTTTCAGAAAGCTCTAAATGTCCTCATTAGAAACATATATATGTAAAACTCATTTTTGACCAGGGTCGACATGTGACTCACAGCCATTCCCCTTGATCATGTCACAATATAAGTCCGACAAATTTGTACAGAAGTAATCTTACCAGCTGTAATTAGTCCATCTTGCAGCATGTTAACAACAGCTTTGTGTGTAGGATTTAGGTGGCTTACAATTTTATCTCGAAACACTTCCGTTATTAATCGCTTTTGACATTCTGCATCCATGTCGTTATAATCCATGGTTGTCTTCTGTATTCATCTATTAAAGTTAAAATTAATGAAGCATAGATTTTAAATACAGGTGTATAACCAATAACAAATGAATAATGAGAGTGAATCATTCCTTGTGAACTTGTGTTTCAGAGTCCCGGCTCCTGCACTCTGTGCATCCAGCTGAGTATTCATGCTCGTCGAAAATTTCACGAAAATAAGGGGTGTTTTTAGATGAAGAAACGCGATTCGCGAAACACAAGAAAAAGGGGTGTTTTTTCAAACCATGTGTTCGCGAAATTGAAAAAAAAAAGGTATTTTTTATCGAAATATCACTTCTCTTGCTTTTACCAAAGAAGCGGTAATATTTTATTATATCTTCTGTGGTTTTACAAAAATATTGCAGTTTCACAATTTTTCGTTTGGCGCATACATTTAGCCTCTGCATTTAGCCATGGGCCTGTGAGAAAACCCTTCGCTGGCCGGGTTCAGAGTTCAGTGGTGTAGGTAGTCTTTGTCAAAGACTACTTGTGATTGAAGGGAGACGACTGTTAAAGCCACAACATCAAGCTGCTTCTCTCTCTATGGGTATACACAGTCTGTAGCACAGACTAGTACATATTAGGTGGTTTTTTTGTGGGGAGTTTGGCAAGAAACCTTTCAACAAGGCTTTGCCTGCATGGCGCTCTGGAGTGGGAGCACCCTCTCTTTATTGTACTGTGCGCTCACTGTCACAGCATCATGCATGGCTCACCCAAGCGAGGTGCGTCTTTGCCAAAAACATGGGGGCAAATCCAGCTGCATGGTTCTCAGTTTAAAGGCCTTATACTAAAAAGTTCTCTGTGAAGGCATTTCAGTTACTAAGTAACAACTCGACCAAATAAGGAACAGCATGCATGCCCAAAATGCAAAAAAAAAGCATAGATGTTATAAATTGCATCAGTTAGTACACGTATGAGAATTATTGATAACCTGTTCTCTTTGTCTTTAATACGGATTGCTGAATTGGTCAATTTGGTGCCCCCCTCAAGGTGCTGCCCAGGACACGTGCCCCCCTTTGCCCCCCCAGATCATGGGTTCGAGTCCCGGCAGGACCGGAAGTGGCTCGAGAAGGTGCAGGATACTTCTTTGAGTGGTTTGTGACAGAAATGGTGGCAGTGGTGGTCCCTGGTGTTTCTTAATACCAGGCGGTTCCACCCATTCAAAACGGTTAGGCATTCATATGTATAATGGCTGGCTGAGTATTCCTTGTACAAGCCTTACAAGCTAGGGGGAGTATAGAGGCCGTCAGCGTGACGTCAGCGTGACGTCATAGACCGCGACTATGCGTGAAAAAAGTACCCTTTCCCGGGGATTTCTGCTCGGTGATGACAACACATAATAATGTATAATTGAGTGCCCCCCCCCCGGTAAATTAGTAGCTAACCTTAAGGGCAAAATAAACCTTAACTGAGGACTGCCAAAAAAAACCCTAAAGGCAAAAAGTGAGGATTGCCATGTTATTGCTATAACTGAGCAAATTTGTCAAAATTACTGCAGAGCCAGCCATGGGGGGAGGCCAGAGACTAATTATTTGTGACAGAGTTTAAGGGTTGTGTAAAGCTATATCAGGTGGGTAGGGGTAAAAATAAGATTATTGCCATTATGACCAAAACACGTACGCATTTATGATTTGCCAAACAGAAACTAACAGAATAACACCTAAAAGTATCATTTTTGATCATTTTGCATAAATCGACTTTCCACGATTTACAAAATGTTTGTACCGGGTGTGCCTGTTGTCAAGTCGATGACAGACACGCATACCAACCTTGAATAATTATACTGAATTGTGATGTAACATTCCGTACAGAGGGTATTCAATACGGCGTGACAGAGCCATTATCATTCAAATAAAAGTCTGGCCTCCATAAGGTAACAATAAAACAGGTAATAGAATACGACTGGTCGTGGAATCGATCTAGAAACCTGTCTCGCTGTCATCTTAAGCTACAGGGTGTCACTTGCATTTATTATGGAGTGCAGAATTAACCCGCCAGTTGTTGCCGAAATGAGTATGTAATTGTGGGCATAGCTTGTTCTTGCTCTGAGCCCTCGTAATATTGAAAACACATGAAAAAGGTCACTTAATCCAATATCAAGAATTATTCAGTGTTTCAAGCTCTACATCTGTGCCAAAGTAGGCCTACGCGATAGTGATAAAGCAGCAATGTATTGTGCTTATGAAGCCTTTGCGCTGTAAGTTACACACATGCAATTTTTACACCTGCAAAACATCCAGTTTTAAGAATATGCAATATCACGCCAAAAGCGAATGAAGGTTTTGCAATGAAATAACACAATAAGTAGGTGACATTTATGCCATTGTATTTCACGTGCCGTACTCAAATTAAATACAATGTTGATTAATGTTTTCAAACACGGTATAGATCATTCTGGAACACCCTGTATCTTAGAACCGTCCTTCAACACAGGTGACAGTGTAATTGTTATATTGTTCCGGTCCATTTATGACATAGCCTTCCTGTTTTAATACGATGATACAATAAAACATGAGATCGGTTTGAATGGTTGTGGAATCAAACTAGAGACCTGTTCCTTTGTCACATTAATAGACCTGATAAATCAAGCGGAACGATTTCATGACAAATCCTTTCACAGAATTGACCGTGTTTCCAGCGCTGCAGTGTTGGTATTAACTTTGGGCTTCTTATGAATTGATTGTCAATACATTATACAGTGTAGGTATATACATTAAAACTCAAACGGGAGAAAGAATCGCGCATACGCACCTTAGAACATTTTAAACACTGTTTTAAAATTGTATATTACAATTTATTTACATTAACATTGTACCCTAAATAACATGGTCATTAGAAACATATATATGTAAAACTCATTTTTGACCAGGGTCGACATGTGACTCACAGCCATTCCCCTTGATCATGTCACAATATAAGTCCGACAAATTTGTACAGAAGTAATCTTACCAGCTGTAATTAGTCCATCTTGCAGCATGTTAACAACAGCTTTGTGTGTAGGATTTAGGTGGCTTACAATTTTATCTCGAAACACTTCCGTTATTAATAAACTTTTGACATTCTGCATCCATGTCGTTATAATCCATGGTTGTCTTCTGTATTCATCTATTAAAGTTAAAATTAATGAAGCATAGATTTTAAATACAGGTGTATAACCAATAACAAATGAATAATGAGAGTGAATCATTCCTTGTGAACTTGTGTTTCAGAGTCCCGGCTCCTGCACTCTGTGCATCCGCGGGTATTCATGCTCGTCGAAAATTTCACGAAAATAAGGGGTGTTTTTAGATGAAGAAACGCGATTCATGAAACACAAGAAAAAGGGTGTTTTTCAAACCATGTGTTGAAATTGAAAAAAAAAAAGGTATTTTTATCGAAATATCACTTCTCTTGCTTTTACCAAAGAAGCGGTAATATTTTATTATATCTTCTGTGGTTTTACACAAATATTGCAGTTTCACAATTTTTCGTTTGGCGCATACATTTAGCCTCTGCATTTAGCCATGGGCCTGTGAGAAAACCCTTCGCTGGCCGGGTTCAGAGTTCAGTGGTGTAGGTAGTCTTTGTCAAAGACTACTTGTGATTGAAGGGAGACGACTGTTAAAGCCACAACATCAAGCTGCTTCTCTCTCTATGGGTATACACAGTCTGTAGCACAGACTAGTACATATTAGGTGGTTTTTTTGTGGGGAGTTTGGCAAGAAACCTTTCAACAAGGCTTTGCCTGCATGGCGCTCTGGAGTGGGAGCACCCTCTCTTTATTGTACTGTGCGCTCACTGTCACAGCATCATGCATGGCTCACCCAAACGAGGTGCGTCTTTGCCAAAAACATGGGGGCAAATCCAGCTGCATGGTTCTCAGTTTAAAGGCCTTATACTAAAAAGTTCTCTGTGAAGGCATTTCAGTTTACTAAGTCACAACTCGACCAAATAAGGAACAGCATGCATGCCCAAAATGCAAAAAAAAGCATAGATGTTATAAATTGCATCAGTTAGTACACGGATGAGAATTATTGATAACCTGTTCTCTTTGTCTTTAATACGGATTGCTGAATTGGTCAATTTGGTGCCCCCCTCAAGGTGCTGCCCAGGACACGTGCCCCCCCTTCCCCCCCCCCAGATCATGGGTTCGAGTCCCGGCAGGACCGGAAGTGGCTCGAGAAGGTGCAGGATACTTCTTTGAGTGGTTTGTGACAGAAATGGTGGCAGTGGTGGTCCCTGGTGTTTCTTAATACCAGGCGGTTCCACCCATTCAAAACGGTTAGGCATTCATATGTATAATGGCTGGCTGAGTATTCCTTGTACAAGCCTTACAAGCTAGGGGGAGTATAGAGGCCGTCAGCGTGACGTCAGCGTGACGTCATAGACCGCGAAAAGGCGTGAAAAAAGTACCCTTTCCCGGGGATTTCTGCTCGGTGATGACAACACATAATAATGTATAATTGAGTGCCCCCCCCCCCCGGGTAAATTAGTAGCTAACCTTAAGGGCAAAATAAACCTTAACTGAGGACTGCCAAAAAAACCCTAAAGGCAAAAAGTGAGGATTGCCATGTTATTGCTATAACTGAGCAAATTTGTCAAAATTACTGCAGAGCCAGCCATGGGGGGGGAGGCCAGAGACTAATTATTTGTGACAGAGTTTAAGGGTTGTGTAAAGCTATATCAGGTGGGTAGGGGTAAAAATAAGATTATTGCCATTATGACCAAAACACGTACGCATTTATGATTTGCCAAACAGAAACTAACAGAATAACACCTAAAAGTATCATTTTTGATCATTTTGCATAAATCGACTTTCCACGATTTACAAAATGTTTGGACCGGGTGTGCCTGTTGTCAAGTCGATGACAGACACGCATACCAACCTTGAATAATTATACTGAATTGTGATGTAACATTCCGTACAGAGGGTATTCAATACGGCGTGACAGAGCCATTATCATTCAAATAAAAGTCTGGCCTCCATAAGGTAACAATAAAACAGGTAATAGGTACGACTGGTCGTGGAATCGATCTAGAAACCTGTCTCGCTGTCATCTTAAGCTACAGGGTGTCACTTGCATTTATTATGGAGTGCAGAATTAACCATCCATTTGTTGCCGAAATGAGTATGTAATTGTGGGCATAGCTTGTTCTTGCTCTGAGCCCTCGTAATATTGAAAACACATGAAAAAGGTCACTTAATCCAATATCAAGAATTATTCAGTGTTTCAAGCTCTACATCTGTGCCAAAGTAGGCCTACGCGATAGTGATAAAGCAGCAATGTATTGTGCTTATGAAGCCTTTGCGCTGTAAGTTACACACATGCAATTTTTACACATGCAAAACATCCAGTTTTAAGAATATGCAATATCACGCCAAAACGAATGAAGGTTTTGCAATGAAAGTAACACAATAAGTAGGTGACATTTATGCCATTGTATTTCACGTGCCGTACTCAAATTAAATACAATGTTGATTAATGTTTTCAAACACGGTATAGATCATTCTGGAACACCCTGTATCTTAGAACCGTCCTTCAACACAGGTGACAGTGTAATTGTTATATTGTTCCGGTCCATTTATGACATAGCCTTCCTGTTTTAATACACGATGATACAATAAAACATGAGATCGGTTTGAATGGTTGTGGAATCAAACTAGAGACCTGTTCCTTTGTCACATTAATAGACCTGATAAATCAAGCGAACGATTTCATGACAAATCCTTTCACAGAATTGACCGTGTTTCCAGCGCTGCAGTGTTGGTATTAACTTTGGGCTTCTTATGAATTGATTGTCAATACATTATACAGTGTAGGTATATACATTAAAACTCAAACGGGAGAAAGAATCGCGCATACGCACCTTAGAACATTTTAAACACTGTTTTAAAATTGTATATTACAATTTATTTACATTAACATTGTACCCTAAATAACATGGACATTTGGGTGATATATTGATGTAATTACGGGCCATATTTAGTGCCGATTTGTCCCAATTTGCTTTTGACTTGCCTGGCAACACTCCATAAAACATGGCTATAATTGAAGACCGAATTAAAAAGACTAGTTTGCGTCTGGCGTCAGGGCAAAGGCGAGACGTGATTGGTTACTGACCTCATGAGTACGGCATTTTTGGTCTGGTTGACAGGGCGTCATATGCAAACTAGTCTTTTCAATTCGGTCTTCAATTATAGTCGTGTGAAGAAGCTTGAAGACAGGGGAAGTTGGAGACCCATAAGGAATTATATTAATTTGTTCTCAAACGGAATCATGAAAATAATCGTAAGTAAAAGTAGTTAAATAACATAGCGCTATTAGCTCGCCTATGAACCTTGGTATTCGTTAGTTAACCGGATAAATAACTTTGGCAAAACTGACAAATTTGTACCAAAATTAGGCGTTAACTTTCGTTACTGTCGAAAATGTACAAAATATGGCTTCCGTGAATCTAAACAAATTGATATTTAAAATTGGTTAATTGTATTACCATAAATCGAACATGGACATGTAGGATGGTATCTCTAGAAGTCTATTTGCCTGAAAAATTGGAATTTTGTTGAATTTAGAGTAACAAAATAACATGCGCCAGACAGTGGTCGACGAGAGTGTAAAATCAGGTAGTAAGTATTTTGTGTATTGACGAGCTTCAAACATGCCTTCGTTGCATTCCGGTGGCAAATATCTATCATAATTCTTATTTCAAGGTCCTGTAAATACCTCAGCAAAAGATAGGGTCATCGTCCAACACGGACTGCTCGAAAAAGTTCACCTATAAAAAACTGCATTGGGCTGTTATGCGTCGTTATATGTACAGGCATATTTGAAGAATTTCCTATCAACTAATAATATTAAGATTGCTAAAATATTAATCTAAAGACTTCATTATTTCATGTGCACCATAAATTTTGCACCTGAGATAGATATTGCTAGGCAAAATTTCACAGCAAACATGGCAGTTTTCTCCCATTTCGGAGATATTTGAGACAATACAGACCGACCCCTTAAGATTTATAAGCTTACCTATCAATTCAGCGTCTACACATAAAACAGTCAGTGACAGTGCAGTACGTGTGGTGATCACTTCATTCACTGCCTGGGATTCATTCGTCCGGTGCAATGGTGAAATACTTCATTAGTATGCCAGAAAATTCTAGATTTTGAGAGGGTGCGACGAATGTTCAGCAATTATTTATTCCCAGTACCAGTTTGTTATTGCATTTTCTGGGGCATCCCCGGCCAAGAGATTTCACTGCACTGTCGGTTGTTTAGTCGGTTGTGCTGATTGGACCATGCGATGTGACAGTGATAATTTTGTCCAATGGAAATAGTCGTTTCAGCGGCGTGTTTATGTGCTGACAAAATGGGGATTTCCCGTGCAGTGGTGAAATTATTCACCTGTAAAATTTCCCCATCGAGGGCAAATTATAAAAAAAAAAAAATCGTATTATGATTTCCATACTTTTGTCATCAATTACTTTGATTTTCTCATTTCAGCGACAAACAGACTAAATAATAAAATATGAAAAGAACAAATTCAAAAGCTTTCAAACAAGTCAATCATGACCCCAAAATATAGGCCTACTTGCTCGTTGGACATTGACCTGCAGTTCTGCAAATTTAATATCTTTGTGCAATCATCACAATGCAAACAGGATTGAGCCAATACAATTGGTTTCCCTGTAGAAGAACCCAACATATTGAACATAAGCTAACATAATTGTATATGTAACTGTGCCTCTGAAAAAATTTAGTGCAAATAAGCTATTGTGCAACCCTAAATGGCCAAAATGATGGGAGACCCCTTGCTTAAATATTTAGGGGCTGTGCAATAATTATTTACCCCCCGGCCCCCCCCCTCTCGGCCCGCCAAAAATTGCTTGCCCCCCCCCCCTTGGCCCGCCAAAAATTCTTTGCCCCCCCCCCTGAACATGCCAAATTTTGGGATCCCAATTTGCAAACCTTAAATGGTCGATGTATGTTGCGAGCGCAGCGAGGACGAAAATTTGCATATTTAAGCATTTCCGTACTGTTTTCCTAAGCCTTTTTAGAGCGTTTTATTAAAAAGGCGCCCCATGAATAGCTATGAATGTGTGCCAAAAATCGCTTGCCCCCCCCTCGACTTGCCAAAAATTGCTTGCCCCCCCCTTTCGGCTCGCCAAAAATTTCTTGCCCCCCCCAATTTTACCCTCCCCCAGGGCTCATAATTATTGCACAGCCCCTTAGTTGTAATTAGGCCTAAAAAAGGAAAAATTAGGGTCAGGTAGGTTGGGATTTTTTTTACTCTTAAAAGTGCATTTGATAAAGGCATTAGAACTTTTGTTCTTTTTTTTTCAATTTATATATTTATTTATTATTTGTATTTATTTATTTTATCTATTTATTTATTTATTTTTAATTATTATTATTTATTTATTTATTTATTTATTTATTTTTATTTTTTGCAAAAGAAAAAAAGTCTAGGGTTGTGCCTACTTTTAGGGTCAGTCGGGGTACACCAATCAAACAATTTTCATTTTTAGGTCTTATGGGGTCCACATGGCATGAATAGCCTTTTATTTGAAGCCTAGCTAATGATGATAAGTAAATTCTGTACATGCAATATGTATGTAGCTATCATTCACAACAAAACCCATCTAGCGATCACTCCTTAATATACTTGGTACGGAAAAATAAAAAACCAAAAGCTCCTTCAAAAACAATTAAGTATCGCTCAATGAAAAAATTTAATGATAATGATTTTGTTAACTCTATTAAGGGTAAAAATTGGGATAAGGTTTTAAATTGTAATAATGTTAATGATGCATTAAGTGTTTGGAAAGAACTATTCAATGATGTTTGTGATGATCATGCACCTATAAAAGAAAAGCTTGTGAAAGGATCACCACTTCCTGAATGGATTACTAGGGACTTCATTCAATTAACTAAAGATAGAGATTACCACTTCAAGAAAGCACACAAAACCAACAATCCTGAAGATTGGAAGACTGCTAAAGTGTTAAGAAATAAGGTTAATAATATGAATAAGTCTTTGAAAAAGACTTACTGCTGTAATGCTATTAATGAAAATGTAAATAATTCTAAAAAGTTGTGGTCTACTATTAAAAAGTTGATTCCTGACAATAAGTCTTCCGTTCATGCTGTCAAATCTAATGAGGGAATCACAGCTAATGATAAAGAAACTGCGGACAAATTCAATGAGTTTTTTGCATCAATTGGAAACAGTCTCGCCACTAAATTTAACAGTAATGATTATGATGACAAAGAATGTGCTCTGGGTAATCGTGTTAATGCTCAATTTTGTTTTGATTATATTACACCTGAATTTGTCTTTGATGAAATTTGTAAGATGAATAACAGCAGATCACCTGGTATTAGTAATTTCGATGTAAGGCTTTTAAAATTGGCTGCTCCAGTTATTTGTAAATCTCTGGCTTATATTTGTAATCTTTCGCTTTATACATCTTGTTTTCCAAATGACTGGAAGCAAGCCAAAATTACTCCTATTCATAAGGAAGGTGATAAGTATGATAGCTTATGATGTAAATAATTATAGACCAATTTCTGTGCTTCCTGTCCTTTCTAAGATTATTGAGCGAGCTATTCACGATCAACTTTACAATTTCTTCACTGAAAATAGCATTTTAAACCCTTGTCAGTCTGGCTTCAGACGTAATCACTCTACTGCTACTACTCTTATTGATGTTTCCGATTACATTTTAAATAACATGAATCAGGGTGTTGTCACAGGAGCATTGTTCCTGGACCTCAAAAAGCTTTTGATACTGTAAATCACAAAATTCTTCTTCAAAAGCTTCATAGCTATGGTGTCACTGGTAATACTTTAAATTGGTTTAGGTCGTACTTCAGTGGTAGAATAAAATCAGTCAATGTTAACTCTACAGTCTCTGATTTTAAGAATGTAAACATCGGCATTCCACAGGGTTCGATCTTAGGTCCACTGTTGTTTATAATTTGTGACCCGGCAGCACAAACGAGCCGTAAATTCCCTAAATTGTATTCTGTGTTACGGTGTAAAATGTGTACGAAGGTCGTATTCATCGATAACTTAAGCTGGCCCGACTTCCGTCTTATTTTGATAGTCAAAACTAATCAATAATCCTATTGTTGAAGTGGATAATAAGCTTCTACCTTAGATGGCCGGCTATAGAACTTTTAATAGCTCTGGTCTTTGTTTGCTTTTGCTAAATCCTGTTCAAGTGGTGGGTTACCAGGCATTGTACTTTGTACAGGTATGCATAACCAACAATTAACAATGAGAGAACTTTCTTAAACCTCGTTGACTTGGGGATGATTTGAAATGACCGCCAATTATGACTGTTTGATATATATTGCCAGCAATGTGGAAAAAGAGACACAAGTAAAAATGTAAAAGCTATAATTTTGTTGAAGGAGCAAAGTTTAACAAACCATAACCTCGCTTCTGGATATCGTTTGAAGTCAAATGATATACCATTTTAAGTTTATGATGTTTATTTTTAAACATGAAATAAAACAAAATTGACCGGGGGAGGAATTTACGGCTCATTCGCCGTGGACGGTCACATTTATGTTAATTCTCTTCCTGAATGTATTGATTGTAAATGTGTTATGTATGCTGATGATACAACTTTGCTTTTCAAATCGTCAGACCCATATGCTCTTCAGTCTCAGATGAATGATAGCTTGTTAAAAATTGCTCGGTGGTTCAAATCAACAAGCTTACTCTTAACATTAAGAAAACTAAGTACATGCTTTTTGGAACAAATCATACTTTGAAAAATGTTGATGACATTTCACTTATCTATGGTAATGAGTCTATCGAAAAGGTTGATAAATTTAAGTATTTGGGGGTCATATTTGATCCAATCTTAACTTGGAATGAACATATCAATTATATTTCTTCAGTTATTTCTAAACGTATTGGTGTCATTCGCAGAGTTAAGTTCTATCTTCCTCCAGCCACATTAAATTTACTTGCCAATGCATTGGTCTTCCCACATTTTGATTATTGCAGTCCTGTTTGGTCAAACTGCATTTCTGAACATTGTAATTCTCTCCAAATTCTTCAAAACAAACTTGCTCGTGTTCTTTTGTCTGCTGACATTAGAACACCCATTTCTGATATGATGCACACTCTTTCCTGGGACAGATTAAATGAAAGATGGGATAAACAGCTCCTTGTAACTGTTTTTAAATGTCTTCATCATGATGCTCCTTCTTACCTCTCATGGCAATTTATTTTACTTCTTCAATTCATTCAAAATGTACCAGAAGTCAATCTTGTAATACACTTGTCTTGCCATCTTGGAATAATAATTCAGGAAACAAACTTTTTCTTACAGAGGTGCCTCAGTGTGGAACAAACTGTCTTCTGATGTTCGAATTAATCTTACATCAATGAATGTGAATATGTTAAAATCACAGATAAGCATATAATTCACACCTTTTCACCTCTGTTAGTACTAAATTTCACTTCCTGTTTGTTAAAATTCATGTCTTATAAAATGCATTTTATCATCTTGATTTGTAAATATTACCTACGTGTACATATATGTACACATTTCTCAATTTTGCTTTTCTTTTGTATTATGTAATTTATCTCTTGATATGTAAATTGTTAAAATCTTATATTATTTAATTATTATCAGGGTCTCATGGGAGACCAGTTTTTGTAAACTGAATGAAATACCCTGAATAAAGATTGTTATCTATCTATCTATCTAGCCCAACTCAAAAGATTCCCGTGAAAGGATTCTCTCAAAACCCAAAATTTGTGTATCAATGAACTTGATTGTTTAATACAAATTGATCAATTATTCATTATTTCTTACTGTTGATTTTTTTTCCTGGTGATACCGATCCACACTGTAACTACTTGGCCTAAAAAAGGGGGTCATTGATATACCACTGCAGAAAATGCTATAACCATGTTTGCAGCACCAGTCCCTCTATGGTCTGTTTTTCTACACCCACCACCATCCCCCTCCCATCCCGGGATACTGATATCACTGGATCTGATCAATTTAATACAAGAAAAGTCATAAACACAAAGTGCATGATATCATATGTTGGGTTACATACTGTTTTTGCCTCTGGATTTCAAAACAAGAGATAAATTAACTCTGGTCTTATTCAGATTCACAGTGGCTATTTTTCATGCTCAGTGGCTGCACTAGGGGGGGGGGGGGGGTATTGATGTCATTCCTCCAACTTGTGACCAAGGGTGAAATTAAGCGGGAGACGGGAGCCATTTGGCCCCCAAACTCTGCAATGGCCCCTGGTTCCATCTCATTTGTAGTTGACCAGGGGACACTTCTCTCACAAAACTGGCCCCCTGGATAGTGAACCAAAAAGTATCAAATTCAAAGCAACTATAGTGCTTATTAACCCATCCAGCATATTGGCCCCTTGGTAAATGGAAGTGGCTCTTGGTTTCTTCAAATCTTGGTGAACCAGGGGCCACTTTGTTTGCCGAAATGGCCCCTGGTTCAAGCTCTCTTATTTTCACCCTTGCTTGTGACCCTCCCCACTGCCTCCCAATCAGAACAATGATCACGAAACATCCCACTATTTTGGGCAATGAATACAAAATTTAAATTTCCATCAAACCCCCACCCCCTTTTTCACTCGCCACCTCCAGCCTGAAAACAATTTGGTGCCGCCACTCTTCAGGATGAGAAATGTTTTGATTCAGAAGTGTAACCAGAGGGGGCAGGGTAGAAGGGCTTGATCTTCCTTAGTCAAAATGCAAGATCCCCAAAGCCTCCAATGAGCTGACAGGTTTTATATAAAGAGAGGATTCACATATTGTCACTCCGATACTACTAAAGTACCGGTATTTCCACCTGTAGCTCCCTCACTAAAGGTCTAGTTACACTACTGCTACTTTTATTTGTGTATTTGTTTGTTTACCAATTTATAAAACCTGCTATAATACATTCCAGCTATGGTGACACCTCGTGAAGTCATGCTGGACATATTCTATTCACAAAAACAGAGGAAGTTTGTGAGCGTAAATGCAACGGAGCAAATAAACATGTAATCAATACAGCATTAATTTGCTAAGAATTGAACAGGGCACCTGTCTCATCAAATCACCCTAATAACTCTTTGAAAGTGACAGAACATCGAAGTGGAATTGGTAGTTTTGAAATGTCCTGGCTGCTGCGTTGGTGTTCTTTGTTTCACACGCACCTGTTCAAGCAAATAGTATATCTGTATGTCCTTTGTGATTGGCATAATTGGCTATTCATGAAGGACATACTACTGGCATGTACTGTGCCTGGCAAACAAAGAACATCAACTCAGTCAGCCATGATGTTTCAAACTACCAACTTGCAACTTTATGCTCATTTTGTGGTAGCAGGTCAAATTTATAGATTTTTTGTCATTAACCTATAAATAATGTAGGCAATATATAAGACAAATGCTATATAATTATTACTGACTCATGAATCAGTAGTTTATTTGTACTGCATTGACAATTTTCTGTCAAATTATACATAATTATATTACACAAATGTACATGAAATTTTTGTTCAAACAAAAAACACTGAGTATATAACATTTGGCAACAAATCCAAGTTTACAATACATGTTTGTTCCATTATAAATCATAAATCCCCCCCCAAATCATTTGAAGAGTAAATTGTAGTATACAATGTATAAATATTTTAAAACAATTTATACATTTTAGACGATTTCTTCAACACTTTCATCAAAGATTTTTCTGAATAGGCTTTCTGTAATGTTTTATTTCAAGCTTTTGACTGTAAACGCTATACATGTACAGGGTTTATCAAAATGATTGGTACGGTGGTACCCATCAATTTTAATGTTTATTGAAAAGCCTGCCTCTTCCTAATATAGCATTGGATACCCTTGAAATGTCCAGAATGTATTGTTTATGAATTGTTTTACAATTAATCTACAGATTATTTGGATGTTATGTTGAATTTTGATGTATCAGGCTCATCCATTATCAATGAAAACGGATGAAGTACCAATCATTTTGATACAGCTTGTACATGTATCAGACATTAGACATTACAGTACACCATGTGGAAGGCTTGGCAGGTTGCACTGCATATCACCAAGGTTGGCCTACACTGAATTATGAAAATGAAAACTATGATAGTTTGTATGCTTGGATATTGAAAGCCACACCACATCTGATGTAGATCTATAATATACATTTACAATGTACAACGAATCCTATCAATAAAACTAACTTAAAACAGGAAGCTGACAAACATTGTACAAACGGCATCAAATTAATTGGAACCGATCAATGACATTATTTTTGCAGAATTTTTTCACTCTATCATGTATTAGACTGAAAAAATTTGTAATAACTTCTCTCACAATTTTAGGACATGATGATGTTGATTGAGAGCATCATCTATGCAATAAATACAACACGCTACATAATTAAGTTACCAGTTATGTTCACCCTGTATATCCTAAACAAGACAAATATGTCAAAACTAAAACTCTGATTAAAGACCTCATGAAATTGGTTGAAAAAGAAACAAAGGAAAAAAAATCAAAAGTTGCACTTTTATGTTCTAATAAAGCATGATATTAATTTTAATGTGCTAATCAATGGAAAGCATGGCGCTAGTTCTCTTAGTTGAGAACGCTTTGTGTACAAATCAATAGGGCATGCAGTTGAGCAAACTGCAACTTTTGAATTAATGCATCTTGCATTTTTGGATCACCCTGTCTTTATTTCTCCAACAATTTCAACGAGTGACGTCTTAAATCAGAGCTAAAAGATGCAGCTATTGGCTGCTGGTTCCAATTATGACATATCAGTCTTTGGTTAGGGTATACAGGGGTCAACATAACTGGTACCTTAATTCTTTCGGGCACTGTATGCTGAGCAGTGAAGCTGTTCAACTTGTGTTGTGTGAGTTAAACTATGCATATGTCAATCTTCATTTGAATTACAATATTTAGCTCCCAATTTTTAATTTGTAGCATTTTTTTTTGGTTAGGCTAAAAAAAATAAATTGTTTGGTTGCCCTAGCTTCCAAGACAAAAATTAGGAGGGTCGGTAGGTCGATCTTTTTTTCCCATCCCTCAGACAGAATTTAAATGGAAATCCTTCTTATTTTTAATCAAATATGCATTTAATAAGTGAAATGAGTGAATAACAAATATAGAATGTCCTTGATAATGTACAAATTTAACGTTTTTTCTAAAAAAAAAAAAAAAAAAAATGACCCAAGATTTGTTTTTTTGGGGTCGGTCTCTGAAGGCAACCAAACACTTTTTTTTTTTTTTTTTGATTATTTTTTCACATACCCTGGTTCCATTCATTTGATACTGTTTGTATTACATGAATGTATAAAGTGATCGAAAAGTACACAGGTGCATATTCAATCAAACAAGATTATATTTAAATAAGCAATCAAACAAACTTTGAACATATAGGGTGATTACAAAATGTGAATCACTAATTATGTAGATTAGCACCATTTTCCAAAGACTGCAATGCAACATATACATGTATGCATTTAAGCATATTCAAATTTATACATTTGCATTAAAAATGAAAAGAAATGTGCAAACTTTTATTGTCATCGCATAAACATGATGAGGGAATCCTTAAATTGTCATTATCATCTACCCCTACAACTGGTGAAATCATCATCAGGGCATGTCTGACATATTGAGAGTTTTTAAAAATAAACACATCAAAAGAAATAAGTCCCCCTCTGAACATGTCGTCATAACATTGTAAGGTTTTGTTTTGTACCAATAAAACTAACTTTAAAATAATTATATGACTGTTTACTAAGTGCAGTGTGAAAATGAGAGATTTCCATGACTTCAGGGCTGAATGAGCCTAAATTGAAGGCAAAAACTGCCCTTTACAAAAGTCACAAAATAGGCCTATGCTTGACACTAAAGTTGATTCATGGCTTGTTACTTATGGAAAACCCCTATGTGTTTGAGTGCAGTTTAAAATCCTCACCAAGTGAACATTTACTGTAATGTGCATCGATTCTTGATCATTCAGCCATGCAAATCCCCTTGGTGCAGAGTTCAGTACAGTGAGTTGTAATGGCCAGTTCCATTCCTTGTCCCAATACGCCTTGCACTTAACAAGCATAGGCCTACTTTGTGACTTTTGGAAAGGGCAGTTTTTGTCTTCAATTTGGGTTCATTCAGCCATGAAGTCATGGACATCTTTCATTTTCACAAAACACTTAAGTAAACAATTATATAATTATTTCTAAGTAAGTTTTATTGGTACAAAGTTTTACTTTATGATGTTATGACGAAATTTTCAGAGGGGGACTTATTTCTTTTGATGTGTTTATTTGATTATTTCCATCTCAATTGTCAGATAATTGAAAATAATACCAGTTTTGGCCAAAATGAAAAAATGATGCAGGGGAGGGGGGGGGGGGTGATGGGAAATTTGGAATCAACTTTCTTCAGCCTAATAGAAACAAAGGAAATTGAAAGGTGTGAATACTTATTTTGGCTACTCAGTGCCAGAAGTGATTAAGTGCAATTGCTGCCCTGTGAACATTTGGTAATTTACACACAGTATACTGTACTCATCTACACATGGCAACTATTGCACTTAATCACTTCTGACACTGAGCAGTCGATTTGTACCTCATTTCTATGCCAGGTTTTCTTAACACCTGTTTCATTGTATTTGATCATTTCACACAAAATGTACCAATATGTACCATATTTTTCCCAGCATATAGACAGCAGATTCAAAGGCTTTCAAACCCCCTGAAGTGATTGTGCTACTTGTACAGCTTATCTGAGTACAAAAATATAAATTCCTGATATAAGGTACATATATTTATATTCAATGAATTCTTTCAAGTTAATTCTATCCAGTTATCAAGCCGAGTAAGTTTCCTATTTTCAGGCATGTTTTCCCCTCAATCAACTTTTTTTACTACAAAATCTTTCATTGCATTTCATTTTTTAGTTTTTCTGTACATACCTTTCTTAAGTTCTGAATACATGCAAGCCAATATCGTTATAAATATACAAACATTCTCAATGAGTCCATTGACACCTTAAAATATGCATTGAAATGTTTTGCCAAATCCTTTTTACAAAATAAGCATACTAACTGCCCAGAGCATTCCGAGGGAAAACGAATACCCCCAATTTTTGCTCCATGCCTATGATGGTCGAGTCCCGGTTCTCCTTCTCTAATTCTGTGGCCTGTATGATTTCTTGGTGAAATGGTACTTTCTTAAACCTTATCATCAATATTAGAAAAGGTGACAAAATAAAGCTACCGATAGCAGCCAGTGGTGCCCATCTATAGTTACAACGTTATGTGGTCTTTGATGAAATACTGCCAGGGCAAGTTCTAAGTTTTTCAAGCTTTTTGCTGCTACCCAGATATACCATGCATATATTGGCCAAATGTTGGTTTTCGAATGCCAATCTTGGCATCGGCATTATTTTGCTGCCCATATTGGGCCAATCTTGGCTTACCATCGGTTATTTTTATATTGGCATCACAATCGCAGCCTAAATTGGTCCAATATATGCCCAATATTTGGCCCAAGCCCAATCTTGGGCCCATGAGCAAATGATATTGGGCCATTATTGAACATATATCGGGCCACTATCGGACCAATATCGCCATGTTATCTGGGTAGTACAAGTAAAATGCATGTATGCATCATACTACATGGGCTATTCCAGTTGAAATCCATACACCCCCTATAGAAGAAATGACCTTAATCTCCCACACAGGAAGTGTGAATGAATGAATTTGAAATCTACATTTCCTATGTGAGGGATTAATGCCATTTCGTCCATAGAGGTGTATGGATATCAACTGAATGGTCCATTAATCGATCTACAGAATGTGATCTATAATACTGGTGCTTTATAGAATTTGTGACTCATTATTCAACCTACAATTAGTGCACAAGGAAAACAGATTTCTGGTATGTCAACGTCATTATTATTCACTGATTTTAAAGTAATGATGTTCCCTTTTTCATGCAAATATCTGTTGAAATTCAGGATAAGATAAATAAAAAGATCTGCAGCATCATCTACATGAATGCCACACAAACAGATACATTTTCTACTTGCAAGGGATTCCAATAAGGACTGGAGCTCTAATTTAAGGGTCAGACTTTTGCACGATTGCATAATTTGCACCGCAAATTGTGTTGTTTCTTGCATTTTTGGTGTCCATTAATTGCATTTTTGGTGTCCATTAATTGCATTTTTGGTGTCCATTAATTGCATTTTTTTTAAATCCGCGACTGACAAGATTGAAATCAGCCCGAAAATGGCACAAAATACGCCTCACTACATTATAATTGTTATTTATAGAACACTGTAAATTAAATTTTTGTACCAAAGTGTACACAGATGCAATTTTGTGTAATGGGCACAGCCATTTTGAATTTCATCCCGGGAATTGACAGGAAATCAGTCAAACTTCGTAAATGAACTGGATTGAGATGAATATCATGTTTTTGGCCTTTTTCAAAACTGATCATAGTTTTAGAAAAACATGGATGCATTTTTTGCTGCAATAAATAGCACAGAAGTCTGACCCTTACTAGAATTAGATTGAATATGGTACTTGAAGCTTCTTGCACCAGACCTAGTTTACTGTTCATTGCTTGATTGAAATCGCACAGTATTCTATGATAGACCTTTTATATGATGTAGCCTACTTGAAAATACTGAGTATTAGGCTAGATATAACACTGCACACTTTTTACAGTCTATGGCTAAAACTTGTGGTGACATTGAATTTTTAAGACAGATGTTTACACATTGAAACAGATTTCCTTGACAAAGATGTAATGTTCGTTGAAAGCTTTCACTTTACAAGCGGATTATGGTGTGGTCAGTTATCACTTAATAAACAGATTATGGTGTGGTACGTTATATACAGTTATTGGGCTATTCCACTTAAATTACACACTCCCCCTGTGGAAGATTTTGGTAATATCTTCCACAGGAGGAGTATGAATTCCAAATGGAATTAACACATTAGCAGCTACATTTGAAACTCACTCTCCCTCAGGGGAAAATTCAGGGTGAATCTTTCTCAGGTGTATTGAAACTCAAATGGAGCAGCTTAATGTGCTAATTCCATCTGAAATTCATACTCCCCTGTGGCCACAGAATCAGAGAAGGAAAACCGGGACTCCCTGTACCGCCACATACAATCGTGCCGTCAGCTATGGGGAGTAAATTGGGGGTATTTGGGTCCTTGCCGACGGTGAGCGGAGACGAACGAAAACAATTCTGCATCTCGTCTGAAGCGTCCTGGTAATCGCATACAGGTCGCATCAAGTACGTCTCTCAAATGCGCCCATCATCCATGTCGCGCTTGCATGACAACGAATGCCTCAAGCGCATTCCGAGGGAAACCGAATACCCCCAATTTTTGCTCCATGCCTGTATCAAGATGGCGGTCGAGTCCTGGTTCTCTGGTTTTAATTCTGTGCCTGTGGCAGATATTTCCAAAATCTTCCACAGGGGTAGTGTGTATTTTAAATGGAATAGCCAATTATGAGTTTCATTCTATAATCAAATTGACCACAAACTATTATTTTGCACTTAAAACATGTTCTCATATATATACAAAAATAATAAAAAAATATGCAACCACAAAACGTAAGAATCTGTACATATACAAATCTCCATAACAGGAACAATTTCAATGTATAGAAGAGCAAAAATGCTTTTGCAGCGGGACAATGTTGCAACTTTTTTCAAATGTTGTGTGTGTGCTTTGGGGACTTTCCATGAAAAACAACCAGTAAATGAAGAGCTTATTTCCAAACCGTGTTAAGTCCACCCACCTTCAAAATTGAGATTTTGATGAAAATGGGTAGTGAGTAACTAGGGCTATCCAGCAATGTTTGTGTTTTTTACAAAATTAGTCAAGTTCGAAATATTGACACACAAAGTATCGACTTTTTTCCAAAACGTGTTAAGTCCAATCCAGTTTGTTAGCAAACTGTGTTAAGTCCACGAACAATGCCCTTGTGGGCAGCTTGTAGGCAGGTAGCACGGCATAGGGCTTCCAATAGTTAATCACCCAAGTTCTGCATGATTGACAACACTGCATTGCTTTGCGTCTTCATTCTTGTTTGGTCCTGAGACTAGTATACCTGAATTTGGTCTGATTAAAAAGTTGTTGTTGTTGTTGTTTTTGTTTTTTTGTTTTTATATTAGTAGGCCTAGTTTGTATGGGAATTCTTAAATATTTGATAGATACCTCCAGAAAAACATGAACAGGTTGGGAATGGGGAGAGGGAGAGGTTGTGATGGTAGAATTAATGTTAAAGGATGGGGGTAGAGTTAGTTTTTGATATTATTATTTTGTATGATTATCAAAATTCAAGGTATTATTTAAAAGTTAAAGGTTATATAAAAAAACTTAGGACTTAAAGACTTAAAAACTTACGACTGTCAATATGAGATTAGGGTGGCAGCATGGGGGAGGGGGGAATGATATTTCAGGTCATCACTTATTGTCAGTGAAAATGACGTTAATTCAATTCGGAGAAATGCAATACAACTAAGTTTTGAATTTTGAACTATTTTAAACGTCGAATTTTGATAAAAATGGGCGGGAGGAGGGGGTTCGAGATGCAAGGTGTTTTGTGGCAAAATTGTGTATTATAGTAGAGAGAATAACATTTGGTATGTTTTTAATAAATTTGTTATCTTTTAAGACTAGTTTGAGAAATATATGGTTAGTTCTGTGTTACAGATACTATGTTTTGTGTCAAAATGTGTTAAGTCCATGCCAGAAATTGTGTTTTGTGTCAAAAGCGTGTTAAGTCCATGCTATTTTTAAAACAAATTAATTCATTAAAAAAAATAAAAAGTCTCTAGATTTTAACTTTACATATTTTAATGCTCCTATATATGTCACCTTCACTTCAATGTAATTTTATAGAAATCAAACTTTTTTTCATTGCCATAAAGAAAATTCCTGATTTTCTTCAAAGTGAACCTTGTGGACTTAACACGGTTTGGAAATAAGCTCTTCAAATATCATTTGCCATCAAATGTGTATTATATCGCAAATTTAAAAAAAAATTAAAATTATTCAGTATTCAGAATGCAATTTGATATGTCTCATGTGCTCTCATGTCCCACAAAATTACTGTCCAAACGTTGCTACCAGAGCCCTTAACAGCTTTGCTACCAGGACTCCGTTTTGGAAAACAGTGAATAGGAAAATTATAAAAAAAATTCCTAAAAATACTATCTAGAAACACCATCGCCAAAATTCATCTATGGTTGTCTTCATTGGGAACGAGAAATGTACACCCACACATACACCAGAAAACAAGGCAAACTATTGCCAAAATTATGACCCCTGAAGGCAAATAACAAGAGAAGTTGGCAAAATATTTAGGCAAAAGATAAGGTTTGGCACTGCATTTTGTTGAAATATATTGAAAATAGCCAATATTTTGAGTGATAATGAGCTTACATTTTCACAGATACCATGCAGTATTTCGTACAGCAGTGATGCCGTGTAAGGGGCCACACTTTGGAACAAAAATCGTCACCTGGTTCCATCATTTTAATTCCACAACAGGCCACATTATGAGATTCACTGGCGTGAAACGGCGCCTGACGCCCGCCAAATTTCACCCTTAACCATAATGTCCTGATAATTATACATCATATTCTTCTTCAAAATATACAGTTGTACAAAGGTTTTCTTCATAACCAACAATAGTTATTCTCTTTTTATAGGATTTCTTCTCTATTTCTATCAAATAGAATCCAATCAAAACCATACAAATGAATTCATTTTGATCAGCTGATGACAAGAATCGATTTCCATGATTATTTTGCTTACAACAAAATGTGTGCATTGTAAATTTTTGAGGAATTTCAGAAAAGTTTATTATTATTACAGAGCTGCCAACCATCTCTAACACTAGTCAGTATTCTCAAGACTTAGTAGACAAGTAAACAGAACCAGTTACTGTTTGATTTGCAATTACAATTTCAAAAATTTGCTTTCAAATATTGCTTAATTAGGGGCATCATTTAAAGATAATTTTTTACAGGGTTCCCACACCTTGAAGCCTTTAAAATTCAAGGACTATTCAAGGACTTTCAAGGTCCAAAAGCATGATTTTCAAGGACTTACCACAACACAAAAAGCTGCGTTTTAATGAAAGTGACAGCTCCTCTCCACTACCCAAATTTTGTCAAAATTATACTTTAGGCAAAATTCCAATTGTCAAGGACTTTCAAGGACCTTGTGTAAATTTCCAGGACTTTCAAGACCTTGAAAAGGTGTTTTCAAATTAAAGGACTTTCAAGGACCGTGGGTACCCTGTTTTTATTTCTTCCAAGGTCTGGGCTGTACACCGAGCGTACACGAGCGTAAACACAGATTCACGCTGACTGGCTGATCAATGGTCTTGACAATAAGACGGTTGATCCATTGGTTAAAGTGCATAGAAGGGAAGGAGACCTTGCCACTTCTACACCCAGCACGTACCTGGACCACAGAAGAAATGAAAAATTACCTTAGGCAAATTAAATTTGATTTTACTGCTATTGAATTGTGTCTTTTGTAGTATTGGTCTTTTCATGCATGTCATTGTCAACTGAATTAACATTTTAATATGTAAAATAGTTTAGGGGAATGAATGTTGCTAATATTGATATTTGCTAACATTCTTTTGTTTCTTATTGTTTTCACCGACTGATAAATTACCTATAACTTGGTAACCAGACGTTCAATTTTCATACGGTTTGGCATCAAAATGTAGCATTTTTACAGAAAACTTTCAACATCAGACTCGTTTCTATTCATTAGTATCCATTGGTTACTGGTTCAAGCCTAGGTTCATTATGAATTACGATAGGCCATAGGATTTGTGTTGTGTTAATTTCGATCAGTGATTTGTAACAAAGTAAGCGTGAGCCAGTTGACCTAACAAGAGTCATATTCTAACGTGCACTATGCCAGCTAAGTGATTGTGTCACATTTGAAACGAATTATAACCCTGAGGATAATTTCAATTCACTGATAAAGTAAACATCCATGACCTTTTATTAATTTGTGGTTATTCATCTGCTGCATTGGAATTCAAGGTTCAAACCAACTCACAACCTTTATCGTAGTGTAAACAGGGTTTACGACTAGCCAGGATGCTGCTGCATGAGGGCGCCCTTACATTTTGTGCATATGTGATGTGCTGGTGGTGTGGTGGTCATTGTTGTGTGAGGAGTCTTCAGTCCTTGTGCTTCTTCTTTTTCTTCTTTGATTTAGGTTGTTTCTTAGTCTTTTTACACTTATCGCAATACCAATTGTCCTCTTCTGGTTCGTCGTCTATGCCCACGCACGGCCTGCGTTGATGAAAATACAAATGATAAAAGTGAGTGCATGCAGAAATTTTCAATTGAGTCTTTTAAGGGACACAAATTAGTTAAAGTGGTATTTCTGGATTTCAGTATCCTCTCTGTTGAGTAATGTTCAATACATATCCACGAAAAAAGCTTATAAAATTTCAGTAGATTTGGACACTGAATTAGCGAGTAACATATAATTAAATGTATTACAGCATCCCATGCATGATAGGCCACTGTGTTGTAATTTTGGGCTGTCAACAGCCGCAAAAATACAAATTGAATGATATGTTTGTCCAATGATCAAATCAGCAAGAAAGCTTACGCACACAAAAATTATGTAGTCCTAGGTTTCTGATTGTACAAAAATCTTAACTATTTAGAAGTAAGTTGGAAGGGATGAGGCTGTGGATTTTGAAGTGATATAAGATGCACCAAGTACTACTCCTGATTCCACAAAAATGCAGCCTTATTCTTTTTAATGCAAAATTACTATTTTATTTTAAGTAAAAGATAGCTCAATTCTAATCCCTTCCTTAGACCTGTCAATAAAAGTAGAATTTTAATATTTGGCTTTTGTTTTTTGTTTTTTGCAAGGCTAAAAACATTCATTTTTTGGATGGCAACCGAGCCTAAAGACTTCTACCAACTATGAAGTCAATAACAAATTATTAAAAGACACAAAATAGTAAGACTAAGAAAACTGTTTTAGCCCATACTCACAATTCCAAATTATATGTGAATCGATAGAATTTTTTGTTAATGCCTATCCACCCACCAAAAATGTTTTCTTCCAAATATGTACATTGCATAATAGGGAACCAGGACCATTTCCAGTTGCAAAGGAAATTTTCATAAAAATGTCCATGATCTATAGCGATTACCTACACACCCCCACACATGTATGCAAACATTATCATTGCTATATTCTTCCTATATGAATATTAAAGTATGAAATTAAAGTACTTACCAATGATACCAATCATCGCAGTCGTCACAACCCACCATTGGACTACCATCATCTGGTAATTTACAAGCCGGACATATCCAGATCTTTTCTCCAGTATCGCTCTGTAATACAAGACCACAATGAAATATATTTTCATACAAATATTGGAAAATTTAACCTTTACACATATCTATAACATTTTTTTTTCATTTTTTATAACATTTGGCAGAAGCCAGGTAAAGCCCAATAGGGCTTAGAGGCTACTAAATTCAAGGGATGCCAACCGCATATGACAGGACAGGGATATGGGAAGAGGTCCAATTTCAGAAGCACTGATTTCTGTGGGGAGAACCCACAGAAAACCTGCAAGGACAAGCATGGATAAGACAAGCATGAATATTCCATCCTTGGGCAGCCACTCACCAGTGTAGAGCAACATGATTACCTAGGTATCTCCATCTCCAATGATCTTCGATGGAACTCCCACTGTAACAACATCATCAAGAAGTCTAACAAAACTCTGGGCCTGTTGCGGAGGACATTATCACCCTGTCCCAGAGATGTTAAGAAGAAAGCTTATGAGGCCCTGGTTTGTCCATGTTTAGAGTATGCTACAGCAGCATGGAATCCATAAACAATATCACTGGTGAACAAGCTCGAGCAAGTTCAAAGAGCTGCTGCACGCATTGTTTATGCTGATTTTCGTCGGACGACCTCAGTTACACCTATGATTACCAGTCTTGGTTGGGACTCCCTACATGTAAGGTGCCTGGTAGACCAAAATAACTGCTAAAGATACCATTAATTTTTATTTTTTACTACAATGCTGGCCATTAATGTTGGGACGGTTTGATAGGGTAATGTAAATAAGCCCCCCACTCCCACCGATCAATGTTGAATCCGACTTTTTTGGTCACACGCGCCTTTTGGCACCCAACATTGATTGGTGGGGAAGGGGGAGGGTTGGGGTGTTAGGAAAGGGTTTAGGCTTGACACCAAAGAAACCTCCATTTTATCACGTTAATAATAACGGAAATAAGGCCATAATATAGTGTACGTTTTCCATTAGTGTCCCAACACATTTTGGCCATGGTTGTAGGTTCAATACTAACTAACTTTTATTTGCAACCTGCTACTTCTGATACCTTCAAAACTTCATCAAGTAATTGACCATGTTGTTGCAGTTCATCTATAACAATGGCTTATTCCAGTTGAAATCCATACACCCCCTATGTAAGACATGACCTTAATCTTCCAAACAGGGAGTGTGAATCTCAAATGGAGCTACCTGAACGGGTGACTCCATTTGAAATCCACACCCCCTGAACGGTGTCTTCCATAGGGGGGTGTATGGATTTCAACTGGAAGAGCCCAATACTTACAACAACGGTCCCAATAGTCTCAGTGATGACCGTTCTTTGCACATCATCATCTTTGGCTTTAGCGGCTGCCGCTGCTGCTGCAGCTGCTGCTTTGCTTGCTGCTGTAGCTGGGCCTGCTGCTGGTGGTCCCTTACCTGAAATATGAAGAAGACAAAAGCACATAGTAGTTAAGAAGAAACCATAAATAAGCCACAAAAGCAAGGTTGCCAAACATGCATTTTGGTAGCCCAATTAGGCGACTTTTGAGAACTTTTGATCATTTCATGTCCCATAGAAACCAATGGTTAAGAAAAAATTGGGTGACTTTTCAACATTGGCTCCCGCGATTTCCAGTAGTTTCCTGTCCCATGGAAACCAATGGCTAAGAGAATCGTTGGGCTACTTTTCAATATTTTGACCCACAATACAGGCTGAAAACATGCAGTCCTGCATACAAGACAAGACAGTCCAATGCCAGTTGCAATGACCAACTCACACCAGGAATCCAGGATCCAGGTGGCTTCATAGCGATGGAGAAATTAGCAAACACAATTACCTTGGTGGCCTTGTTTAAAATGTGTAGCTTGGAAAAGCAAGAGGTTATCCACTTTACTCATGTGTGACTTCTAACTAAAGGTGCTGGTTCCTGTTGTTCATTCAAACCAATTCAATGCACGACCTCAGAGTTACCTGCATGACTTTGGCGGGCTATTTTGAAACAGTCATGGTTGAACATGCAGGTACTTCTTTTGAAACTCCTAAACAAGGTATAGCAGTCGCTGATAGGATATGCAGCTTATAGAACACGGATAACATCTATACTGCTTTTAGAAAACACTTATTTATCCATTTATCAGCTTGACACTCCATAAAGAGTATATACTTGTTAAATTTATATTAAAAGGGCATTTCGTGATCCACAGCCTCATCCCCCACTTTTCTCAAAAAAAGTTGAGATTTTTATATCACTGGAAACCTCTGGCTACATAATGTTTATGTACAAAATATTTCTTGCAGATTAATTAGTTTAGCAAAGATATCGTGAAATTTGAATTTCGTTCTGGTGCACCAGAACGAAATTACAACGTATTGTCTATGGAGCAGTGTAATACACATAATCATGCATAACTCGCAAAGCGCAATATCGGAATCAACTGAAATTTTGGGAATATGCTTTTTTCGTGGATATGTACCGAAATCACATTAATCAACCCGCAAATTTGTGAGAATTTTTTCTCGTTTTAAAAGGACAATACATGACTTGCTTTTACTTACCGACAGCTAATGCTGCCTTAGTTGGGACTGTTGTTGCTTTAGGTGATTGTGCTTTAGAAGCCCCTGCTTTGCTTGTAGGTGTCGATGGTCCTGGTGATCTACCTGGTGATCTGCCTGGTGATCTGGATCCAGCCTGTGTCAAAATGATCACAAAAATTCCAATTGAAATAATTTATATATGTACCTATCAACATCCCAAGCCTGAGAGGCCTAGCTTATACCGACAACCGCAGTCAGTCAAGATTCAGGTTGACGATTGAGAAACTTAAGAATCTGGAGGTATGGTTCTACGCAGTTGTGTCCAACGTAACATTTTGATCACATTTGTTTTTTTATCATACCGTACCTTTTATAACACTTATAAATCCCTGTTATCCACTTGTCCAAAAATCACTGGGGACAACCATAATGAGCAATGCACTTGTCCCACAGACAACCACTATATTTTACTTCCAAAATCATGATTAATAAATAAAACTTGACATGAAGAAACTTGTATCCTATAGGTGAAGAAAAAACACCCTGTTCCACAGGGACAGGGACTTTTTTTCTGGAAGCTAAATGACTTTAAAAAATCTCTTAAAATTGCAACAACAAAAACCCAAACACAATATCAGTTGAACCCGTAGAACAGAATTTTTTTCACCGTACCTGTCTTTTTTCTGCCTTTTCAGTCTTCTGAGCTGACGGTGGTGATGCTCCTTTAGATCTTGGTGCTGACATCAATGACACTGCCTTTGAAGCAGCAAGGCTAGCCTTCCGCACAGGTGGCACGGAAATGGGTAGTATGGGAGGAGGTGGTGATTTGGGGGACTTGGGTGTGGGCGGTGACCTGGGAGATGCTTTCTGGGATGGTTTGCGTACTGGAGACATTGGTGGGGACGGAGGTGATGATAACATGGGAGACGAAGGGGATGGAGATGGAGATCTGATTGGCGATCTGATTGGAGATCTGACTGGAGATCTGACGGGTGATCTAACTGGTGTTCTCATGGGTGATCGGCTTGGACTTGGCTTGATGACGCTGGGAAAAAAAAGCATAAAGTTTTTAGAACAAGTTTAAAAGGATCAAAAAGGTTAGACTGTAATCGGAGTCAATCAAACCCAGAAACAATTTGTTTACAATTTGTTGTAATGATTAAATTACAGAAAGTGATGGTAAAACAGCATGCCCTATGGTTAATTTTGCACCTTCAAACATACAAACCATCTCACAAGTTTTCAACTTGAATTGTCTAATATCTTGGTCTTTCAACTTCCAGATTCCACACTAACACACAGGGAGTATACAATATTGGTCAAATTTCCCAGGAGTAAACTAAGTAATAGTCACACTGACCCACTCATAGAACTAGTATCACGATCGGTCAGCCAGTGCAAGAGGTCTTTGCAAAATAGTGTAACATATCACATACATTTGTCTGTATGAGTTCACACCGCTATTTATGGGCACAACCCACAAATTCGATGACATCCTTTGAAACGAAAGTGCTTTCATTAAAAGACTGACACCTCCCTCCCTCCCTGTAATAAACATATAAGCGTGAAATATTGAAATTTTCACTTCAATAGATCAACTTTGATTGATAGTTTAACTAGTTTTTAACAAACATAATTGGATGTTTTGCTTTTTGACCCCCTCCCCCTAACGAAATCACTTTTGTTTAAAGGATGTCATCAGACTTTTAGTTCCCTTAAGCAAAACTGACACCTTAAAGAGGAGCCCTGTCAGAGCAGTTCTTTTGGGGTGCACCAAACCTGCTTGGTTATCAAATTAATCAGTGACAAAGTTATCTCTGAATTTGACTGGTGCTAATTGATGCGATAACGTTTAAACATCAATTAGCACCGAGTTAGTAAGTTCAATTAATTCAGAGATAACTTTGTCACTGAAATTGTCTAGTGCAATGACATCCCAGTAATACAATGAAGTCTGACGACAATTGAGCACAAATAACCATTATGTCATTCCACTAGAAAATTTTAGTGCGGAAATTTTGAATATTGCGTGTTGAGAGCTGGCTGTCCTTTACTTCATTTTTATGGTCAATACGAGTTTATTTTAAATAAAACCATGTGATTCCTGCTTGACAATTCTTTTTCTAACATATAAAGGCGTAATATTATGATTGCCCGAGAATTCCTTTAACAAAATAGGCATGGAGTCCATGATAACACCTGTAGATTCTTACCATGTCAGAGGGGGCCGAACAATCTGTGTAGTATCATGATCGGTCGGCCAGTGCAAAAGGTCTTTGCAAAATAGTGTAACATATCACATACATTTGTCTGTAAGAGTTCACACCGCTATTTATGGGCACAACAAAAATTGATGACATCCTTGAAATGAAAGTGCTTTCATTAAAAGACTGAATGTAACCAATTAATTGATTGAATGAAAATGTAGGGCTGAATGTCATATATTTTCTCTTACCCCACTTGCTGCAACATGTATACAGATCTAAGACCCCCCCCCAATTTTTTTTTTAATCTGACCTACCGATCCACTCCTTTCTACCCCATGTCTGGGCAAACAAAGACTTTTTTGGCCTGACCTTCGTTTAAAGGATGTCATCAGACTTTCAGTTCCCTTAAGCAAAAGTTACACCTGAAGAGGAAACCCTGCCAGAGCAGTTCTTCTGGGGTGAACCAAACCTGCCTGGTTATCAAATTAAACAGTGACAAAGTTATCTCTGAATTTGACTGGTGCTAATTGATGCGATAACATTTCAACATCAATTTGCACCTATCAAGTTCAGAGATGACTTTGTCACTGATTAATTTGATAACCAGGCAGCTTTGGTTCACCCCAGAAAAACTGCTCTGGCGGGGCTTCCTCTTTAACAATTTATGTCAGTAACTTACATTGATCTTTTCTCTCCTCCTGATGCTTTGGTTCCCATCTTGAGTGTAATCTTTGGTATAGCTGGCAGACTCGGTGCAGGAGAGCTAGCTGCTGACTCACCCTTGGGCTTAAATAAAACAAAATAAACAATTAAACATGATAACAATTGATGATCTTAGATCTAAATGGGCTATTCCATTTGAAATCCACACTCCCCTGTGGAAGATTTTGGAAATATCTTCCACAGGGGAGTATGAATTCAAATGGAATGAACATTATTAGCAACTCCATTTGAAACTCACCTCCCTCTGTGGAAGATTCAGGTTGAATCTTTCTCAGAGGGTATATGAAATTCAAATGGAGCTGCCTGATGTGTTCGTTCCATTTGAAATTCATACTCCCCTGTGGAACTTATTTCCAAAATCTTCCACAGGGGGAGTGTGGATTTTAAATGGAATAGCCCAATGGAGGTTAAATGCATGTTTCCCATAGCCAGATGGTTTGAAGGCTTGGATAGTATTGCAGGCTAACTTTCCAGTGCCATAAACTAGTACATGTAGGACTACAACAACAGTTATTTGAAGAAAAAGAAAATGAGCTTATTTTTAATATTAATGTATTATCAAAATATATAAATTGTAAGCAATTTTAAGCACACATTTTAAGCAATTTTCCAAGTCCTACAATCTTCGAAATAAGTCCTTGGAACGCTTGGTACACTCTGTCGAAATTCTGTGCAGAATTTCATATGATCTTGGATATGACGTATATTGTGCCTGGGAACAAGCATGACATCTACAACAATGATTTACCCTTCCCCTCTCCCCATCAATCAATGTTGGAACACATTGGGAAACCGCTGAAGACATTGGCATTTCTCAACATTGCACGGGGGAGAGGGGGGAGAGTTTTCTGTTATTTACATGCAAGCGTTCCAAGACTTATTTTGATGATTGTAGAAGTAATTTGAATTTTAATCAAATAAATAAGTCAACAAACTGAAACTAAAAAAAATGCTCCTCCTGCAAAATCACTCATAAGTCACTTGCAACGTTTACTGGGCTTACACAACATATTCATTTTGAATATTTTTGAAAGACTAACATCATTATTGAACTTACCTTCCTATCTTTCTTCTCCTTCTTTTCCTTTTTGTCTTCCTTTTCTTTTTTACTCTCACTCTTCTTCTCATCCTTCTTTGATTCTTTCTTCTTCTGTTTCTTGTCCTTATCCTTGTCCTTGTCTTTCTTCTTCTTCTTGGGTTTGTCTTTGGATTTTTCTGCTTTATCCTCTTTTAGAGTGGTCTTGTACTCCGGTGTCACATGTGGTGATGACGTCAGATGTATCTTCAATCCACTAGATTTACTGATACCGGTGATGTTCATTTTAGGTATCGCCTCCTCATCTTTTGGATTCGATGATTCGTCCTTCTTCCCAGTACTGGGTGTTTTTGACTTCAACATCTTCTTTTTCTCCAGTTTCTTCTTCATCAACTTTTCCTTTTTCTTTTTCAATTTTAACTTCTCCTTTTTCTTCATCTTCATCTGCGCCTTATCCTTACTTTTCAATCCCTGCTTCTTGCCATCGGCCTGAGATGAGGAGGTCTCGCTGCTGGGATTTTCAGTTTTTATGACAAGCTTTGGCGCTTGTCCCGGTTCTGTGCCTATTCGTATTGACGATGTGACGGCTCCTTCCCCTTCCCTCCATGCGTTCTTAAGGAATAACTTTGGCGGTAACGAATGTCCTTTACTCGACTTTTGAGCATCGTCTCGTTTTTTTATTGCAGCACTGAATGATTCCTCAAAGGAATACGGCGAAGATCTGCCAAAGACAACTGTCGACTCTTTTTTCTCCTCTTTGATCTTTTCCTTACTCTCTTTACTCTTTTCTTTATCCTTGTGTTTATCTTTCTTTGATTTGTCCTTTTTATCACCTTTCTCCTTTGATTCTTTATGTTTCTTTGACTTGCTACTCTCTTTGTCCTGCACTAGTGTTAACGGACTTCTTGTAAACACCCCAGAAATAACTGCATCAATTGAGGCATCAATACTTTCTGAGGTAGACAACTGGGTAGGCTCTTGTTTAGGTTCCGTCAATGGTTTTGAAGACGGTACTTTTGAAGAAGCAAATGAATCCATTGCTGCGTGAGGACGGTCTTTGGAAGGAGCTGACCCAAAATCAAAGTCATCCTCAAAGTCAAACACTTTGAGAGCAGTGTCTTTTGCAGATTCCTTCTTTTTCATAAGCGATGACAATATCGGTGTCTTCGGAGGTTCCGGTGCAACCACTTTTGGACTCTGCGGTTTCTGCTTGTTCCCAGTCAAAATCGATGTTAAATAGCCAACTTTGGGGCTCTTGGGTGAAGGGGAAGGAGCTTGCTCGGGTCTTGAAAGGTCCATAACAGCAGGGGAAGATGCTACAGGTGTTTTGGGTTTCACCTGGAACTTTGAAGGTGCATGTGGAGAAAACATCAGATGCTTTGGAGTAATTGGAGATTTAGGTTTTGGTTTTGGCGGCGGTACGGCCTTGGCTTTTGGTGACACCGGTGATGCTTTTGGTGACCTTGGGGGTCTTATCAAAGGTGGTGTGCTCATGTCTTGAGTCCTTCTATGAGGCATGTCACCAGGTAGGCCTTCACTGCCTTTCCGAGCCAAAGGACTCTGCGGCAGACTAGGCCGATGCCAGTCTCTCTGCGGAGGGGTGGTTGCTTCAGGAAGCTTCCCCTCGCGTTTGGGAGTCAACTCCCCATTGATACCCATAGAAATTGTGGTCAGTTCTTGAGGTGTGCCATCGTCCGCCAGCCGTAACCTCTTCATAGTTTGTTCATTGTATGGATTTCCGTATTCGCGTTTCTCGCCACGAGGTGTGAGATAACCTGGTGTGGAATCGTGGGGCGTCTCTGCACTAGCGCTGTCCCCATCTGCTGAGTAAGGAAACTGGCCTCCTCCTAATTCAATCGGATCAACAACTTCTGCCAGATCTGTATTTATCACATAAAAAAATAACATCAACATTACGGTATCATAGAATGTAATATGAATACGACATGTTACTTTAATATTACTGTATCATGGCTCCTACAGTTTTTAATTTTAAAATTACATGATTTTTCAATGACCGTATCACAAAATTCTACACAGACAGAACATTGAACAACATGTGAAATCAGCCTCGTCCCTTTGTTGGGATAGTCGACAGGGCCCATCACGGGCAAGCAATTTTGACCACGCTTAGTAATTTTGACCATGTGCATCGTTTTGATTTGCAACTTTTAAAAATACACCAACATTCATATACTGGTATCAATCTTTGTCAATTTAGAGTGTTTGGTAGAGAATTTGGTATCAAATTGGAGCTATATGTAACAAGATTCTGCACACAACCTTATCAATCAAATTGTCATAACAAGATCAGCTTTTGGTGTAGGACGAGTTACATAACTGCTGACTTTCTTTATTTGAGGTGTTTACATGCATTTTAGGGTGTTTTTTCAAGCCTAAAGACTTGTACAAAGTCTAATACCAGTATTTTTTAGCAAACACATTCTCTATTTTATTTTTATAACTGATTATTAAAGTCTTTGAATTTTGTGACTACGATTGTACAAAAACATGCAAAATTGCATGTTATTTCCCCCTTTTATGTACATGTATATCAAAAATTGAACTACCAAGGGATCAGGACAGAATTTGTCTTTCATTTAATAATTATAGGTTAATAAATGTGTACGTATCACTTGCTGGGAGTGAAATTGTACAAAATAATGCAGGCGTACCGGTACTGAGATGTTGATGCATTTGCCCAAAAGGAGGGGGAGTGCATTAGACGCATCAACATCTCAGTACGAGTGCATTATTTTGTACAATCTTGAGCAATACGCATTTATTAACGTATTTCATACACAAAAAAAAAAATTCCATGATTTTTGCTATTTTTATTACAAAATTGTCACTAAAAGTATTGGAAAATACAAGCAAATATAAATGCATCAACCCGCAAGTAAAATGAACGCATCCGAAAGCACTGGCTTTGTACGCCGAGTGCGCGCTTGTGCATCCACAATCAATGCATGTTTTGGATTTTTCTAACGCTTGCTCTGATTGTTCTCGCTATCTAAGAATGTATGAAAATAGGATAATAATTCTTAATCCAAAAGTTAGTGCTGTACTTTTCTTGAATCAAATTAAACGGCCTTGTTTTTATTTCTGATGCACTCGAAAATGTAATTTAATCTTTACACCTACCTCTGGATACCCCTACCAGAGGGGGCATGTGAGCTGGAATGTACCACAATCTTTCCCTGCAGTCCCTACTACCAGGCCGCGGATGCTGAAGATTGGTTCTTTTCGCAACGGGAAACTGCGGCAACGAATGGACAAAAGGTACCGGATCCACATCTCGGAGGTACACTTCAAATTCACCCAAGCGAACCTGCATGTCGCTGAATGCCAGGGCAACATCATCAAGACTGGGCTCTGTCCTGCCATCTGTGGTGAGGAAGTATGAAATTACATGTATACACATTGATGAGATTTATTTGCTGAGAAAAAAGTTCATTTTGGCATTTGTGAGGGCAGCCATGCAATTCTGCTAAGGCCTGCTAGGGCACCAAGGCAATCACATGCATGCTAATAATAGAATTTATCCAAAGGGGCACCCAATACAATTAAATTGCCTTTGATGCCTCTGGTAATTTTCTTCCCTGGGGTTGGCATGATTTAAACCAATTGATTTAAATCACAATTTAAATCAAATTATTTTTTAAATAATGATTTAAATCAACTTTACCATTTTTGATAAAAATTAAGTTAATTTAATTCTTAAATTGACTGTTTTACTTCATTCCTAGTGCTTCTACAACCCTGTTTAAGTAGTAGGGTCAGTCGGTCAGGCCATCCTTTTTTCTTAAGAAAATTACCTTAAAATTCACAAAAAAATAATCATTTGTACAGGATTTTTTGTTTGCTATTCCTTAAAATCTGGGTCGGTCAAGCATATATATAGAAAGGTGTTTTTTTGTTGCCTATGGGTGATTTTTTTGTGTGTGTGCCTGTACAATGCACAACATATTAGACCACTTGACATCATTGTTTATCAACAAAGATGAGGGACTGGTCTATCGATATGCTTGAACGAACTACTGTACTGTTCAATGGCTTTCTTGTATGAAATGTGGTGGGCGATTTAAAATGCATGTGCCCTTCAGGAGCAAACTACAATGCATGCACTGCAGGGCAAAGAACAATGGAAATTGCCATAATTCGCGCGCATACTGCCAGGCAATGACGTCACATGTCAAGTAGTCTATAATTTAGATCTATTATTAGGGAACATGAATTGGAAAAAAAAACATTGATATAGTAACAACTTACACTGCTCTGCATATCGATGAGTATATTTTGCAATGTGTTCTATGTATCTCTGCAGCACGTCATTCATCAAATCACACGGCGTGGTTTGGATCGCATGCCATCCTAATCCCTGACAAATCTGTGCAATGGCTATCTTCAGTAGTTGATGGCAGTAGCCGTCTGCCATGGTGATACATGTAGATGCTACGGGTGAGTCTGCTGTGGTCAACTGAAAATTGCTTGCTTAAAATTCAACTCATTTTTGATGTCGGACTACTGCAATCTAAGTAATGAAACTGGGTGGGCAGCTGCACCTATGCACAAACACACACAAAAAAATATATAAAATGTAAAATTAAAAAGAGAACTTCATCTGTAACTGCATTTTCTTTACAATTTAATACCGTTTCTATAGACATGTAGGCAAAAAGGAAAGAGAAACAAACAAATAGCAAACATGAAACAGGTTACTTGTGAGCCGTCGAACCAATCTGATCCGATCTGACTAAAGTCTGCAATGTTGAAGAATTGAGATTGAGGCAAAAACAATATAAAACATAAGAAAATGAACAATAAAAAGTTCATTTACAACCAAGTATGCGTGGGACTTTGGTAATGCAACGTCAGTAAGCTTAGGGAAAAATTTTGATTCTGTTCGCACTGCAACTCTGAAATCGAAACGCTAGATGTAGCCTGAATTCCAGCTAAACATAGCCATATGGTCATTTTCACGGTAAAGGGTGTAACTTTGGATTTTTAACATTTTAATCCGTAGTGTTCCAATAAAGCCACAGAATTCCATGATTTTTGGCCACATAAGTCATCTAGTTAGCAGCTACCTTGGGTAGCATAATCAGCTTTGGGAGTTACTGCGCTCAGTTTTAGCAGGCTTAAATGTACTTAATATTGCCATTTTGAAAAACTATAAAAACAGTAACATTTTTGTAAAACCCTGTGTTTTCTTCAGTTAGTTCATGGATAATTTTTCTTATCCTGAAAGTACAGTCATATGTTCAGTAAACACTGCCACATTAGATTTAATTGTGAACGGCCCTGTATTTTTTAGAACCGGACTTCGATATTTATAGTTTCGGAGGCTTCATTTTCCGTTAACAATTGTTAACAAACTTTGTAGGTGTAGCTTTGGTTCATAATTCTTGGTTATTTCTTAACTTCTTCTTGATTTATAACAGTGGTTACCTTAACTTGAAATGGGTACCAAAATTAGCCGATTTGCAAGCTTTTAAAATTTTTATAAAATCTTGACTTCAAATAGCCGTTTTCCGTTAACTTTTTTGAAGCCTCCAAACAAACTGTTCAGCAAGCTTGTGCAAATATAAATAAAAGAGCTCATCCAATCTATTTATCAAAATGTAGCAAAGTAGATCCTCAAGTCACATGTTTTTAAATCGTGGAGATATATATCACCGCTTGAAAATGGGACCCAATACAAACTTTCCGTTAACAATTGAAGCCTCCGAAACAAATGAAGCCTCCAAACAACAGTAAACTTAATTATCATCTATGCATATCTAAATTGGTGTGTTTCATAATGATATCTGCATTGTAATTATTACTTGATATGTGCAGAATGTCATAAATAAAAAAAAAATTGACATTATGGTTAATGTTTGAAAAATATACTGATACCTTAAAAAGCCTGTTTCGGAGGCTTCACATGCAAAAAACACCATACTTAACAAATGGGTGAAAAAATTAATGTGTGATAAATCTACAATATCTGCCGCATAGAATCATTGATTCAATACACACAAGAAAATAACAGCTTAGATGATCCCAACACTGTTGTTTTCAAAAAACTACTTCTGCAATGTTTAACAATTGTTAACATGAAGCCTCCAAACAAAAAAAAAATGACTTGCTGTGATAATTTAATTTTGTCACAACTGAAATTCAATACTTAGAAGCAAAGCATGAAAATTGGTAATTGTGATATTTTTACCTATTTTTTTATGTCAACTTGTAGTAGTTAGCTAAATATTTTACTTTTATGATCACCTGTGTTGTTAACTGAAGCCTCCGAAACACAAATCGCTTGAATTGCCAAGTCTAAAAATAACTCCAATTTCTGTGAAACTTGGCTGGGAGGTTCCTTTCATCAAGTAGTATTTGTACATGAAGTTAGACATTCAAATTATTTTAGGAACCCAATTAAAACTTAAAAAATATGTTTAAGGTTTGGAAATTTCCATTGTAAATGACACTTGATGTTAAAAATTTTCAAAACTGCAATTACAAACATAGCAAAACATGGTATAAAATTTAACTTATATCTGTTGACTTACTTTGGAATGGAATTTCACATGTATTCCAGCTTTCATGTCAAAATTTTCTGAGGTTATGTAAAATACATTTTTTCTTAGATTTTAACCAAAATGTTATGCAAATGTCAAATTTTTTATTAGAAATCAAAAGGTTTAAGCCTTGAAACATTATTTTACTTGAATTTAAGTTGCTTCTATGCATGATTTCAGTAAACAGAAACATATTTAAGTGGTTTGAAATTTTGACCCTAAAAATCAAAAGTTACACCCTTTACCGTGAAAATGACCATATAGGATTGAATTTATATATTTTGATATTATACCTAAAACTGGTGTTGTTTATAAAAAATAAACCGCATCAGATTTTAAACTCCCATGGGACATGAGACAAAACTATATTTTGTTTGGTAATAACTCAATTTTCAAATTTCGGACTTTGGTCTAATTGGGCTATTCCACTTAAAATCCACACTCCCCCTGTGGAAGATTTTGGAAATATCTTCTACAGGGGGAGCATTGAATTTCAAATGGAATATAAACACATTAGCAGCTCCATTTGAAACTCTCTCTCTCTCTCTATGGAACATTTATGTTGAATCTTTCTCTGAGGGTGTATAAAATTCAAATGGAGCTGCCTAATTTGTTCAATTCCATTTGAAATACATTCTCCCCCTGTGGAAGATATTTTCAGAATCATCCACAGGGGTAGTGTGGATTCTAAATGGAATAGCCCAATTTGGATCAGAATCGGATCATGTCACAATTAAATGAATTATTAATTGAACACTGATAAGAGTTCACTTGTGCAGCAATGCAAACAGAAAGTAAAAGGTGAAAAGGGGACTAATCACACAATTCTATAAAAATGCTCCTTTTGTATTAACTTAGCCATTCATAGCTATTCGGTGAAGCAACACCACAAACCATTCAAACCAATGTAACATATTCCTGGTGTTTTGAGTGGGAAGAAGCCAATGTTTTCCAACAATTTGCTATATTGTCAGTGTTGGAAATAGCTGGTATCGCGTAGCAAAATGCTACACAATTTTATCAATTTGCAACACAATTTTGGAATTGAGTAGCATTTTTATGCCATACATGTAGACTTCCACACTGAAGTATGTGAATGTACCAAGAGAAAAGTAATGAAAGCAAATTTTGCTACACATAGCAAAATGCTTAATTCCAACACTGTATATTGTACCAGTAATATATAATTTGTATGTTTTTGTAGATAATGGGTCAATCCATATCAAATCCAACATGTTGGATATTTTTTTCATTTTGGATATATATATGTTGTCCGGGTATTTCAACCTTCAAAACAGGCACGGATATGGGGGACAGGACCATCCTGCCTCCAAAAAAAAAAAAGAGGAAAGGAGAGAAGAGAAGAGGAAGGAGAAAAAAGGAAAGCAAAGAGAAAAGGTGAAGGAAAAAAAAGTTTAATTGTACATAATTGAGTAGGCCCATGCCTACAAATGTATTTTAAACAGCAGTTAGGTCGATCGGCAGTAGGCCTACGATTATTTTAGGCATTTGAAAGCATGTGAAAACGTTCCTGCGGGCCTGCCGATATGCCCGTCCCATTTTGTCACCAGGGTCAGTATTAAGACGGACTCCATGCTGACTTCAACATCGATCCATGCATGCTTTTTTTGCGAGTCTCAGGTATTGTAAAGTGTCAGTGTAACATTTGAAGTTTTGCACATTGAGTTTTGGGCCCTTTTTTGTTTTATGCAATGATATAAATCGTGTAAAAATGATGCACCAAATGGCTTCAATTGGGCCTCATTTTGCCAAATTTCTCAGGGTAACACATCCCCAGAGTCAGATACCCCCTGCGTATGGATAAACAACTGCCTGTTTTCGCTTTCTACATTTCACACCCAGCACTTTATGTTTAAACCAGGCGGCGGATGACATGATCGAGCCGGCAACTTGTGAAACCGCCCGGCCGTATGGCATTTTCCAATATAATCGGTTAGTTTTGTGGGGTTCATTATCGAACCCCAACAGTTTTAGCTTGTATTATTTATCAACATCTAGGCCTATTTGTTTGTGATATTTAAAGCATTTTAAAATGTCAAAATAATCCCATTCAATTCTAGGTCAATCAAAGTCGATTTTGAGTTTCCCGTCACCCGCCCTCACTTCATTTTCTGACCCTCACTTGAATTCATTATTGTGATTTTCTAAAAAATACCGATAAAAACTGGATATAATTGCTAAAAAATGATGAATATCCATTCATTTTTTGTGGAAAAATCAAAATCATTTGCTGTGAACCTTGAGCTGACTCTTTTTAATATACCATACTTTTGAATCTCATTTGGGCTAAACATCCATCTTTAAGTGAGTGAGCGGCAATTTTACATGCGTGTTGGTCATATTTATAATGAAAGGCAGAAAATAATGAATATTGAATAATGAAAAAGTTACCTCACTTGTTTTCAGAAATTATGTAACAGGAAACTCAAAATTGACTGTTAGTGGCCTTACACGGTTGACGATGAAAATTTACTGAATTTAGAGAATGCAATGCGGCCACCACCTGGTTTAAACTACCAAACCCCCCTCAGACACCCCCTGAGTGGCTTAACTTCATGTTTAAAAAAAGCAATTTAAATATATACAATCTCATGAATGGCTTCAATTGGCCAGTCATTTTGCTAATTTTCGGCATTTTTAGTCAATGTTTAAACTTTTTAATTTAATTTTACTTTACATCATAATTTAGCGGAATATCATGGCAACATTTTACTTTACATCATAATTTAGCGGAATATCATGGCAACAGCTGAACCAACTCTTATTTTAACCAAAGTGTAGAACGTAGTTGACACTCGTTAAAGCGCAAAAGCCATTTGTGTGTAAATCAAGACCATCCAAAACAGCTTTTTTACAGTAAAGAATAGGAGGTCATCTGGGGTCACATACAGTACACCGGTAGTGTACATTGTACATGTGCCTGCTGTCACAATTTCACACACAAAATTTTGGACAATTTGGTGACACTATTTTTGTCTGTAACTTCAAAAGTATATGCACTAGAAACATGATTGACCCCTTATTGTTTAGGTAATTTGATTCTCTTTCAAATGAAAGAACTTTCACTTTCAGCTAAAAATATTGAACTTCAAAATTTTATTCAATGAACATCCCTATGTACATGATGATAGCCGGCAGCATAGCTTTCGCAATTCCATATCATTATCAATCATGCATGCATTTATTGTATCACATCATACATGTACATTAAATCATGACGTCATGACTCATGTCATCAATACAATTTCATGAATTTGGTTTTAAACATAAGTGATAAACATTTTATGGTTGATCAATTAAGCTGAATTTATACTCGATCGCTTTTGCAGAAAAGCGATTTTCACGCATGCTTAGTGTTTACTTACATTTCCAGAGCGTCAAGCTGATCACTCGATTCAAATCGCAGAGGCAAAAACAACGTCGCTTTTGCAAGTTGAAGAAATCTCAACTTCCCAGCGATATCGCTTGAGGTCATGTGTCATATGGTGGGGCACATTTATGCTTACAAGCACTGATTTTGATCATTTGTCCTCCTTTTCACTTAAATTGTTATATCTCTAAAACTATACATCTCACATCAACAAAACTATACATTTTTGGAAAGCTTATGTTCCAAGGAATCCAACTAGGCAAAAATGAAGTTGGTATACAGGGTGCGTAAGAAATATACAGGGTGATATCATGAAAAAAAAAAATTTTACTAGTAAATTCATAATTTATTGCATTTGCTACTGATACATGGAATACCTCAAATGTAATATAATTTTGTGGCAGGCAACACTATGAGCTTAAATAAAATGTATACTTTTGCCATGTTATGATTGACCAAAGTGGTGATCAATACAGGGTGTGAAAATATACAATGTACGTAACTTCACACATGTTGATTACATTTTGAAGATATTTTCTTTAGAGTGTATATCCTACATTTATTTTAACTGCATATTTGGATTCCTGGGGTAAAAAGCTTTCCAAGAATGTATACTTTTCCTACCTTAGGGTGTATAATTCTCAAGATACAACAATTGAAAGCCAAAACGCATGTCGTGACTGAAAATCTTGGCATTTGTGTTTAAGTGAATAGGAAAAAATTGAGGTTCTTGCAAAGATCTTTTAGTAAAGCTAGATGAGAATAAGTATATGTGTTCACAACTCATTTGCATAGAATTGAATACCAGGGTCGTATTCTGATTAGTCGAACTTCGAATTAGCATACTTTTGGATACCTCCATATTTGGGTTTACCTAATTAATTATTAATGACAATTACGTTGTTTACCTCATGACGTCATTAGAGCTTGTCATTCGTCCGATTCGAAACACGAAAAGTATTTGCACTTTTCTTTCCATTAATGTTATATCATGAAATACCATATAGCGGAGGTGTTAGTTTTTTATATAAGGAAAATATTCAAACCGATGACCCCATGTTGATAATGGCTAGATATGCTGTATTAGTTCTGGAAAGGGTCCGCGACGGTCCGCCATTTTTTCCTTCATATTTTGAGGTAATTTAGTAGGCTTGCTTACCAGTCGTTTTCGTTATCCTAACTACAGATCGCATAATTGGAAAGTGAACTTCGACGTATGTGATGCGAAAAAGTCTTGCCGTACCTTTTTTGATTCATATTTCAGCCGGGACGGTTAAGTTTGCGCCACGCAGCGGTATAGGGATGACCGGTTCTAGTGTATATAGAATTCTGTGGGTTCTTCTGACTTGCCGTTCTCAGTGAATACTTGTTAACACGATTAGATAAAATTAATAGCTGAATATGAATAATGAATGATCAAGCTTTCATTTGAAGTACCGTATGATTTGCAAGTATAGCAGAGTCATTCCATGTCAAATCAACCAATTTGCTGAAAATCTTGGCAGGTCACCCCCTCAGATTTTGCTGAAAATCATTTCTAGCATACCTCTATGGCAATAATGAACACATGGAAAAAATTAGCGCTCAACTCCAAGCGGTTTCGGAGATACGGCTAGTCAAAATTTCACCCAGACCCCCCCTTTTTGCTCTCGCGAGTCGCGTCGTTGAATTTGCCGCGTTTTGGAACACTCATATTTTGACTTTAGGAAAAAGATATTAAGCTGAAAATTGCTACCTAGAGTGACTTTCACCCAAATAAGCAGAATCTGGCCTTAAAAACAGTGTAGTGCTTCACTTTAAAAGTTATGGGTCTCTCAAAACCGCTTTTCGTTTTGTCATATTTCACGTGTTCAGTTTCAGACCCACTGTACTCTTAAATAGATATCAGAGAATGTTCAAACTTCATATTTATGCTTAATAGGCCAATATCTCTCACCTGAAACAACAATAGACCACTGATACCTTTAATTAAATTGTGGCTTGGACCCAAAGTTTGCTCCGCAGAATGAAATCCTGAAAACACCGCCCCCCACCGGTTGACCTTTGACCCCAACAAACTTGAAACTTACACTATGAATGCTTAAACACTTTTTCTACATCTGTACCAAATCTTAGCTTTGTAACTCCACTTTTCAAAATTCACAAATTTCACACTTTTTTGACAGAGATTAGCCAGCATCCTATATCAACGTGTGTAAAATTTGGCAAAATACCCAAATTTCATAATCCACTCTAACCAAGAAGGGGTGGAGTTACATAATTAAGATTTGGTATAGATAGATATCAAATGTTCAAGTATGTGTTGTGTAAGTTTCAAGTGTGTCGGATTTCATCTGCAGGGTCAAAGGTCAACTGGTAGGGGCGGTGTTTTCAGGATTTCATTTTGCAGAGCAAACTTTGGGTCCAAACCAATACATAATTAAAGGTTTCAATGGTCTGTTATTGTTTCAGGTGAGAGATATTGGCCTATTAAGCATAAATATGAAGTTTGAACATTCTCTGATATCTATTTAAGAGTACGAGTGGGCTCTGGAAACCGTACATCGTGAAATATTTAACAAAACGAAAAGGGGTTTTGGGAGACCCATAACTTTTAAAGTGGAAGCACTACACTGTTTTTAAGGCCATAATCTGCTTATTTGGGTGAAAGTCACTCTAGGTAGCAATTTTCAGCTTAAGGGCGTACTTCACCCATATATTGGTTTGATTGGTCTAAATAAATATTTTTTCATTTATACCTAGGCAATAAATGCACGGATCATGTGAAATAAAAAAAAATATGAAAAAAGAAGAAAAAAAAGTGCTTTTAAACAATTGTAGTAAGTCATTTTAGCCCTATATATATTTTGTTTACTGTATCCTAGTTACTCAGATGCGTGTTTCATAACAAACCATGATTTATTCTATTCAACATGTTCAAGTAGGGTACATGAATAGAATACATTAAATATTTGTTATACTCTCTATAGAAAATCTAGTGGTGCATGCAAAATAAACACTTACACAATGGATCTATTATAGTCATTAGTCAATAATACTATAATGTGTTGTTAGGAGAAGAAAAGGCTATTAGGTCACCATATGTCAGGTTATAGGTCAATTGGTTCAGGTCCAATTTAAGCATCAATTTTGAATACACATGTGAGAGTTTGTGATTATATCATAATGAGGAATAATGTTGATATTCTGTCTTTAACTGGATATATATCGAGAAGTGCAAGGTGGATATACTAATATACCTTGGGATGTAAATGGTGAGTACAATTTCAAATGCCTAGTTGAGATGGATTTCACAAATAAATATAAAATAGTTACCAAAATCACAAAAGTTAAGCTTACGGAAAACTACCCAATATGGTGGTACAGGTGACAAGAAATACAATTTTTTTCAACATTGCTGTAGTATGGTTGTGGTAACCTGTTACCTGTGGCTTAATTAAGTTTCAGTGAAATAATGTCGCAAGTTAAAAATACAAAATATAGCTCAACATTGAAAATAGAAGCATTTTAACCAGTTCCTTTTTGATAGTTGTGGAGCACCAAGTTCATGAAGTCATAAAAGAAATCAGGAACCACTTATTCCCATTTTACATATCAACTTTATTTCCCTAACGTGTTAGCAACACATATCCAAAATTTTAACGAAATCCGCTGATAGTAAGCTTTCCAAAATGAAGTGAATTTAAATCATCAGTGATGTACCACCTTTTGGCTTCTACTTTTAAAAGCATGTAAGCTACGTTGATACCGATGCCACCAATAAAACGAGAAGATTTGCCCCTTCATTTTGCATACCACTTTGTCCAATTTTTTTTGTAATTTCTCACAAAATGCAAAAAAATGAAAAAAAAAATCAATGGGTGTAGTACCCCCTTAATATCTTTTTCCTAAAGGCAAAATATTAGTGTTCCAAAACGCGACAAATTCAACGATGCGACTCGCGAGAAAAAAAAGGGGGGGTCTGGGTGAAATTTTGATAAGCCTTATCTCCGAAACCGCTTGGAGTTGAGCGCTAATTTTTTCCATGTGTTCATTATTGCCATAGAGGTATGCTAGAAATCTGAGGGGGTGACCTGCCAACCCATTGGTTGATTTGATATGGAATGACTCAGCACACAATTTGGCAATGATATAATTTAAAATTCAAAAGGATGCCATGTCTCCCATAGAGAATGCACATACTCCACTACCGCTTATCCACTACCGCTTATCCACCAGGTTTATCTTCGTTGACATTTTGGTATTTTTCACTACCGTAACCACTTGGGTATAAGCCCACCCCCCCTAGACGGCAGATTTCACTTCAAAAATGGGGGTGGGCTTATAACCGGGTAGTACTTGAATTTATGAAAAATCATCCCCATTTGTATATGCCCAATGTACCAGTAATTTCTATCATCTATGTCAATTTCTTAAAATTCTAAGTGTGGAATGTTAATTATCATTTATCAACTGATATTTTTTTTTATTTGTTCTTAAATGTGAGAGAAAAGCATTGATTTGATTTAAGAACTTGGCCAAAATTTAGTATGTACTGGGCTTATAGCCGAGTGCACCCTTGTTCCTAGAATGTTTTGAAAAATGGGGGGTGGGCTTATACCTGAAGGTGGGCTTATGCCCGGGTGGTTACGGTAATTAAACAAATTGGCATTCCAAATTGAGAAACATATTTGAAAATTAGAATAATCAGGCTGTATAATGAGCCCAAACTTGATGCAATCGGACCAAGAATAGCCCTGTGACAACAAGTTAAATCTGAAAGAGGAGAGAAAAATGTAACATCACCAGGTATTTTGGGGTCCCACCCAAGGCATTAGCCAGAAAGGTGTCTTTAGGGTGTCCAAAATGGTCAAAAATACCTTATTCTACAAAATCAGGGTGTCCACTTCCTATCCATTATAAAAATCAGAATTTTAGGGTGTCCAAATTGAAGACAGGGCATCCAAATGACACCTGGACACCTCTCTGGCTAATGCTTTGGTCCCACCATAAGACATGTGACCCTGACACGTGAATGCATCAACCAATCATATACAACCAACTGGATCTATTATTTTGCTAATTAATTTACCTTTCTCGATTTTTAACTTTTGGTGATGAATTAATTCAAAGCAATAATTATTATTGACAGCAACTGATGTTTTAAAAATGTATTTTGTGGCATTTAGAATATTTTAATTGTCGCCTGCAATCGCTATCGCCGTGATAAGTATAAATGCAAAAGCGACGGCGATGCATCTCAAAATTCGCGATTGCCCATCGCTCAAAAAAAGCGCTTAATGAAATTAATCGCAATCGCTCGGCGCGGCGATCGAGTATAAATTCAGCTTTATTTTTAAAGGCTGATATCACTAGACTCGCTTGCCAGTCCTATATATGCCTGCCACTTCCACATACTTGTGCATAATACGGAAGGTCGAGTTGTGCCCATTAATGTTTAGGCCTAACTTAAACTGTATGTTATACAAATTGTACAGCTATCATTTCTACCCTATGACGAACCGACATACCTGTAAATCAAATAGCCCACAAAAAACTGGTCATCGCTGGTATTTTTCATGAAGAAAAACGACACTTTTTACGCCGAACAGTGTCCAAAACACGCCAGCTGACGTACAAGCCTCCCCACGCATGTACATAAACAAGCCGTGTTCATTGTTTAATTGTCACCTGCAGCTGTTCGCAAGAAAACTTTCTGCATAAAATTACATGGGGTCGTTATCAGGCCTGAGACACACTGGCGCTAGTTTGAGGACAGTCACTATGAGTTAAATGTCGGCACATGCAGAAAATGTGTGATGGGTCGCCATTTTGTGACTCGTGCAAGCTAACACAAACAAATTATTGGACTTAATAATCTTTTCAAGTTTTAATCAAACGTGCATCTATCATGATAATATTACATTTTATTATTTTATTATTTGAATTACATAAGCTATGTCAATTTTGTGTCCATGTTAATTTTTATATGGATTTACCTGTGTTGATTTAAAACTGTTGTGAACGCGGAGCTACGCAAACTGGCAGGCGATTACCCACCATGCAATGCGAATACACGGAAACGATCCAGTTTAGGATGCATCGCAGTTCCTATCGTGTAAACCAGGCGTAAACCGCCCATCCAACCTGATCGTGTGCACAGGATTTGTGCTGGAGGCTAGTTAATGCGAACAACCAATGCGCAGAAGAAGACCTTGATACTAGGCGGAGCTTACGTTTCACAAGAATGATTGACAGCTGTGAGTAGGTGAAATTCTGTTCTGTGATTGGTACAAAAATATGGTTCTCGTATAAATGAATATGGTCATTTTCACGGTAAAGGGTGTAACTTTGGATTTTTAACATTTTGATCCGTAGTTTTCTAATAAAGCCATGATTTTTGGCCATATAAGTCATCTAGTTAGCAGCTACCTTGGGTAGCATAATCATCTTCGGAGTTACTGCGTTCAGTTTTAGCAGGCTTAAATGTACCTAATATTGCCATTTTGAAAAACTGTAAAAACAGTAACATTTTGTAAAACCCTGTGTTTTCTTCAGTTAGTTCATGGATAATTTTTCTTATCCTGAAAGTACGGTCATATGTTCAGTAAACACTGCCACATTAGATTTAATTGTGAACAGCCCTGTATTTTTGAGAACCGGACTTCGATATTTGTCGCTTTGAGGCTTCATTTTCCGTTAACAATTGTTAACAAACTTTGTGGGTATAGCTTTGGTTCATAATTCTTGGTTATTTCTTCACTTCTTCTTGATTCATAACAGTTGATATCTTAACTTGAAATGGGTAACAAAAATTAGTTGATTTGCAAGCTTTTAAAATTTTTATAAAATCTTGACTTTAAAGAGCCGATTTTCCGTTAACTTTTTTGAAGCCTCCGAAACAAACTGTTCAGCAAGCTTGGGCAAATATAAATAAAAGAGCTCATCCAATCTATTTATCAAAATGTAGCAAAGTAGATCCTCAAGTCACTTGTTTTTAAATCATGGAGATATATATCACCGTTTGAAAATGGGACCCAATACAAACTTTCCGTTAACAATTGAAGCCTCCGAAACAAATGAAGCCTCCGAAACAACAGTAAACTTAATTATCATCTATGCATATCTAAATTGGTATGTTCCATATTGATATCTGTATTGTAATTGTTGCATGATATGTGCAGAATGTCATAAATTTATAAAAAAATTGATATTATGGTTAATGCTTGAAAAATATACTGATATCCAAGAAAGCCCGTTTCGGAGGCTTCACATGCAAATAACACCATACTTAACAAATGGGTGAAAAAATTATCATGTTATAAATCTGCAATATCTGCCGCATAGAATCATTGATTCAATACACACAAGAAAATAACAGCTTAGATGATCCCAACAGTGTTGTTTTCAAAAAAACTACTTCTGCCATGTTTAACAATTGTAAACATGAAGCCGCCGAAACAAAAAAAATGACTTGCTGTGATAATTTAATTTTTGTCACAACTGAAATTCAATACTTAGAAGCAAAGCATGAAAATTGGTAATTGTGATATTTTTTACCTATTTTTTCATGTCAACTTGTAGTAGTTAGCCAAATATTTTACTTTTATGATCACCTGTGTTGTTTTAAACTGAAGCCTCCGAAACACAACACAAATCGCTTGAATTGCCAATTCTAAAAATAACTCCAATTTCTGTGAAACTTGGCTGGGAGGTTCCTTTCATCAAGTAGTATTTGTACATGAAGTTAGACATTTAAATTATTTTAGGAACCCAATTAAAACTTAAAAAATATGTTTAAGGTTGGGAAATTTCCATTGCAAATGACCCTTGATGTTAAAAATTTTCAAAATTGCAATTACAAACATAGCAAAACATGGTATAAAATTTAACTTATATCTGTTGACTTACTTTGGAATGGGATTTCACATGTATTCCAGCTTTCATGTCATAATTTTCTGAGCTTATGTAAAATACATTTTTCTTAGATTTTAACCAAAATGTTATGGAAATGTCAAATTTTTTATCAGAAATCAAAAGGTTTAAGCCTTGAAACACTATTTTACTGGAATTTAAGTTGCTTCTATGCATTACAGTAAACAGAAACATATTTAAGTGGTTTGAAATTTTGACCCTAAAAATCAAAAGTTACACCCTTTACCGTGAAAATGACCATATATTATCCATGGCTTCAAAATTAGGAACCGTTTCTTCCACAGAGCCCTATATAGGGCTCTATGGTCTCTACTCATCATACACGACCGTGAAGATCTGGCTAGCGACGGCGCTTGCGAATCAGGCTAGCTATTTGTACGGCGTGGCCTCTCATCCTTTATTATCTCTGGTCTTGTCACGCTGGTAGATTCGCCCACCTGTGATTACTGACCTGGATCTGACAGAAGATTGTGGAATTTACGATTTTCAGCAGCACGATTTTATGAAACTGCCAATATTTGCAAGTATTCTGAAGGATCGGTAATAATTAAAATATTGTTCATGGTGTCGGTAGTGCAAGTTGAAGTTAGTGAATTTGTGGTTTTGTATGTTATGTGCAAGAGTGTTTTCAGGAAGCGTAAATAGGCAGGCCGTTATGCTAAACTCTCCATCTTATATGTAAGTTCGGCGACGAACTGGACACATCACACAGTGACGTGTGATGTGTCCAGCCTGGATATAAGTCCTATATACGCCGTACCTATGTATATTAAGGACTGGCTTACGCCATTTTGGATGTCAATGGGAAATACACACTTAACGATTTGCGCCGGTTAGAAACTTGACAAAAAATCTTTAAAATTTCATCAATGTATATAAAAGTGGTACCAACCTTATTGTGCTTGCTAATTTAAGACTCGGTTGAAACAAAATTAAGGATCGAATGCATTTTAGTAGACGTCCAAAAAGGCAAAATTATCGTCAAAGTTCTGCCGAAATCGGCACCCTTGGCCTTGGCCTTGCGAAGGGTTCAGAATTCGAATCGGGAACGAAAATATCCGATCTTTGCGATCAAAAACACAAAATTACAACTTTAAACATACCGGTACTATTGGCAAAAGACATTATTACCAAACAATATAGAATAGAAAATTTGACATCATTTTCTCAAAATATTGAAGAAATTTGCTCACTAGACATCGAAAAAGTACGCAATCCAATTCCCGTTCAAACGCGTGGGAAACTGAAAGTGCATAATCTAGGTATGCTAGGTGAATTCAAATGTGCCATCAAACTGCATCATTTTATATATCAAATCAAAGCCTTGGCCTTGAGTAAACAAAGCCAAAACTGAAAACCATTTTTTCATAGCACTTTCCGTAGCAAAGTTACATCTTGTCAAAGATTGACTTTCATCAAAAAAGTTTCAGCTAGCAAAATTCCCCAAAACGGCATTTCGGGGGTGTTTCTAGATCTTTTAGTCTCATTATGATAGCAGCTTTTTTTTATTGGAACTGCTATCCAAATCCCTCTCAAATTCCATGTGCGAGTGACTTATTACCATAAAAAATCATATATTTGGGTCAAGTGAAGTATAGAAAACATATTTATGTAGGGTTCCTTCTTCGGCCAGTTGTTTTAAATTTCTATGTAAATGGTCGCATGTCATAAGTTGGGTATGCAAAAAGGGTGGAGGGATTACATTTTTCGGAAAATTGTGTTACAAATTTGATTGGCTTTCCATAACCCCATATCCTACAGCAGTGGTTGATACCTCATTTTAAGCCTAATTTTATACTCTTTCAGTCTACTGAAGCATATAATTATACATTATTCAATAAAAAAATCACATCAGTTGAAACGAAAAATGCCAGGGGTGGAGGAGCAGGCGGATGTGGAGCAGGCGGATGCGGATGTGTGCAATAGGGCCTATGTGAAAATTCACATGTCAGCATGTCAAAACTACTGGTTACTTTTTCAAATCTAGTGAGGGTATGATGTATTGACAGCTTTGAATGTTGAATTTGTACAACTAAAACAATTACTGACTACTTAAGGTGGTACTACACCCCCTGATACATTTTTTGACTAATTTTGTATTTTTCTCAAAAAGTAACTACACACTGGTAACAAAAGTTATGTATATTATAGGGGTAAGGACTCCAATTACTTCACTGAAATTTCAGTGATTCAAGACAAGGGGTTCATTATATATGTTAAGAAATGAGGTACATTCTAGCGGTACCTCTTTTCTTATCATAAATAACATACCGCTTGTCTTGAGTCACTGGAATTCAAGTGTAGTAACTGGATTCCTTACCCCTATAATATACATAACTTTTGTTACCAGTGTGTTATTATTTTTTGAGAAAAATGCAAAAATAGTCACAAATTTATCAACAGGTGTAGCGCCACCTTAAAGGGTTATATGTTCCATTTTTTTTTAAAATTTTTGATGCAATCCTAGTTGAATTTCAGTATTTTTAGCAACATGCTAATGTACATTTCTCTTCTTGATATTCATTTCCTCAATAATAGAATAACCGTCTCGCTAATTACTCGTAAAAAGGTCATTGACCTTCACAATGTAATTAACATACGTGCACAATTATTTTAAATAGTTCATTTGAAGCATTAATGTATTGAGAACATATCCTCCAAATCTGATGACATTCTTGCATAAAATAAAAATTTTACAGTCATTTTTGTAATTGAGGTCCGATTTGAGAAAAATGCATTTAAAAATTGAGATTTACATAGACGCCTGTGTATTAATTAAAAGTAATTAAGCATTATCTCATTAATTAAGCATGTGTTATGGTTTAAAATGGTGTTAATTATTAGAGGTTGTCAATATGTACAACATATCAAAAAATAAATTTTTTGTCATTTTTGACCATGTAATTGAAATTGTACCCAACTTATGACATGCGACCAAATATGCATTGACATTGTCGGCGAATTTGGCCGACTAGCAAATGTGTTAACTAAGCCTAGGCTAGGTTTGCCTGGGTTACCTACATAATCCCCTAGATATCACTGGATATGGAAATATCTAACAATCATGACAATTGAATGATCCTCTGCTCTGATTCACATTTACAAACCTTAACACACTTGCAAACATGCAAAGTTAACATGCGCCGTGCATTGCAATGCATACTGAAATTGTACTACCCCATGACTGTGTGATCACAGCACAATCAAATGCAATTGCAATGCATTGAAAATGCATGAACATGATGAATGAATGAATAGGACTGAAAGGAAACCGCGAAAACGCAGAGACGCATTACAAACTCACCATTTAGCTGATACAATTTGCATGATCTACAATAACTGTACATAAAACTCGCTTCTCTCTACCGCTGAGTGCACGGAAATGTGATATATTTGCATGATTTTATGGTTTCCTATACACTTCAACGTATATTTTCCACCATAATTTTTTTCTGATAACGCCCTCTACGATGACCAGGAACTAAAACTGGATGGTTTTCATGTATAATATTATTCCAAATTATAAATCTTCCTTAATAATATTAGTTTATTTGTAAAATTAATATATAAAATATTATATTTAGCATTTTCTTCTTCTTTAGTCAATTACTTTTTAACTAAGACTGAAATCAGAGAGTAGTTATTCTTGAGAGGGCACTCACCTCATTTGTAGCCTGAGTCCCTTGGCCCCGACCTCGAAACAATTCAAAATGGCGGAATAAAATGGCCGTTTCTCGTTCGGGGCCTGAGAACGAAACATGCAAAAAAGTGTCGAGAAATTTCTTTTGTATTTTATTGTTTTCACGACGGAATTCCTGGGTGCATGCGCAGTAGCTCAATAGAAACTAGTCAAACTCATCAGCAGTATTATCGTTGACGCCTGTGCAATACTTGTTGTACGGCCAGTAAGGGCTTGTAAAAGAGATGATTACATGATTATTCATGAAATTGAATTTTTTTGTGAAATCAGAGCAGAGAGATGCCATCAGCTTGTCTGTGTGAAAGTGCATAGAAAAAACAACAAAATATGTTTAATTTCAAACCTGATTGTCAATGGTGAAACTTTGGCTGGAGAAGTTGAAGGTGACGTTGCTTGTTATCTTTTAGACCGTTTATCTGAAGTCATGGGTTCTTTTAGAGCAAAATAGGAGGCATTTTTGTGCCATGTAGACGGCGATCGGCATTTTCTAGTTTACAATTCATGAATTGGATGTGCACTGTCAACAAGCAGCCTGATAAATTCAACTATACGGATTGTACACACACCGAGTGATTTGTATGTTATTCATTGGTCAGTGCAGGCTAGGCACCTAAGCATGTAAGTACTACAGAAAGCTCAGTCATGCACGGTCTCAAGACAGACAAAAAAAATCATTGTCGTGATGGTCATGAATGCATGAATGATCATGATGATTGCATACCATGGCATGATAGATAGTATCCTGAGTATGGCATCAATCATGTACATCAGATTCAGACATGCATAATTGACAAATATGCTGCACGAAGAGCAGAATGTTGTCATGTTCTTGAACCCGCCCAGGTCTTCATGTCATATTAAATCAAACCATGAATAGGCCTACAATGAATGAATAGCACCGGGGAATAGCATTAGCATGAACAGTGTGATCGTGATGGTGCTGGTTTACAAATTTAAATTACCATTACGATGTCCCAGTGTTTGTCATTTCTGAATCTGAGTATGCTTGTCACTGCACGACTGTCAATCCCGCTGTGAAAGTTTAGTGCCAACCTGTCAATACATTGTAACTTGCCTCACCGAGAACTGTGCTGTGCAACTGCACGTCTCCTACATCAGACGCTGCACTGCACTTGAAATCGAATGGATAGTATTCTTCTTCTTCATGTTACAAAAGGTAAGTTCATGTCTTCATGCCAAATCATGGGTTGGATCTCCAAGTCTCAATTTTACAAGACAAAGACTCGATCCAAAAACGGAGTCCCAAAATTATGACTAGGCCTCGGGCTTTATGGCTTAGGCTTAGCCACAAAGTATTCAAATGTGAGTAGGCCTAGAAGAATGATATGTTTTGCATGAATGTATGACAAAATACTGGTCCTGCTAGGCCTAGCAGTAGTAGTAGTACCATGACTCTGTACGGTACATGTAATTCTGTTTACCTAACCTTTTCCAAGACGGCTGGGCCTTGCACACATTTCACCATTTAGGCATTACAAGTTACCGTAGTCTATGGCTGGGCCCTCATGCATCGTACCGTACTGTCAGGGGCAGGCATTATACTCGCCGTAGTCTACGCATACACACATTAGTCTAAGACATGGCCTATTATACACACATCGTATCGTTATGTATGCATGGTGTTACACTTGCTGTAGTCTACAGCCGTGGACCTACTGTTATTAGGACGTAAGTTGCGTAACATTGTGACGTAAGTTGCGTAACACTGTGAGTTGCGTAACATTGTGTGACGTAAGTTGTGTGACGTAAGTTGTGTGACGAAACTTACATTACGCAACCTAAGTTGCGCAACAGAAGTTGCGCGACGCAACATAAGTTGCACGACGCAACGCCAGTTACGCTGGGTAACTTAACAACGCAATGCAACGTAAATTACGCAACGTAAGTTACGCTGCATAACGTAAGTTACGTTGCATAAATTAACAACGCAACAACGCAACGTAACGTAAGTTACGTTGCATAACGTAACTTACGTTGCATAACGTAACTTTACGCTGCATAACTTAACAACGCAATGAAGCGTAAGTTACGCAACGTAAGTTGCACAAAGCAACGCAAGTTATGTTGCGTAAATTAACGATGCAACGTAACGTTAGTTACGCCACGTTAGTTGTGTGACGTAAGTTGCGTAACATTGTGACTACAGTACCGTAACACTATACTGACTACCAATCCCGCACCGTAGTCCTAGGCCCACTCCCAACTGCACATTTATACATGACTTACAAACGGTATAATCTAAGGGGATGTCATTTTCTTCGGAAGGGGGTCACATATATGTCGGTGACTGGAGTAAAATTTGTTTATGACCCCTATCGCGGGCTTTTTTTTTTACGACCCCCTTAGGGGCTATGCAATAATTATTTGAAAAATCATGCAAACCTATGCAAAATATTGTTCAATCTTTAAAATTGAGTCATACCACAGTCCACAGACCATAAAAAGATCTGTGATCATATTCATACATAGTCATAGTACTCATACACTTGCCGTACGGCAAAGGCAAAGAACTAGCCAAAGGTGATAACTAAAACTTTAAAAAAATCTCTTGGAAACCGGGTTGAAAAAAGTAGTGAAATTTATTAAAATGGGATACTGAATTGATTTGCTTGGTTTGTTATTTAAAAGTAACTTTATTTTTTAATCAATAAAATAGAAATGATATTATTTAAAATACGGTTAAAATAGTAAACACTTTATTTATTTGGTGTTTTTTTTAAATCTTGTTTATTTGTTTGCCATTCATCGTATTTCGTAGTAAATTCATTCATAAAAAGTTATTACACCCACGTGATCACAACTAATTAATTATTCATGAGGGCGTGCGCTCGACACTTTTCGAACGCAATCGTTACCAGTCCTCACCTGCAAGCACAACCCGATGACCGTGCGTAAGCAGTTGAAGGACTGGTGGATCAAGTCTACCTCATTTGCATGGCAAAATTACCCGTCTCCTCTGCAGCCAATTTGGTTTCGCTCCATCGAAATCAAGCTGGTCACGGAGGAGACTACTTTCCTTTGTGTTTGTTCATTTGTGTATGGAGAGCCCTTGTTGGAGTCCGTTTGGACTCAGGCTACGCTCTCAGCTAGAGTCCGACGCTGCATTGTACTAGAAACACCTTCTCTGTGAACTCGCTAGAGCAAGGAAAATAAAAACTGGTTTCATTACTATCTGTTTTTGAGCTTTTTTGCAGGTCTGCGACCATGGTGTTACCACAACTGTCTTTGCGTCATTAACATGTGCTGGAGTCTAGCACAGGTCAACCAAAGTCCCGGATTTTAATAAGACAATAATGATTGACACACACACCAGGAAGTTTCTCATCCAAAAGAATGAGAAAATTTAAATTCTCACCATTTTGGCCGTTTCTCATCAAAATGTCCGTTTTCTCATCCAAAACTTCCTTTAGTGTATTAAGTTAGCTTAGGCCTATTGATCCTAAATTTGCTGGTAGGGTAAAACTCGTTTTAGGGGGTGTTTAAAAAAGTCCTGCGTTTAGGCCTACACTATCATACTTGAGTGACCCCCCCCACCCCGGTGAAATTTGGGACGCATGTGGTCACCGTCCTCAGCGCCCTTGCCCACACGAGTCGCCCAGGAGTAGGCCCTACCGGCATTATTAATTATTAGTGGTTAGCCTCCCTAAATACAGTCGCAGATCGTGTTGTCAATTATCGTTACTTGTGTCCATGGATATGACCCCATGTATAAGTAGGCCCCTAGTCTTCATAGAATTCACACAGTCTATGCCATGTCATTTACGGATACAAAGAGGATAATAATGTTGAGGCGCCTACAAAATCTTACACCGTCTTACACAATGTTCCAAGGCAAAGTTCAGTTTAATATTTACTCATCGTAAAAATACAGACGTTTTATTATGTGATGATGTTGTCTGGATGTGTGGACAGTTGTCACACTGTGGAAAAACAACAACCGGGAATCCGCATTCATTTACAAATAGCATTAAATTAGTATCACATAGTGGCCTCCGTGCAGTGGAAAACCTTAATTCTTTCATCAAAAAGAAATGAAAATGACAAAAAAACCGGATCCACCTGTACGCCTATAAAATGGGCACAGAAATTTGTCTCAAATATGAATGAATTTTAAGAAACATACGGGATATGATGAACCAATGACCTGACGCCATGATAGTAGGATCTATTAGTCGTTTTATATACAATGTATATACCGTGTTGTCATAATACCAATATTTGACATAATATATAACGAGTAATATTTAGTATTGTAAATATGCAGTTCATATGCACAAACGAACACTGATCTTTATGATATTCAGGTTGTTGTACATCTCATATAACATGTCATATAGGAGGTCATATGCGTTGACCTTCTCCTATTGTATTTGTTCATCTGTGTATGGAGAGGATTAGCGCCCTTAACCGCCATTAAAACTCCATCAGTATTTGGGCGTAGTTCAGTGAACTCACCAGATTGCTATTCCAAGTACTTTGATAAATACAGATAATATGTATTAATGGGTCGAGGCGATTGCATTGAAAAACTAATAAATTATTCATAACAGTTATGTAATCAATCGATAGTGCGGACACTTTTCATTTACAAACCACCAAAATTCGTAATCTTTTAGCGTTGGAAAAGAAACCACGTGAATAGAGTGTCATCCCCCTGACTGAAATTTAATTTGTTAATTATAATATTACATGAAAACGATCCATTTTATAATGCAGGCAAACTGTAGAGGGCGTTGAACGTGGGGTAATTTGTGTCACGAAAAGTTTCTTTAAAAATCTCATTTTCAGTATGTTTAAACTTTTAGATTTAATTTTACTTTACATCATAATTTAGCGGAATATCATGGCAACAGCTGAACCAACTCTTATTTTTAACCAAAGTGTAGAACGTATGTTCCAAGGCTGGACAGTTTTACAAGTAAGTCAATGGCATGCATGCTTGCGTATATGCATCCTTTCCGAATTTTGATCCTCAGCAATAAATAGCTACGTAAAGTTAATTTTTTATTACTTCCGTGGTCCGGGTACGTGCTGGTGAATTGCGATTGCGTAGAAGTGACAAGGTCGCCTACTAAGCGCCGACGACCAATGGGTCAACCGGCTTGTTCA